>NC_044035.1:255046407-255357035 GCF_901765095.1 Microcaecilia unicolor | reverse complement strand
AGAAAATGTTTTATTCAATGTGGAAACTCAAACAAATAAAACCATTTTTTCCTCGCGATGTCTTCCACAATCTGATACAATCTATGGTCTTAGATGGATTACTGCAACGTTATATATTGTGAGCACTCTGGAGGGCTGGTACGAGGGAAAGGGGATAGTGGTTCTTTCAGCCGGCATCATCCCTGGTCTTTCAGCCCAGCTAGGAGAGCAGGGCGCCCTCTAGGGATCAAACTGCCAGGGAAAGCTGTAATGCAGGAGAAAAACTACACTCCCCAGAAGCCAGTGCAGGGTCAGCTGAACTCTCAGGAGGGGGAGGGTGGAATGACTGATTGGGAGATGAGGTCTGATCCTGGAGATGGGGAACAGCTGGTGGAGCTTGGGGAGGAGGAGGAGATGGAGTGGAATAAAGAAGAGGTAGAAGGAGAAGGTAAGGGGGAATGTATGGAGGTGGGTGGTTTAGCTCTAACCCGTGCAGACAGGGTGAGAGCTTTTGTGGCCTCAGCATTGCCCCGGTTGTGGAGTTGGGGGAAGCTGGGAGCAAAGCAGTGGGGGAGCAACTGGAAAGCACAACTTGCTACCATATTGGCTGTTCCCAAGAGGGTAGTGCTGTGGAAGGGGGGGGGGGGGGGGGGGGGAAGGGTTTTAAGACAGAAGGCAGGTGCATTTGGAACTGAACACTGTAGGAGGTGAGAGAGGAGGTGGTTCCAGCTAAATCTCCAAAACTATCTGCGGTGAAGATAGTGTGGCTGGAGGTTTGGGAGGGAGAATTTAAACAAAAGCCTGTAATTGAAAATGGATTAAAGTTTGCTGATAGTTGGAGGTGTTTAAACAAGGCTGACATCTGTAACAATAAAGAACTTGGATTGCTCTTACTGCTGGAGTGGGACTGATTTTCTCAGCAGCTGGCAAGGTGGAGAGAGAGCGCGAGCGAAAGTGCGGTGGCTGGCAAGGAAAGCAGACGGAAGCCGGTGAAAACTAAGCAGGGTCAACCCCGGCTCTCACCTGGAAGGGGGACCTGGTTACAATATGCAGGATTCAAAGAACAGCTACTCAAAAAATTACAAACGGCTCAAAATACTGCAGCAAGACTGATCTTTGGAAAACCGAAATCTGAATCTGCAAAACCACTTAGAGAAATTCTGCACTGGCTCCCCATTAAAGAACAAGTAGCCTTTAAAATATGTACACTAATCCACAGGATAATCTTCAGTGAAGTCCCAGAATATATGCTCGAGTTAACTGCCCTACCACCCAGAAACAGATCCAGTACCTCACAATCATACCTGAACTTGCACTACCCAGACTGTAATGGCATTAAATACAAGTCAATTTACGCCTCCAACTTTACATACATAGGCACTCAACTGTGGAATGCTCTACCCAAATCAGTAATATCTACCCAGAACTACCTAAACTTCAGAAAATTATTGAAATCAATATTGTTTAAGAAGGCTTATTCCCCAGGTTCAACTTAATTTGAATTAACTCTTACTATTAATAAGATCCAAGGACACTAATTACCTGTTATTTTCTTGCCTATTGCTGTTTAATTGTTATTTCCTATCTTATTCTCAATTTGTATAATTGTTCTTCTTGCACTGTAGCCTTACTACAGATTTATGTAAGCCACTTTGAGCCTGCAATCAGTGGGAAAATGTGGGATATAAATGTAATAATAAATAAATAAATAAATATCGCTAACTGGTTAACTGCTGGCACCAACCAAGCTCTGCCCATGAATCATCTTGGCACTAACCAGACAGTGTGGGGATGTTTAGTGGTGATATTCAGCAGCACTACACGGTTAGGTGCTCCTGCATATCAGAACATAGGCAGACACAAATGATTTAACCAGGTAGGAGCCTCTCCTGCCAGATGAAATTGCTTTAAATATCAGGCAGCTCGGCTTTTTGAATTTGCCTTTGTTTAAATCTGAATTCCTTTATCCTATTGGAACTTATGAAGATATTTTATCTTATTTTCTAACTTGGCTACTATTTGCAATATAGCTGTTTTTTAGTTCAAGGCTTCCTTTTTTTTTCTTGTGTTAATCTTATGTCACCATTTATTGTACTATTGTTTTATTTTCTACTGTTTACTACCAAGAACTCCTCTGTAAGGTATGATACAAAATTGAGGGACCCTTTTATTAAGGCGCGTAGATACTTACGTGCATCCAACATGCATCAAATTGGCACTACCGCCCAGCTACCACGTGCCCCGGGTGGTAATTCCATTTTTGGCATGCCTCTATTTTCTACCACGTGGCCCTTACCTGGCGGTAATCAGCAGCTGCACACGCTGCACACTTACTACCCGGTTAGCACATGAGATCTTACCGCTAAGTCAATGGGTGGTGTTAAGGTCTCAGGCTGAAAATGGACGTGTGCTGGTTTTCATTTTGCTACAAATCCATTTTCCGGCGCATTAAAAAATCCCCTTTTTTCCAGGTGCGCTCAGGAAATGGACTAGCGCACATCCAAAACACGCGCCTACACCAGTGCAGGCCACTTGTGGGCGTGCCTTAGTAAAAGGGCCCCTAAAGCAATTACCAAATGTTAATTAATTAAATATGTGGTATTCTCCCTTTATCACTAAAATTCCTAAGATATTAGAGATCTTCTTAGAGAAAGTAACATTTATAATTTCTTTAGAGAAATATATATGCAAATGCTGGAGATTTACACACTTTTCAAGCTCAATACCTCTTAATCTATAATAGTGATACATGGACATTCCTGAGACACAACCCTCTTCAAATTGATATAATGCCTGTGTTAACATGTTGATATACACACCTGCTCCAGTATACAGTGCAGTATTACAGGGATAGTGACACACTCCTCAGAAATCTGGCTCAGCAAGTCATTGTAATACCTCATGTCCACATCTGCTGGCAAAAAAAAAACTAGTTACTAATATCCATTAAGGATATACTCTCAGATTCTATATAGAGAGCCTAGAGATTTGTGCCAAAATCCAAGCAGTTTCTATAACAACATGTGTAACTTAACAAGCTAATCAGTGCTGAAAGCAGCACTTAACAAGCAATAATGAGCACTAATTGGACCTAATTAGAATTTATGCACACAACTCGTTAAGTGTATTCTGTAACGAACTGCGCTGAACTAACATGTGTAGGCAAAAGGGGTGTGACTATGGGCGTTTTGTGGGTGTTCTGAAACTTACATGCGTAGTTATAGAATATGGCCCAGTTCGTGCAAATCTACGCAATGGGATTTATGACACGTTTTTGTTGGTGTAAATGGATGCATGCAGATTCATTATTTATAGAATATGCTTAGCTGGCACTGGTTTCCAGCGTTGACTTATATATAGAATCTCACTCATAATGTGCAATATTTTGCCTTTTAACTCAAGTTAAATGGCAAAATCGTGTGTTATTCTACTGTAAACAATAATTCCACCCACAAAATTAAACAGAAATGGGAAAATTAATGACAATTTTTTATAAAAAGAAAAATGATCATGAGAGTGAAATCACATAGAACCATATACCACAGTGACAATCAAGAATTACTAATGCAACCTTCATGTGTAAAATTGGAGAACTGTTGAAAAATCAATACCAAAACTTTTATCTAAAGCGATCTCTACAGCTGCATGTAAGGGGTTCTCAAACCCCTGATCTAACTAAAAGAGACAGAAAACATAAGAACAACTTATAAGAACCTTTAAATACCTTACATTATAAACAATGCTAGACAAAAGAAAACACCCTTGTTCCAAAAATGATGGGACCAATTAGTGGAGGTTTATTTGATCATAATACATCTTGTTTAGCAAAACTGCCCTCTTACTAAGATGTTAAAAGTGGTCTGCAGTATCAGTAGCAAGGGGCTTTCCCATGCGCTGAGGTCACTCTTAGCATGGCTGTAAAATGGCCACATTTTCCATTTCTTGAATTAATGGCCACATGCTAATTTCCCAATTAACACATAGCCACTGGCGCAGGAACCTTACGACATCTATTTACTAGGAATTAAGAGTTCCCATGCAGTGGCGTACCTAGGATAGTTGAAACCCGGGGCTGCTCATTTTTTAACACCCCCCTCCAAAATCCAGTACTAGGCATACTGAGAATACAAAACACTCAGGACCTATAGAGCAATTCTACCATACTATAAGCAGTAATTTCTACAAGACACACAAGGAAAAAGAAAGAATCTTAAACACTACAGTGAGCACTAGAACATCAATTCACGTATTGTAAAACGAAACGAGACAGTACAGATCGTCGATCCTGCACAGTCAATGCCAATTGAAAGCCATGTCTTTTTCACAAACACAGATACATCCTAATCCACTATAAAATAAGTAATCATAAACTTTCTATTTAGACAAAAATTAAACTGAACCCCCAAGATGCCACACTCTGCATACAATGCACCACCACAGAAACAGAAAATGTCCCCTAGTACTGTGTAAAATATAAATTTGAAAAAACTAACAAATACCAATCACCACTTTACAAATTAACAAATAGAAATAAAACAAATATAGAAAATAAAGTAATACCATTTTATTGGACTAATACATTTAGCTTTCAGAGGCCAAAACCTCCTTCCTCAGGTCAATACAGTATAATGCTGTTACAGTATCCTATGCTGACCTGAGGAAGGGGGGTTTGTTCTCCGAACGTTAATCAAAATGTATTAAATTAGTCCAATAAAAAGATCACCTATTTACATGTTCTATTTATAAACATTTATTAACACATCTACAATATTACTTTATCCTAAAGCAAAAAAAAAAATATATATATATATATATTTTATTTAGTTTGTTGTCTCTGGTTTCTGCTTTCCTCATCTTCTTTGGGGGGAAAAGTGAATGATCTTGAGGAACTGGACATCTTAGGGTTAAAATTTATATCTTAAAAATTATAAAGAAGTTGGAAAACAACAAGGCAGGTAGTCTACCGAATCCAACATGGAAGATAAAAGACAAAAAGGCAGAACTTGTAAAAAGCACTGTCTTTTATTCAATAAAAGGCTCCCAGGTTCACAATTGTCTGTGCTTGTCATGGCCATGTTTCATCAGGAATATGGGCTGCATCAGGGGCAGAACAACTAAAAGCAAACATACAAAGATCCATACATTTACAAACATAAAAAAATCTTTAAAATATAGATAAAAGGGCAGATAAAACATGGAGGAACTCAATCTGAAACCAACATATACAAAGCTAGCTCTTGTATTAGAGCAAATAATAGCAACATAAAAGTAACTATCTAAAAGACACTTATCTCAGTAACGTACCATCTAAAAGGATGGGGGAAAAGAGACAGAGAGGCTTACCCAACTGGTTTAAAGAGCACATGTCACCTAGTCTAGTCCAGAGAATAAAACGATGTAGGCACTGTCTAGTAAAAAAGGAGAATATCCCCATGTTTAAAAACACATAACTGCTCAAAAAACATCTAAAAGATGCAATACAAAGTCTCAAGGGGTCTAGTTACATGCTGATGTACCTGGAAGCGTTTGGAAAGAGTTAAAACAAAGTTGCTATGACACCCTAGCTTATATGTCTCAGGATATTATGCATGCATAATTACTGAAAAAATTAAGTAAAACATCTCTAAAAACATTAAAAAGCAAAATTGCAGATGAGAAACCATAAAAACTTTGTAAAAAGCAGTTAATAGACAGTGCTAAAATCATAAAAAGACCTGTTTTGAAATAAAGAAGCTCTGATGACATCAAATTTAAAACACTAAAATAACCAGACTAAAACTACTTTAAAATTGCTAAAAGAAACCATCATAAAAGTCCTTAAAAATGTAAAAATAAGTTAAAATAGTGGTGGAACGTATTGAAGATGCGTGTTCCAATGACATCATCAATGTGTTCCAATAACATCATCAATACATTCCAACCACGGAAGAAGTCTCAGTATGATAAACCTAAAAAAATGCTTTAATACATTGAAAATGTATTAAAACGACTAAGAACGAAGTAAGATTAGAAATGTGGATTCTCTCAATCCATAAAAGTGAAAAATAAAACCATAAAAATCACAATAAAAAACAGGTAAACCATCTCATTAAAATGCATTACAATGTTTCAGAACCTTCTGTAACATACTGTAGAAACTGTCATAGGAAATGCTGCATATAAAACATCATCAGAACTTTCACAGATCTTCACAGGAAAACAGAAAAATCAATTTCTTGGTTCAAACCATGAGATGTCACTGTATTGAATCTGAAGATAAATCTTTGCTCAGTCTGTAACAAAAGTTTATCTAAGTCACCTCCCCTCCATGAGGGACGAGGCATACTCAGAACAAAGAAATTAAAATTTTCTTTTCCAGAGAAAAATCTTCTCATTCCACGATGTATCATGAAAAAATCTTTCTTCAAATGCCGCTATATAGAGCTTATTTCAGTAATATATAGGCATATATCCAATTTAAGGGGTGAAGGGAGTAAATAATCAATTGTTTACAGTATACTCAGCTTCAATGATATTCAATTTCAATTATATCCACATTAACAATAAACATACAAAGGTGCTTGTTGTAGGAACATCAGATTAATGTACCAACCTCTACAATGGCTATTTCTGAGCCAAGCATTTGAAGGAGAGGCGGTATCGAAATCCTCATTAAGCCCAGGTTTTTAATTATTTTACTTATTTTTTCATAGTAACAGTTACTTATCTCATTTCTATTAGACTTTTCCATTCTATCTTTAAGTCCAGTTTTAATACTTAGCTTGTCAGCAGTAGTCGCTAGTATGCGGTTTAAACATAGAGCTTGGCAATCAAGGGTGCCATGGTTGCGCCCATCACAGTGCCTTTCACGTGTTGATAGAAGGTGCCTTCAAAGCAAAAAAAAGTTTTTCTTCAAAGCAGCAGCTGCTAATTCAACAATGAACTCAATTGGAATACGTGGGTATTTATGATCTTTGCTCAGTGCTATTCCATTACTATCAAACCAGAGGACAAAGGAGGAGTGGCAGTGGTCTGGAAATGGTACATTGATGACATCATCATGATCAAGTGGAAATGTGGAGGAATTCCATGACTTCCTTAAACAACTGAATTAATATGACAGTAAAGCAAAGATACTTACCTGTAGCAGGTATTCTCTGAGGACAGCAGGCTTCATATTCTCACAAGTGGGTAGACGATCCCGCGTCGTCTGGATTGGTAGAATACCAAAGTAAAGAACGAGAGCTTTCTGGAGCGTGAGCAGCGCTCTAACGCGCATGTGCAAGTGCCTTCCCGCCTGCAGTGCGACCGCGCCTGTCAGTTTAATATAAAAGCAAAAAATGAAATAAATAAGTGAAGAAAAAACAACTCCAAGGGAAGGTGGGTGGGACTGTGAGAATATGAAGTCTGCTGTCCTCAGAGAATACTTGCTACAGGTAAGTATCTTCACTTACTCTGAGGACAAGCAGGTTTACATTCTCACAAGTGGGGAATCCCTAGCATCCAGGCTCACCCAAAACAACAAACAGTGATCAACTGGGCCTCACAATGACGACGAGGACTTAACGTAGATTAACCTGAAACAATATACAACTAGATGAAGGTGCAGCCTGGAACAGAATAAAATGGGCCTAGGAGGGTGGAATTACAGATTCTGCAACACTGACTGCCCAAACCAACTGTCACCTCGGGTATCGTGCTCAAAGCAGTAGTGAGATGTGAATGTGTGGACTGAAGACCACATCGCAACTTTGTAAATCTCTTCAATGGATGCTACCGACGCAGCAATGGCTCTAACATTATGAGCTGTGATGTGACCCTCCAAAGTCAGCCCTGCTCAGGCATAAGAGAAGGAAATGCAGTCTGCTAGCTAATTGGAATGGTGCGTTTACCGATGGTGACTCCCCTCCAGTTGGGATCAAAACAAAAAAACAACTGGGCGGACTGTTTGAAGGCTTCATCCGCTCCATATAAAATGTCAACGCTCCTCCTTGCAGTCCCAAGGTGTGCAAGATACTTTCGCCAGGATGGGAATGGGGATGGGGAAAAAATGTTGGCCAAGACAATCAACTGTTCAGATGGAACTCCAACACCACCTTCAGCAGAAACGGGTGAATGCGGAGGACTACTCTGTTGTAATGAAACTTAGTAAGGCTTAGCAAGGCTTGAAGCTTACTGACCCTATGAGCTGAAGTAACAGACACCAAGAAAACAACCTTCTAGGTCAAGTACTTCAGATGGCAGGAATTCAGTGGCTCAAAAAGAGCTTTCATCAGCCGGGTGAGAACGACTTTGAGATCCCATGACACTGGTGGAGGTTTGACAGAGGGTTTGACAAAAGCAAACCTCTCATGAAGCAAACAGCTAAAAGCTGTCCAGAGATACTGTTATGTTCCTCACCTGGCTCCAGGCCTGAGCGGCCGATTCGCCGACGAATCACGGTCCGGCAGAGATAGTCAGCCATCTTGGATGTGGTATCTCCAGGATAGGTCGGCCATCTTGGGATGGGCATCTCAGGTTGTGGCAGCCATCTTGGAGTGGGCAGCTGCAGGAAGGAAGCCCATATTTGGGCGTAGGGCTTCTCTGCTGATGGGGGGCAGCCATCTTGGATCAGCTGCACATGTTTGAGCCTGATTCCTACACTATTTAAAGCCCTGCCTCCAGTCCTTCGTTGCTTCGGCTTCTGCTGCATAGAGGTCGTGGTTCTCGTCCCGTGTTTCTGGACGGCTACCTTGTTCCTGTGTTTCCTATGTACCAGACCTTGGATTGTTTCTTGACTTTGCGTTGTGTTGCTGCCTGCCCAGACCTCGGACTGTTTCCTGATTACTTGCTGCACTGCTGACTCCTTTGTTCCTGGACTGTGTTTACTCCCGCCTGTCGGATCGGTGGCCGTGCAACCCCGCCGGTTTCAGAAGTCCTGGTGGCTGCCCGCACCTGAGGGCTCAAATCTCAGGGAACGGCGGTCGCTTACCAGGTGAAGCTAGGGGTTGTCTGGCTGCCTGACCGAGTGCGGTGTCACTCCACCTTCGCCGTGCTCAGTCGGGGCACAAGGGCTCACATTTGCCAGGTCATAACAGTAAGCCGAAGCCATGAGCTCGCTAGACAAAACCGAGCTTTCCAACCTGGCTCAGGTATTGCACCAGCAGCAGGCTCAATTGACACACTTGTCCAGTGTATTGCAGGATGTCTGCAACCAGCGTTCCAGCCGCAGGCGTCTGCGGGCCCGCCTATCCCTAGGGCGGAGGCGCCCGCCACACGGTTGCGTCTCCCTGAGCCGCCGCGCTTCGACGGGACTTCCGACAGCATGCCGGGGGTTCCTTAACCAGTGTCAAATTCTGTTTGAGCTGCAACCGAAGGCCTTCCCATCTAAAAAAATAAAAGTAACTTACACCATCTCCCTGATGTCTGGGGCTGCGCTGGCTTGGGCGTCCCCGCTATGGGAACAGCGGAGTCCGGTTCTGGCGAACCTAGAGGAGTTCTTGCGGCAGTTCCGGAGGGTCTTGACGTGCCTGGCCGCCTTCTTCTGCCTCGGGGAGTTGCTGCGGATCCAGCAGGGCTCCGGGTCGGTCGGGGTGTATGCCGTCTGATTCCGCACCTTGGCCGCGGAGCTCAGGTGGAACCAGAGGCGTTAATGGCCATTTTCTGGCAGGGTTTGGACGGTCAAATAAAGGATGAGTTGGCCGGCAGAGAGATTCCCGCTACTTGGACGCCCTTATTGCACTATGCACGAGAATCGATATCCGGTTCCAGGAGCGAGCCCAGGAGGAGGCCATGCAGCTGGTGAGGCAGAGAGCCAGAGGTCGGTCCCGTCGCCCAGAGACACCTAGGTCCCCTCGAGGAGGGTTCGGAAGGAACCAAGGAGGAACCCATGGTCATGGGGCGGCATCGCCTGTCCAAGGAGGAGAGGGCCCATCATCTCCGAAAGCATCTATGCTTGTTACTGTGGGGAGGGCCGGCCATCTCACGTGCACCTGCCCAAACAAGCCTGGGAGGTCGGGAAATGCTCTCGGACCCGAGCCTTATGAGGGGGTGGCTCTGGGCCAGCTGTTTGCCCTTCCCGACCATTTTCTCTCTGTTCCGGTATTTGCTCCAAGGAGAAGGTTTCCAGGTCCATACGAGGGCCTTACTGGACTCAGGGGCAGGAGGGAATTTTCATTGTCGCTGAGTTCCTGTCACAGCTGGGTGCGCCACCGTGCCCTGCCAACCGGAGCTCCGGTTTACCTCTATCCAGGGGGATAGCCTTCCTTGAACCGTCACCCGGATCTCCCTCGCCCCTGTGTAGCAGGTGGGGGAGTTACATCAGGAGAAGATCCAGTTCCTGGTGCTCGCCCGAGCCATTCCACCCAGTGATCCCTGGCCTGCCCTGGCTTCGTCTACACGCCCCAGTGATCGACTGGTCCACCGGAGAGATTGGGCAAGGGGTTCGAGATGTGGCCAGCACTGTCTCCAGCCAGTCAAGCCACTCCTGCCACTCTGCTCAGCTCAGCTTCCGACCTTACAGGAATCACCTGGGCTGCCCAAAGACTATCAGGATTTCCATGATGTGTTCAGTGCCGGGCAGCGGACATGCTGCCTCCTCATCGGTCTTTCGACTGCGCCACTGACTTGCTGCTAGGAACTAATCCGGCCAGAGGACGCCTGTTACACCTTGTCTCGGGTAGAGTCCCGAGCCATGAGGGACTATATCCAAGAAAATCTTCACAAGGGGTTTATCCAAGCCTCCACTTCTCGGGCTGGGGCCGGTTTCTTCTTTGTCTTGAAGAAGAACGGGTCGCTCCACCCGTGCATTGACTACCCGGGGGGTTTGAATGAAATTACCATCAAGAACTGGTATCCGCTTCCACTCATCCCGGAACTATTTGACCGGCTTCAAGGGGGCCAAGATATTCACCAAGTTGGATCTACGTGGGGCCTACAACCTGGTGCGGATCTGGAAGGGAGATGAGTGGAAGACGGCCTTTAATACCCATGAAGGGCACTTCGAATACCGGCTAATGCCGTTCGGACTCTGCAATGCCCCGGCAGTCTTCCAGAACTTTGTGAATTTCATTTTCAGGACCTGCTCTACTCCTCCATGATTGTCTATCTGGATGATATTCTGATTTTTTTCCTCTTCTCTGCCACAAGCATGTCACCCATGTCCGCACAGTGCTCCAGTGCCTTCGAGAGCATCGGCTGTATGCCAAGTTGGAGGAAGTGTGTGTTCCACCAACAGAGTCTGCCTTTCCTGGGGTTATATCGTTTCTTCCACCGGCTTACAGATGGATCCGGGTAAGGTGACGGCGATTCGAGACTGGCCAGCTCCCCAGGGTCTGCGGGCCTTGCAGAGGTTCCTGGGGTTCGCAAACTACTACCGGCAGTTCATCCAGAACTACTCCATTATCACAGGCTCCGCTGACGGCCCTCACGAGGAAGGGCGCAGATACGAGGAATTGGATGCCGGAGGCATTCGCCGGCATTCAACAACCCTGAAGAAGGCCTTCCTTTCTGCTCCGGTACTCCGCAGTCCCTGATCCGACTCAGCCTTTCCTGGTGGAGGTGGACGCATCCTCCTTGGAGTAGGGGCAGTGCTTTCCCAGACGTTGGCAGCCGGGAAGAAACATCCCTGTTTTTTTCTTTTCTCGCAAGTTCACCCCGTGGAGCGGAACTATACGGTGGGGATCGGGAGCTGCTGGCACTGAAGTTGGCCTTTGAGGAGTGGCGATACTAGTTAGAAGGAGCTGGCACATCCAGTGACTGTAATAACTGATCACAAGAATCTACTGTACCTACAGAATGCCACCAGACTGATCCTCGCCAGGCGCGGTGGTCGCTGTTCTTTGCCCGGTTTGATTTCCATCTGATCTTCAGGCCGGGGGGAGAAGAACGTCCAGGCGGATGCCCTCTCCCGCAGTTTCGAGGTTCCCGAGGACCAGGAGGAACCCTACCCCGGTGTTGAATCCGGCCTGTATCTCTCCATGCCCGGGGCCAGTGCCGCGTGCCAGAAGGCGGTGCCGGTGGGGTCTCCATAGGAAGGTGCTCCGCTGGGGGCACGCTTCAGAGTTTGCCGGACATTTCGGGTTTCACCAAGACTCTCCATCTCATCTCCCGGTTCTATTGGTGGCCTCGGATGGCGCAGGATGTTCAGCTGTATGTGTCCACCTGTCCAGTGTGCGCCCGAACTAAGAGTTCCCATCAAAAGAGGTGGGGTCTTATGCAACCCATGCCAGTACCCACAGCAGCCATGAGAGGATTTTGTCCAAGGACTTTATCACGGACCTGCCGCCTTCGCAGGGCAACACGGTCATCTGGGTGGTGATTGACCGGTTTTCCAAGATGGCCCCACTTCATTCCTATGAAGTCCTTACCCACTGCTGCTAACCTAGCCGCTAGCTTCATCACCCACATCTTCCGGCTCCATGGACTAACCTCTGAGGATCATTAGCGACCCAAGGCTCACAGTTTCACCTCGCGTTTCTGGAGAGCCTTGTGTTCAGCTTTTGGGGTATCTACTCTATTCTCATCTGCCTACCACCCACAGAACAACGGTATGGTGGAGCGGGTCAAACGATGGTGAAGGCGTTCCTCCGGGCCTTACTCAAATCAGCACCAGGATGACTGGGCTACCCTACTGCCCTGGGAGGAGTTCGCCTATAACAACAGTCTGCATTCAGCCTCACGGACTACCCCGTTCAACACCATCTACGGACGCCACCCCCGCGCCTACCTCCGCCCATTTCCCCCGCGGAGGTTTCCACCTCAGGTACAACCCACAGTTTGTGCGCTTCAGGATGCCTGGAAGAAGGTCCAAGAGCAGCTGAGATGGGCAGCGGGTCAAGGCCAAGGAGACTTACGACCACCGGAGACAAGTGGCTCCCACGTTCCTGCCGGGAGAGAAGGTTATGGTTGAGTACCCTATATCTGAAGTTGAGGCTCCCTTCTCTGAAGTTTGCTCCCCGGTTCATTGGACCTTTGCCATGCGCTCCAGGGTAGGAGAAGTGACTTACCGGTTGCACCTACCCAGCCAACTCCAGGTGCACAGTGCTTTCCATGTGTCGCTCTTGAAACCCTTCCGCAGGTCCAAGTGGCATCCCGAACCCAAGGAGGGTGGTCGTGCCTGAGAGTGACCCGGATCCCGAGTACGAGGTAGATCGCATCCTGGACTCGAAGCTGCGGGGAGGAAAGCTATTCTACCTCTTGTCCTGGAAGCACTTCGGCCCTGAAGACAAACTCCTGGGAGCCAGCCACTAATGTGCATGCTCCAGACCTGGTCCGGGAGTTCCATGCGCTTCATCCTACTCAGCCAGGGAGAAGGGGGAGGCTTCTGGGGGATACTGTTATGTTCCTCACCTGGCTCCAGGCCTGCGCGGCCGATTCGCGGTCCGGCGGAGATAGTCGGCCATCTTGGATGTGGTATCTCCAGGATAGGTCGGCTTTCTTGGGATGGGCATCTCAGGTTGTGGCAGCCATCTTGGAGTGGGCAGCTGCAGGAAGGAAGCCCATATTTGGGCGTAGAGCTTCTCTGCTGATGGGGGCAGCCATCTTGGATCAGCTGCACATGTTTGAGCCTGATTCCTACACTATTTAAAGCCCTGCCTCCAGTCCTTCGTTGCTTCGACTTCTGCTGCATAGAGGTCGTGGTTCTCGTCCGTGTTCTTGGACGGCTACCTTGTTTCCTGTGTTTCCTGTGTACCAGACCTTGGATTGTTTCTTGACTTCGCGTTGTGTTGCTGCCTGCCAAGACCTCGGACTGTTTCCTGATTACTCGCTGCACTGCTGACCCCTTTGTTCCTGGACTGTGTTTACTCCCATCTGTCGGGTCGGTGGCCGTGCAACCCTGCCGGTTCCAGAATTCCTGGTGGCTGCCCACACCTGAGGGCTCAACTCTCAGGGAACAGCGGTCGCTTCCCAGGTGAAGCTAGGGGTTGTCTGGCTGCCTGACCGAGTGTGGTGTCACTCCATCTTCGCCGTGCTCAGTCAGGGCACAAGGGCTCACACTACAGGTCATAACAGATAGGCTTACCTTCTACACGCTGATGATAAGCACTAATTGCACTAAGGTGAACCCTTACGGAGTTGGTCTTAAGACCAGACTCTGGTAAGTGCAGAAGGTATTGAAGCAGGGTCTGTGTAGGACAAGAAAGGGGATCTATGGCCTTGCTGTCACACCAGATGGCAAAACCTCCTCCATTTAAAAGAATAACACCTCTTAGTGGAATCTTTCCTGGAAGCCAGCAAGACCCGGGAGACACTCTCCGAAAGAACTAAGGAAGCAAATTCTAGGCTCTCAACATCCAGGCCATAAGAGCCAGAGACTGGAGATTGGGATGTAGTAGCGGCCCCTCGTTCTGTGTGATGAGGGTCGGAAAACACTCCAATCTCCACAGTTCTTCGGAGGACAATTGCAGAAGAAGATGGAAACAAATCTGCCGTGGCTAACAGGGCGTGATTAGAACCCCATTCTCTATTTCTGTCGACAACAATCTCATTCTTCCTGACTCATCTGCTCGTAACCTTGGGGTCATCTTCGACTCCTCCCTCTCCTTCTCTGCACATATTCAACAGATTGCTAAAACCTGTCGTTTCTTCCTTGATAATATCGCCAAAATTCGCCCTTTCCTTTCTGAACACGCTATCAGAACCCTCATCCACACTCTCATCACCTCTCACTTAGATTACTGCAACTTGCTTCTCACAGGTCTTCCACTCAGCTCTCCTCTTCAATCTGTTCAAAATTCTGCTGCACGACTAATATTTCGCCAAAGTCATTATGCCTACATCAGCCCTCTCCTGAAGTCACTTCACTGGCTCCCTATCCGTTTCCGTATAAAATTCAAGCTCCTCTTATTGACTTGTAAGTGCATTCACTCTGCAGCCCCTCACTACATCTCCACTCTCATCTCTCCCTACACTCCTTCCCAGGAACTCCGTTCACTAGGCAAATCTCTCCTAATTGCACCCTTCTCCTCAAATGCTAACTCCAGACTCCGTTCCTTTTATCTCGCCGCACCTTATGGTTGGAATAGGCTTCCTGAGCCGTTACGTCTAGCTCCATCCCTGGCCGCCTTCAAATCCGGGCTAAAGGCCTACTGTTTGATGCTGCTTTTGATTCCTAACTTGTCACTTGCTCATAACCTTTATCTTCTTCCTCTCTTCAATAGTCCCTTCCCTATGTGTCCTTCTATCTGTCCTACCCTTATCCTTATTGGTCCTGTCTGTCTGTCCTGATTTAGATTGTAAGCTCTTTGAGAAGGGACTGTCTTTTCTTCAATATTCAATTGTGAAGCGCTGCGTACGACTGGTAGCGCTATAGAAAATGATTTTATAGTAGTAGTAGTAATAGAGGATACGCATACAGAAGGTCTGTCCCCAATGAAGGAGAAAGGCATCTGACGCTAGTCTGTCAATGGGCCTGAAGCCTGGAACAGAACTGAGGGACTTTGTGATTGAGTTCGGTGGCAAAAAGATCCACTGAGGGGGTGCCACCACGCTCGGAAGATCGTCCGGTCTAAGCCCATATTGATGAGACCATACTGATGTTGCATTACCCTGCTCAGCCTGTCAGCCAGGCCACTGGTTACACCCGCCAGATAGTTGGCCTTGGAGAAACATGCCGTGACGGTACGCCCAAAGTAACAACTGGATGACTTCCTGACACAGAGAGCGAGATCCAGTGCCCCCTGCTTGTTGATGTATACATCGCAACCTGATTGTCTAAATTAGAATAATTTGATGGGACAGCCGGTCTCTGAAAGCCTTTAGAGCATTCCAGATAGCTCAGAGCTCCAGGAGATTGATCTGAAGACTCGTTTCCTGGAGGGACCAAGCTCCTTGGGTGTGAAGCCCATCTACATGAACTCCACAACCTTGGAGAGATGCATACGTCGTCAGCACCTTCTTCGGCTGAGGAATTTGGAGTGGGAGTCCCAAGGTCAAATTGAGTCAAATTGTCCACCATTGAAGAGAGCACACCAGCTCCGGGGACACTTGGATGACATCTCTAGGCTGCCCGTGGCTTGAAACCATGAGAAGGCAGGGTCCATTAAGCAGATCTCATGTGGAGATGTGTCATGGGAGTAACATAGACAGTGGAAGCCATGTGGTCCAGTAATCTCAACATCTGCCGAGCTGTGACCTGCTGCGACGTCCGAAACCTTACCTTGGACGCAAGCAGTGGTGTACCAAGGGGGGAGGCAGTGGGGGCGCTCCGCCCCGGGTGCACGCCACTGGGGGGTGCCACGGCGCGCGCCTGTGGGCTCTGACTCACTAACTTCACTCGTTCACTGCAGCTCCCTCTGCCCCGGAACAGGTTACTTCCTGTTCCGGGGCAGAGGGAGCTGCAACGAACGAGCGAAGTTAGCGAAGTCGGAGCCCACAGGCACGCGCCGCGGCACCCCCCCCCCAGCAGTGTGCACCTGGGGGGGTGTCATTTCGCTGGGGGGGGGAAGGTGTCATCTCGCAGGTGGGGGGGCGCGCTGCACCCGGGGGGGGGGCGCATCGGTGATCCGCTCCGGGTGCCATCCAGGCTAGGAACGCCACTGGACGTAAGGGAGAGAATGTGTCCGCACGCATCTTTCGAATGTATGCCTGGACAGTCCTGGTATCAAGCAGGCTTATATGAATTCTAATTGTTGAGCCTGATGGAGGTGGGATTTGGGGTAGTTTACAACAAAAACTAGTAGCTCACGCACCCCGAATACTCATCTGCATGGACTCCTGAGCACCTTCCTCCAAGGTGCTCTTCACCAGCCAATTGTCCAGATAAGGGAACATATGTCTGCATTGTGACACCGTGACTACTGCTAGACATTTGTAAAAACCCTGGGAGCTGACGCAAGGCCAAAAGGCAACACACGGAATTGAAGTGAGGTGTTCCCAGCTGAAACTAAAGAACTTTCTGTGGGATGGAAGTATCGGGATGTGATTGTATGCATCCTTCAAGTCCAGAGAGCATAGCCAATTGTTTTTCTGAATCATGGGAGAAGGGTGGCCCAGGGAAACAACTCTGAATTTTTCTCGGGACTAGGAATTTGTTCAGGGCCCTTAGGTCTAGGATGGGGCACATCCCCCCCTTTTTCTGCACAAGGAAGTACCTGGAATAGAATCCCTGCCATTCCTCCCCTGGTGGAACAGGTTCGACCACATGGGCCTTTAGAAGGGCGGTTGAGTTCCTGCCTGTGCTGAGAGCTGAAAGAATGAGCTCCCGGTGGGCAATTTGGAGGTTTGGAAAGCAAATTGAGGGTGTATCCGAGATGGACTATTTGAAGAACCCACCGGTTGGAGGCTTTGAGAGGGCACCTTTGGTGAAAAAAACTTTAACCTCACCCCCGACCGGCAAGTCGTCCGGAACAGACATTTTGAACACGGCTCTGCTCTGCTGGAGCCAGTCAAAAGCTCATCCCTTGCTTTTGCTGTGGAGCAGCAGGGGCTTTAGGCACACACTGTTGACGAGAATGAGCCTGAGTAGGCTGGCGAGCCGCAGGATTATACCCATGCCTAGAATAGTAATAGGGGGCACTCCGCGACCTACCAAAATACCTCCTGGATGAAGAGGCAGTAGCAGAAGATGCCTGGCAGGAGAGAGAGAAGACACAGTATCAGTGTGCTTCTTGATCTGGTCAGCCACCTCTTCGACCTTCTCTCCATAAAGACTATCCCCCAGGCAAGGGGGCATCCGCCATCCTCTGCTGGACCGACTGGCCCAGGTCAGAAACACGCAGCCATGAGAGTCTGCGCATTACCATACCTTGGGCAGAGATTCTGGATGTCACATCAAATGTGTCGTAAGTGCCCCTGGCCAAGAACTTGTGACATGCCTTCTGCTGCTTGACCAACTGGCGAAACGGCTCGGCCTGCTCCGGAGGGAGCACATTGACCAAGTCTGACAGCTGCCTCACCGAGCACCGCAAGTAAACGCTCGTGAAGAGTAGTAAGGACTGAATACGGGCGATAAGCATAGCGGCCTAATACATCTTTCTCCCAAAAGAGTCCAGGGTTCTAGCTGAGGCATAGTCCCTAGTACTCCTAGCCTTTTGAGAGCGGCAATCCACCACCATGGAGTCGTGGGGTAACTGAGACCTCACCATTCCAGGTTCCCCGTGGATCCGATATTGGGTGTCAATCTTCTAGGGACCACAGGGACATACAGAGAGGACAACCAGTTCCTGTCAAGGACTGCCTTGAGTACCTTGTGGAGAGGAACCGTCACTGCCTCCTTAGGTGGAGAGGTGTAGTCCAGGACCTCAAGCATCTTGGCCTTGGGCTTATCCTCCACTTCTATGGGGAATAGAATTGCCTCAGCCATTTCCCATACAAAAGAGATGAAGGAGAGGCTCTCTGGTGGAGGGGAAGGCTCAGAAGGGATTCCATAGGACTAAGTACCTGGGATCTTCCTCTGATTCCTAAGAGCATTCTTCTTCAGTATCAGACAGTACTTCACTGAGGGATGTCCAAGACCGGGCTGCCTCGATGTCGAGGATCCATGCCCTCGAGAATGGCGTCTAGGAGTTGGATCCCACCTCGACTCCAGCAAAGGTTCCTCCACCGACGTTGAAGGGGTACGGGCCTGGGTGGCAATCGACACTAGGGCGCCAGCGTCAGAGGCCCACAGTGGGTTGAGGGCCAAGCAGGGCAGAGATGCAGGCACCCCCATGCTGATGCACGTCGCTGCATCAATTCCTCCAAAAGCTCAGGGAGCAAGGCCACATACGCTCGTCAGGAGCCACCATTGGTAAAGGCTGAGGTGCTGGTTGGAGCTCAGGTTGTCGAATCGCCTGGGGTGCAGGAGTAGGATCCCGGCTTCTGAGAGATGTACGCATCAGCACCTCTCGAATGGAGGGGGAGTGATATTCCCGGCATTGATGCTTCTCGGTTGCCAAGTCACTTGGCGTCCCAGAGCTCCCGGCACCGTGTGTCAAAGGACATCAGTGACGGTGCTTCTTGGCCTTTGCCCAATGCACATCACCCAAGCTCCTTGGTGCCAAGGATGACGTCGAATCCTCCTGTCGCCTCGGGGTCAGGTGTGACGATGGACAGTCCCGGGGAGCCTGCATAGCAGGAGGCCTCAAGGCAGGTGGAAACCCAATCGATGCCTCACTGCTCCCAGTGTCTAGGGGTCTCACAGCAGGCATTCCTATCTCGACTCCAGATGCTGGTGCCTTACTCAACATCGACGCCAGCCGACTTCGATGCTGATAATGACATCGAAGAACTGGACTGGACTCCAAAAAGTTTCTCACGTTGAGCCTCTCGGGAAATTTGGGTTCTTTTCTTCATACTAAGACAAATGATACAATTTGCTGGGTTATGGTCGGGCCCGAGACACTGAATACACCAAGAATATGTGTCAGTACCCGAGATGGTCCGGTTGCATCGAGTACAACATTTGAAGCCGCTGGGGTCCTGGTGTGCCAGTTTATGTGAACCCCGGGGGGTAGTACTGAAAGATGCTGAGCCAACAGATCTATTGGACTGTTTGCAGAAAGTGCCAGTAGAGAGAGGAAAGAAAGTTAGTGCCGCAGGAAGGTGAGGCTGGATCTTGCTGCATGCCTACAGAAAAATAGATGAACGTAATGCAGAGCTATATGAAAAATTGGCTAAACAGACTCAACAAATAACTGAGTTACAAAATGGGTTTACATTAGCACAGACACATCTGGAGGAGGAATAGGATCCTGATTAGTGGGATGAGAATATATTTGATTCCTCTGGTACCTCTATAGATGAGGATAACCCTGAGAAAAATGTTAAAATGAACCCAGTATTGCGACGAAAAATATTAGTACACCAGCTAATCCACAAGGGACAGAGCAGTAAATTACAGAGGATTTTATTCAGCAGGAAGTGCAAGATTTATTAGAACGATTCAAACAATGACCCGGTGAACCTCTAATTGGGTGGCTGGTGGTGTTTATTTGAAATGAGCACTGGAGCGTTAGCACAGATGCACAGGATGCTGCCAAATTCAGACCCCTATCAATGAACCAGTTATTCAAGATATGTTTCTGTAGTATAGGGGACAACAAATGACTAATATTTTAGCGTTAGCTGCAGAAGGGGCATCACATAAATATGCTTTAGAATCAGACTGGCCAAATACAGAGAAAGGATGGTTCACTTTAAAAGATGCTATACAAAAATTAAAAGAAGAAGCTATGAAAACTGCAGTAGTGACCAAACTCCTGAGGATATGTTACAAATAGGCTTAAATGTACCATTGCACAATAGGATGATAAAAACAGCCCCTCCTGCATATAAAACAGTGATCATGACATTAATGAACACCGCCAAACTGCTCCTAATAATCTACTCCCTATCCCTAATTCACCACACATTCAGGGCCGGTCTTAGGCAGAGGCGACCGAGGCGGCCGTATAGGGCCCTGCGCTTAGGGGGGCCCCGCGCGGTGCACCTCAACTCTGCCTCTCCCTGAGTCCGACCCCCGCTCGCTCGGACCGCATGCGGCACGGCATCCGCATCATCATGATTGATCCCGCGCCGATTCGCTCAGTGCCCCCCCACTCAGCCCGCCGTCAGCTCTCTTGCGAGTTTCACCACGCCCCCAGTGAAGTCCCAGCAGCAGGCAGCAGCACAATGTGCAGAACTCGACGGCCTGGCCCCGACACAGAAGACAGACAGTTGCAGGCTTGCAGCAGGCACGACGAACGTCTCACCCCAGCTTCCTTCCGTCTTCTTGCTCAATTATGTCCCGCCTCCTTTGATGGTGTTTTCTGTTTCCGGACTGCGAGGGCAGGCGGGAGACGAGTCATTGAGCGGGAAGGGAAGGAGCTGGAGCGTGGTCAAAGCCTGAGCCATCGTCAATTCGCTGGGCCCTGGGAGTTGAAGTGCGGCAGTGGCAGTGCTGAGTCCGAAGAAAGTCTCAAGTGAAGTGGAGCAGCACAAGCAGTGAGCACCCACACCCACCCACCACCGCCACCTGGAGGAGCAACGAGCAAGTTTGCCCAGTGATTTGGAAGGTATGATTGATGATGCAGACTTTTGGTTGAGACTGAGACATCATCAAGTTCTTTCTGGAACCCAGGCTGAGGCTGCATGTGTGCTTAGGTGTTAGAAGAAGCTTAGCTCTGGTCTCTGGAGTCAAACCCAGGTGGTCTTCTATTAGCAGATTAACTGTCTCTGTCTGGGCTGGGCTGGCCTCTAACCAAACTTTTATTGCACAAAGATTCTTTAAATACCATAAGACAGTGGCTCTTTATTTAATTATTTAAAATAAAACCAAACCAAGTTAACATGGAACCAGATTTTGTTGGTGGCAAGTTTCATAACTCACAAAACAACTAACAATAGAAAATGTTTCATGATAGCATTGGCTTATTATTTCAGTCAGTTTTTTTGTACAAGTTTAGCTTCATTTGTCTTTATTTGAAATTTCATAAATAAAAAAAATTTCTAAAAATGTAATAATCTTATCAATGGGGCGGGGCTATGGTGGGGGAGGAGCTATGGTGGGGCCCCACCAAATTGGTCTGCATAGGGCCCCGCACTTGCTAAGACCGGCCCTGCACACATTAACCACCCCCCTCACTGACACCAACCATTCACCCACAATACACAAACCCTGCAGACCACCCAGATATAATACACCTCACCAAAAGAACAACAACCAAATCAACGGAAGATCTACCACACATGGACAAAATCAACACAAAGCAAAGAAAGGACACAACAAACCCAGACTCCAAGAGAATAGACAACTAATAAAAATTAACACAACTTCGAACCTAACTGACCCCTACCAAACAATTCAGGTGGGATACATAAACGCCAGATCAATAGTCAACAAAACAACGATAATAACAGACTGGATTATGACAGATATCCTCGACCTTCTATTCATTAGCGAAACCTGGATACACAATCTTAAGGATCCCATAATCCTAGATCTATGCCCCCCCAGCACTGAAACTGTACTAGTAACACTTCTATCAAGCTTCAAGCAAGAAATAGCACTAGGGGGTAGCATTCTGTTACTGCAATTTGACTTATCAAGTGCTTTTGACATGGTGGACCACGCCATCCTGTTAAGACTTCTTGACTACTTTGGTGTTGGCGGGCATGTCCTAGCCTGGCTAGCAAGTTTCTTAACCACCAGGACCTACCAAGTGAAGTCCAACTCACGGTTATCCTCTCCATGGCACCAAATCTGTGGAGTGCTCCAAGGCTCGTCGCTCTCCCCTACTCTCTTTAACATAATGCTAATTCCCCTAGCAGCAGCTCTTTCGAAACTTGGAGTCCACCCATTCATCTATGCAGACGATGTCACTATTTACATCCCATTTCGTACAAGCTTCACCGAAATCACTGATGACATCAGCCTTGGAATAAACACCATGCTCACATGGGCCAATGCCTTTAAGTTAAAACTTAACACCGAGAAAACTCACTGCCTCGTTCTTGCCTCTCCCTTTAATAAATTACGACCCACTACCTTATCCATACCAGGCTTTACCTTACCCATCTCTGAGAGCCTACGTATACTAGGAGTTACTGTAGATCGGAACTTAGCGCTACTAGATCATGCCATCTCAACCACCAAAAAGCGTTCTCCTCTCTCTGGAAGCTAAAGCGAGTGAAACCTTATTTCCCGAGAGGAGTATTTTGCAATCTGGTCAGATCGCTAGTCCTAAACCGGCTAGATTACTGCAATGGCATATATGCAGGATGCACAACCGTACTCCTAAAGAAGCTACAAACCGTACAAACACAGCAGCTTGACTCATCTATGGAGTATCAAAGTTCACCAGTTCCAGACCGCTTCGCGAGAAGTTGCACTGGCTTCTCATACAAGAGCGAATAAATTTCAAAATCTGTGCCCTTGTCCACAAGATTCTCTATGGAGCAGCCCCAGCGTACATGGATGCCCTTGTCCACCTACCACCCAGAAACTCAGAAAGAACTTCCCGTTCTTACTTAAACCTCCATTACCCAGCGTGTTCTAGACTCAGATATAAAACCATGTATGCTTCCACCTTTTCCTACGTTAGTACACACTTGTGGAATGCACTACCCAAATCAGTGAATACGGTTCAGGATCACCTGACTTTTAGGAAGTCACTTAAGACCTACTTATTTGGGCAAGTGTACCCTAAAGATCCTGCCCTGCCTCACTGACCACAGGACACTGCTCTAATGGACGGACCCATTTCTTTACCCTTAACCCTCCAACCTACTTATTGCTTTCCATTTATTGTATTCGCCTGTTTTTTATCTAACTATTGTAAGCCACATTGAGCCTGCCAGCGGTGGGAAATTGTGGGATATAAGTGCTGTAAAATAAATAAAATCACTCACTGGACAAGGAAAGAAAAAAGAGGAGGAGGCATAGCTCTAATCCACAGATCCAACTTCACCGTAACAACAATAGCTTAATCCATTACCCCCCAACTTGAAATCGCCTCAGTCAGAATCAACCACACAAACTTGCTCGATCACCTAAACGCTGTCCTGTTTTTTTTTAATCATTTATTTATAATTTTTCATTTTACAAGGGTCACTTGCAAACAGTAATACAGAGATGACTGTACATTAATACAATATTAGAGGAAAACAATCTCAACTAGATAAATGGATTATATTTATTTGTAGCATTTGTATCCCACATTTTCCCACCAATTTGCAAGCTCAATGTGGCTTACATTTGCCGTAGTGGCGGATGCCATTTCCGGGTAACAGAATTACAAATGATAATGCGTTAATGTGCATACATACATGGTAACATACATGGATCATAGCATAAGTGGTACAGATCATGGTGTATATATATATTATACCAAGTGCATACATATATGGTAGAGAAGAATGCATTATGATATAGCATGAAGGTTCCTGATTTATACATTGGATTGTAACGTACTTTAGGTCATCGACTAAGGAGAGGCCATGTTTGACATAAGGATAGAAGTGATGTTATTTGTTCATTAGTACCAAAGAGGTTGATCAGTCAAGTGATAAGATTTCGAATTTGTCTAGTTCGTGTGTGTCTTATTATTTAATTTTAAGATGGATGTTTGTGATATGCCTTCTTGAACAGATCTGCTTTCAGTAGTTTTCGGAAGATGGTTAGGTCTTTCGTTGTTTTTATGGTCTTCGGTAGTGCATTCTTTCTCTTTCTTAGACCACAAAATAAATATGGAGAGTGAAACAAGACAAGGAGATCAATTAAACAACAGTAAACAAAGAAAACATGGTATTGACCTGATTATCCCCAGTTATTATTTATCTGAATCATTATTCTACATTGATCGTCTGGTTGGCTTCTTCAAACCCAAAACGGTGTATAGTCAATTTATTTCGTTGGAAACATACTTATTGTCCAATATTAGTGGAAATAATACACCTGATTTCATTTTTTTCTCTTTTAAAACCAGAAATTATTTAACAATAGAAACACTTGAGTCTCTAATCCAATTCCCACTGATAAAGGTAATCCCAGTTTCACAGGCTTCACTCCTTTTGAATTAATATACTAAGAGGAATCATTTCAGAGGAAAAAACTTTAGGTGTCATATCCGAAACTCTGGGAAAACAACAATCTTGATATTAATCATCTGTAATAATATTCATTTTGTTCAAATTTTTCTGGTCCTGTTTTATAGGCCACCAGATAACTGGCATGAATGTCAACCACACTTCATGGACTTCATATCGAATGCATGTGTATCTAACTCCAACCTACTTATAATAGGGGACATAAACCTACACCTAGAAGACCCAAACTCAACTAATGCAAGTGAATGCAAGGATTTCCTCCAACTATGGGACCTCAATTGGCCAAACATGCAAATAACCCATATCAAAGGACATACACGACCTCATCACATACAAACTGTCCTCAGACCTAAGCCTTGTAGGAACAGAAATAAAATGTACAGAAATACCATGATCAGACCACTACAAATTAAACCTATCCCTACAATGGCGAAAAAAAGCCCCACACCATAATCAAGAATGCTCAACCTATACCACAAGAGGCCAAATCGGCCCTGTAATATTTTGGCAACAAATCTACAAGAACGAATGGACAGCACAAACAGACTCGAAACACTATCTCCTAGAATGGGACAATAGATGCAAAACCATATCAGACAGCATAGCACCACTACAAACTAGAACCTCATGAAGACAAAACTCAATACCATGGTTTAATGAAGAACTGAAAAAACTAAAAACACAAGTTAGGAGGCTTGAACGGGAATGGATCAAAAAGAAAGACGAACTCACACTCAACGCATGGAAACAAATGCAAAGAAAATACAAATATGCAATTAGACAAACGAAAAGATCATACTACAAGACTAAAATAGGGCCAGACTTCAAAGACACGCATAAACGTTTCCAACTCGTGAATAAATTACTAGATACCACATCGATCACTACAACCAACACAGACACTCCATCAGCAGACAACCTTGCTAAATACTTCAATGAGAAAATTGTAAAGTTACGACTTACGTTACCACTCAATTCCACCGATTACAAAAAATTCATTGACTGGCTAGACCCAAACCCTGATAAATATCCAGCAGACCAAATCTGGACAAACTTCACCATACTCATTGACGAGACCATCACCCAAGTGATCAACAGGTTTGCCAAGTCCCACTGCACACTGGACATTTGCCCCAATAACCTAACAAAATCCGCCCCTCAACGATTCATAACAGACCTCACGATGCACCTGAATTATATGTTACAACACGGACTATTCCCAAAGGATAAAGGAAACATTCTACTTACCCCAATACCTAAAGACTCAAAGAAAAAAACAAGCGACATAACCAATTACCGCCCGGTAGCATCTATCCTTTGGCTACCAAACTAATGGAAAGTATGGTAACCAAGCAGCTAACTGACTAAATTTTCAATTCTACACGAAACTCAAACAGGATTTCGATCCAACCACAGTACCGAAACAGAACTAATCACTCTGATAACCAAATTTAAACAAGCAATTGCAACTGGCAACAGTGTACTTCTCTTACAATTTGACATGTCCAGCGCGTTCGACATAGTCAGCCATAAAATATTATTAAACATCCTAGAATACTTCGGGATTGGAGGAAACGTTCTCAGCTGGTTCAAAGGCTTCCTAACCGCAAGAACATACCAAGTGATATCCAATTCGAAGACATCAGCACCATGGAAACCAGAATGCGGAGTACCTCAAGGATCACCGCTCTCATAGACCCATTTCAACCTAATGATGATACCTCTGGACAAATCATTATCCAACCAAGGCCTCAACCCGTACATTTACATAGATGACGTCACGATCTACATCCGTTTAAACATGAGCTAAAAGAAATCTTTAATGAAATCAATCACAGCCTCCAAATCATGAATTCATGGGCGGATGGATTTCAATTAAAACTTAATGCAGAAAATACACTATTAGGCATATTTTCAAAGCACTTTGGGAGGCTAAGTTCCATAGGTTTCTATGGAACTTTGGGAGGCTAAGTGCTTTGAAAATAAGCCTGACTGTCATTCAAGTTTTTTAATGTAACTTGTATCTTCACTCCGGAAATGGCGATCGCCATGACGGAACAATGTACGCCACACTGAGCCTGCAAATAGGTGGGAAAATGCGGGATACAAATGTAATAAATAAATAAATTGATGGGATAGACAGGGAATTCCATACAAACAGTTACTGAAGCAATATGAGAATTGGGAGATTTAGGAGAATGGGGAACAAATGCAGCAAGAGGTGAAACAGGATTTAGAGCTAGAGAAGCCCGTCTGGATAGGTGGACAGATTCTAATAGGGTTTCAAGACAAGATAGGTTTCTCGCTCTCCTGAAAGATGGGGTACCAAAAAGCGAAGATACATACCTGTAGCAGGTATTCTCTGAGAACAGCAGGCTGATTGTTCTCACTGATGGGTCGGAGTCCACGGCGGCCCAGGAACCGGAAATACTTTCCAGGTAGACTCTAGAACTTTGCGGGAGGATCCGGCATGCGGGGCACGCCCACCGCGCATGCGCGGCCGTTTTCCCACCCGCATGTGTCCGCTCCCGCCTCAGTTATATGAAAAAGCAAATAACAACAACAACTCCAAAGGGGAGGAGGGCGGGTTGGTGAGAACAATCAGTCTGCTGTCCTCGGAGAATACCTACAACAGGTATGTATCTTCGCTTTCTACGAGGACAAGCAGGCTGCTTCTTCCCACTGATGGGGTATCCCTAGCACCCAGGCTCACTTAAAACAAAAAACATTGGTCAATTGGGCCTCGCAACGGCAAGGACATAACAAAGATTGACCTACGAAGAAACAGCTGAGAATAAAAAATGGGTATAGGAGGGTGGAGTTGGATCCTAAACCCCGAACAGATTCTGCAGTACCAACTGCCCGAACCGACTGTCGCGCCGGGAATCCTGCTGAAGGCAGTAATGAGATGTGAATGTGTGGACAGATGACCAGGTCGCAGCCTTGCAAATCTCTTCTATGGTGGCTGACTTCAAGCGGCCACCGACGCTGCCATGGCTCTAATACTATGAGCCGTGACATGGCCCTCAAGAGTCAGCCCAGCCTGGGCATAAGTGAAGGAAATGTAATCTGCTAGCCAATTCGAAATTGTGCATTTCCTGACAGCAACCCCCTTCCTGTTGGGATCAAATGACGCAAACATTTGGGCGGACTGTCTGAAGGGGCTTGTCCACTCCACATAGAAGGCCAATGCTCTCTTGCAGTCCAATGTATGCAACTGACGTTCATCAGGGCGGGTATGAGGACAGGGAAAAAATGTTGGCAAGACAATTGACTGGTTCAGATGGAACTCTAACACCACCTTCGCCAGAAACTTAGGGTGAGTGCGGAGGACTACTCTGTTGTGATGAAACTTCAGGTAAGGAGCATTCACTACCAAGGCATGAAGCTCACTGACCCTACGAGCTGAAGTAACAGCCACCAAGAAAATGACCTTCCAGGTCAAGTACTTCAGATGGCAGGAATTCAGTGGCTCAAAAGGAGGCTTCATCAGCTGGGTGAGAACGACGTTGAGATCCCATGACACTGGTGGAGGTTTGACAAGGGGCTTTGACAAAAGCAAACCTCTCATGAATCGAACAACTAAAGGCTGTCCAGAGATAGGCTTACCGTCTACACGATGATGAAAAGAACTAATTGCACTAAGGTAAACCCTTACGGAGTTGGTCTTCAAACCAGACTCTGACAAGTGTAGAAGGTATTCAAGCAGGGCCTGTATAGGACAAGAGCGAGGATCTAGAGCCTTGCTGTCATACCAGACGGCAAACCTCCTCCATTTAAAAGAATAACACCTCTTCATGGAATCTTTCCTGGAAGCAAGCAAGACTCGGGAGACACCCTCAGAAAGACCTAAGGAGGCGAAGTCTACGCTCTCAACATCCAGGCCACGAGAGCCAGAGACTGGAGGTTGGGATGTAGAAGTGCCCCTTCGTTCTGAGTGATGAGGGTTGGAAAACACTCCAATCTCCACGGTTCTTCGGAGGACAACTCCAGAAGAAGAGGGAACCAAATCTGACGTGGCCAAAAGGGCGCAATCAGAATCATGGTTCCGCAGTTTTGCTGCAGTTTTGGTAAAGTCTTCCCCACCAGAGGTATGGGAGGATATGCATCCAGGAGACCTCTCCCCCAATGAAGGAGAAAAGCATCCGACGCTAGCCTGCCGTGGGCCTGACATCTGAAACAGAACTGAGGGACCTTGTGATTGGTCTGAGTGGCAAAAAGGTCTACCGAGGGGGTGCCCCACACTCGGAAGATCTTGCATACCATGCATGAGTTGAGCGACCACTCATGAGGTTGCATTATCCTGCTCAACCTGTCGGCCAGACTGTTGTTTACGCCTGCCAGATACGTGGCTTGGAGAAGCATGCCGTGAGCACGAACCCATAGCCACATCTGGACGGCTTCCCGACACAGGGGGCAAGATTCGGTGCCCCCCTGCTTGTAGACGTAATACATGACAACCTGATTGTCTGAATTTGAATAATTTGATTGGACAGCCGATCTCTGAAAGCCCTTAGAGTGTTCCAGATCGCTCGCAACTCCAGGAGATTGATCTGAAGACCTGATTCCTGGAGGGACCAAGCTCCTTGAGTGTGAAGCCCATCTACATGGGCTCCCCACCCCAGGAGAGATGCATCTGTAGTCAGCACTTTTTGCGGCTGAGGAATTTGGAAGGGACGTCCCAAAGTCAAATTGGATCAAATTGTCCACCACTGAAGGGAATTGTGAAATTCGGTGGTTAGCTGGATTGCATCCTCTAGATCCCCTGTGGCCTGAAGCCACTGGGAAGCTAGGGTCCATTGAGCTGATTGCATGTGAAGACGGACCATGGGAGTCACATGAACTGTGGAGGCCATATGGCCCAGTAGTCTCAACATCTGCCAAGCTGTAATCTGCTGAGACACTCTGGCCAAGGATACAAAAGAGACAGAAAGTTGTCCGCTCTCACCTCTGGAAGATAGGCATGAGCCGTCTGTGAATCCAGCAAAGCTCCTATGAATTCTAGTTTCTGAACTAGAAGAAGATGGGACTTTGGGTAATTTATGACAAACCCCAGTAGCTCCAGGAGTTGAATAGTCATCTGCATGGACTGCAGAGCTCCTGCCTCTGAGGTGTTCTTCACCAGCCAATCGTTGAGATAGGGGAACACATGCACTCCCAGTCTGCGTAGCAACGCTGCAACTACCACCAGGCATTTGGTAAACACCCTGGGCGCAGACGCGAGCCCAAAGAGCAGCACACAATATTGAAAGTGCTGCGTTCCCAGACGGAATTGTAGATACTGCCTGTGAGCTGGCAGTATCGGGGTGTATGTATAAGCATCCTTTAAGTCCAGAAAGCATAGCCAGTCATTTTTCTGAATCATGGGAAGAAGGGTGCCCAGGGAAAGCATCCTGAACTTTTCTCAGACCAGATATTTATTCATGGCCCTTAGGTCTAGGATGGGATGCATCCCCCTGTTTTCTTTTGCAAAGGAAGTACCTGAAATAGAATCCCAGCCCTTCTTGCCCTGGTGGAACGGGCTCAACCGCACTGGCGCTGAGAAGGGCGGAGAGTTCCTCTGCAAGTACCTGCCTGTGCTGGAAGCTGAAGGACTGAGCTCCCGGTGGGCAATTTGGAGGTATGGCGATCAAATTGAGGGAGTATCCTAGCTGGACTATTTGGAGAACCCACCAATCGGAGGTTATGAGAGGCCACCTTTGGTGAAAAAATTTTAACCTCCTGCCGACTGGCAGATCGTCTGACACAGACACTTTCATAACGGCTATGCTCAACTGGAGCCAGTCAAAATCCCGTCCCTTGCTTTTGCTGGGGAGCTGCGAGGGCCTGTCTAGGCGCACGCTGTTGATGAGAACGAACGCACTGGGGTTGAGCCTGAGAAGGCTGTCGAGAAGGTGGATTGTACCTACGCGTATTGTAAGCATAGGCAGCATTCCGCCTTCCTCAGAAAAACGTCTATCTGATGAGGTAGATGCTGAAGGCGCCCGGTGGGAGAAATTGTCCATAGCAGTTTCCCACTGGTTGAGCTATTTGACCACCTGCTCGACTTTCTCGCCAAAAATATTATCCCCCCAGCAAGAAACATCCGCCAGCCGCTGCTGGACCTATTGTCCAGGTCAGAGGCACGCAGCCATGAGAGTCTGCACATCACTATACCTTGCAGCAGCTCTGGATGCAACATCAAAAGAGTCGTAAGCACCCCTGGACAGGAATTTACGACACGCCTTCAGCTGCCTGACCACCTCCTGAAAAGGCCTGGCGTGCTCTGGAGGGAGCTTATCCACCAAGTCCGCCAGTTGCTTGACATTGTTCCACATGTGGATGCTCGTGTAGAGCTGGTACGACTGAATCTTGGACACGAGCATGGAGGACTGGTAGGCCTTCCTCCCAAAAGAGTTCTAGATTCTCGTCCCGGGGGCGCCGAGGCAAAATCTCTAGAACTTTTGGTTCTCTTGAGAGCAGAATCCACAACCATAGAGTTGTGAGGTAACTGCGACTTCATCAACTCAGGCTCCCCATGGATTCGATACTGGGGATGGGGGGATTAGATAGTGGTTTCGTCCAGTTCTTCAGCAATGTCTGCCTAAGGACATTATGCAGAGGGACAGTGGACGACTCCTTAGGTGGTGAAGGATAGTCAAGGACCTCGAACATCTTGGCCCTGGGCTCATCCTCAGAAACCACCGGGAAGGGAATAGCCACAGACATTTCCCGCACAAAGGAGAAAGAAAGGCTCTCCGGGGGGGGGGGGGGGAGTTTCCTTTCAGGCGAAGGAGTGGGATCAGAAGGAAGACCACAAGACTCCTCAGAAGAGAAATACCTGGGATCCTCCTCTTCTCCCCACGAGGCATTCTCCTAGGTGTCGGACAAGAGTTCACAAACTGCAGTCCGAAACCGGGCCTGTCTTGACTCGGAGGAACCACGTCCTCGATGACGACGTCGAGAAGTCGACTCCCGTGCCGGTGGCGATGAAGCTCCCTCCAGCAATGTCGACGGGGAGTCGACCTGGGTGACAGCCGAAGCCGCAAGCAGCATCGGGGACCGCACCACAGGCACAGAGCTCTCTGCCGTTTCCATCAGCGGTACCGAAGGCACAAGCACCCCCTGGTACTGGAACAAACTGGCGCAGCAGCCCCTCCAGGAGACCTGGAAGAATGGCTCTGAGGCACTCGTCAAGAGTGTCTGCCGGGAAAGGCTGTGGGGCCGGTGCAAGAGCCGGAGGCAGAACCTGTGCAGAGGAAGGAGGCGGTACTGGACTGTCCGAAGACTGACGCACCGACACCTCTTGGATGGAGGGTGAGCGGTCCTCCCGGCGTCGACGCTTCTCGGGTGCCGAGTCCCTCGATGCCCCGGAGCTCCCGGTACCGTGTGTAGAAGGAGATCGATGCCGATGCTTCTTAGCCTTCGTTTGATGCACGGCATAGATACTCCTCGGTACCGACGAGGAGGACGTGGAATCCACACGCCTCCTCGGGGTCGGGTCTGAAAGTGGTCGGTCCCAATGGGCCTTTGCAGCAGGAGCCTTCTAGACAGGTGGAGACCCACTCGACGGCTCACTGCTCCCAGCGTGCGGTGCTCTCCGGACATGTATTATCTGCTCTCCCGATGTTGATGCCATCTCCAGTGCCAATGCCGACGCCCTCGGTGCCGCTGTCGATGTCAACGCCGGAGTGCCGGGCAAGGCTCCAAACAGACGTTCCCACTGAGCCTGTGTCCGCTTTTTAAGGATAAGACTCAACTTACACGCGTCTGGGCGATGGTCGGGCCCAAGGCACTGGATACACCACGAATGGGGATCGGTACCTGAGATTGCCCGGTTGCACTGACCGCACTTCTTGAAGCTGCTGGGAATCCTCGATGTCATGGACGGAAAAATAGTGGCGGCGAAGTCAAAATTCGCAATGGTGCCAAGAAAAAAGGGGCACAAAAAGAGAAACGCGAATGCACAGCCCAAAAGGGCCGAGACCACAGCAAAAGAAAACTTAAGAGGGCCCAACTAAGAAATAAGGGAAAGATTTGTTTTTGTTTTTTTTGTACACTAACTGTCTCCAAGAGGAGAATGAAAAAAAGAAAAAAGCGCGAACTCGCAACAAAAAAACGAAGGTGTTTCTCGGGCACAGAGAGATGACGGCAGAAAAAGACCTGCAAGGTCCATCCAGTCTGCCCAAGAAGATAAATTCATATGTGCTACTTTTTTATTTGTACTGTCCTCTTCAGTGCACAGACCCTATAAGTCTGCCCAGCACTATCCCTGCCTCCCACCACCAGCTCTGGCACAGACCGTATAAGTCTGCCCAGCACTATCCCTGCCGCCCAACCACCAGCCCTAGCACAGACCGTATAAGCAGGGCCGCCGAGAGACTGGGCCAGGCCCGGGACAAGGCCCCCCCCCCGGGCCCCCCCCCCCCCCCGAGGTCGCCACCGCTCCCCCAACACCCGTCCCCCCTCCACGCACCAGTGGGCCCCTGCATTGAAATCACAGTGCCTCTCACCTCCATGTGAAGGCACTGCAGGCAGCAGCAGATTGCCTCCCTCCTTCGGGCCTCCTTCCCTCCCTGTGTCCTGCCCTCATCTGACGTAGTTTCCGTGAGGGCGGGACACAGAGAGGGAAGGAAGCCCGAAGGGAGGCGATCTGCTGCTGCCTGCAGCGCTTTCACACGGAGGTGAAAGGCGCTGTGATTTCAATGCAGGGGGCCTGGCCTGGTGGCAGACGGTTGACGACGGAAAGGGCCGGTCTTAGCAACTGCAGGGAGCTGTGCAGACCAGTTCTCAGAGCCCACCCACCCCTCCCCAGTATACCCAAAATGACAGAAACCAAATTAGCATACAGATTCTGCATGCAGCACATTACCAGAAAAACAGAACATTGCTATACATTGCAAAATAAGACAGCAGATGTAGATTCTCAAATTGGACATATTCCAAACACTATAATGAAAATAAAATGATTTTTTCTACCTTTGTTGTCTTGTGACTGTATTTCAGATCATGTTGGTCCCAGTCTCTGATTCTGCTGCTCTCTATCTGCTCCCTTAACTCCACTTCCAGGGTTTCCTTTCCATTTATTTCTTTACTTTCTTCCTTTCTTCTTCATTTCTTACCCTACATCCATAGGTAAAAGCTGGGTCCTCCGCGGACTTGACTGGAAGAGGTAGGTATAGAGTGGATCCAGCTTTTGCCTATTTTCTCCAGCTATATGCAGTTTTTCTCCTCTTTTCCCTTTCCCTCATCTCCGTCAGGATGCATCTCCTTCATCTCCCTTCCCTCTCCTCCATCCATGTCCAGCATTTATCCTCTCTCTCCTCCCCTCCATCCATGTTCATCTCATGTCCTCTCTTCCCTCCCCTGCATCCATATCCTGTATTTCAACTCTCCCCTCTCCTCCATCCATATCCAGAATTTCTCCTCTCCCCTTCATCCATGTACATCTCCTTCCTGTCTTCCCTCACTTCCATGTCCAGCATTTCTCCTACCCTCCCCTTCATTCATCGCAAATCTCCTCGCTCCCCTGCCCTCCCTACTCATCCCCAGTGATTCTCCTTTGCTCCCTGTCCTCCCTCCCTTCCCCTCCATGTCCAGTGACTTGCCCCAACTTACCCCCCTTTTCACCCCCCCTCCCCCGAGTTTCAGTTCCCAGCCCCAGCTATGCCCTCAGGTTTCCAGCACATAAGTGTCATAAATAAGTAAATAACCATGCAGATAAAAAAAAGTGTTGAGCACCTGATTCTCATAAATGATGTCTGTTTTAGTGACCCTTTACCAGGAGAAAAAAAAATGTCTGCACGAATACAACACGTGCTAGGGAGTCCCTATAAACAGCCCCTCCAAATGACAAATTACTACCAAAAGTTATTCCGTTATTATACTTCCCCTGTGTACATTCCTATGCTGCACAAGCCGGCACATTTGAAAATATAAGTGAGAATAAATAAAAATGCTACCTACAAATGAAGAGAACGAGGGCAGCCCTTCCTTCCTTCCTTCCAGGCCAGCCGCCCTGCATTTAAAAAGTTGCAGCGGCGGCGGCGAAAACGCAGGCTCGCCTCTTCTTTAAGCCCTTCCCCTTCTCTCTCAGCGTGCACTGTGCCGCCTTCGCGGAAACCGGAAATTGCATCAGTGCACGCTGAAAGAAAAGGGGAAGGGCTTAAAGAAGAGGCGAGCCTGCGTTTTCGCCGCCGCCGCTGCAACTTTTTAAATGCAGGGCGGCTGGAAAAAATGAAGCTGAGAGCGTCGCAAGGAAGCGTCGGAAGGGAGCGCCAGGAAGCGCCGCAGGGCCTCAGGAGGTGCGAGGTCCTGATGACGGAGGGCGGGGTGGGACTCTGGCGCCGGGCCCCCCTGGAGGCCCGGGCCCGGGGAATTTTGTCCCCCCTGTCCCCCCCTCTCAGCGGCCCTGCGTATAAGTCTGCCCAGCACTAGCCCCGCCTCCCAACCACCAGCTCTGCCACCCATTCTAGGCTAAGCTCCTGAGGATCCCTTCCTTCTGCACAGGATTCCTTTATGTTTATCCCACGCATGTTTGAATTCCGTTACTGTTTTCATCTCCACCACCTCCCACGGGAGGGCATTCCAAGCAACCACCACCCTCTCCATGAAAAAATACTTCCTGACATTCTTCTTGAGTCTGCCCCCCTTCAATCTCAGCTGTGTTGCTGGTCTCTGGCTGGGAGAAACTCAGATAAGACTTGTGCTGGCTATATTTGTGGCTTTTCCTACCCTAGAACTGTGGGTTTTTTTGCACATCTCTACCTACTATCCTTGTCTGTCTGTGTCCCTGCAAATATATTTTCCTAAAAAGATTTAAAAAAAAAACAAAAACCTGTTTGATCTGATTGTATAATCTGACTGCGTTTCAAACTGTTTGTGTTTCAAACTGGTTTATTGATATCTGTGAATCTGAAAACTAGATTTCTGATTTCAAACTGCCAGCAAGTATTAGAAATCTTTCTTTGCCAAGTTTCTGAGCTCCTTCCTTTCCCCAACCTCATCCATCTCAGCTCACCTGGCTTTTTTCTGCAGCCATTTTAAAAGCACAAGTGTGTTTTCTGTGGAGAGCTGTGTTGCTGGTCTCTGGCTGGGAGAAACTCAGATGACTTGTGCTGGCTATATTTGTGGCTTTTCCTACCCTAGAACTGTGGTTTTTTTGCACATCTCTACCTACTATCCTTGTCTTCCCCTTGTCCCAATCAGCTTTGTAGAAAAGAGGCTTAATACAGGCCTAAGATAGGTTTTACAGTAAACACATTCCACAAATTTAGGTTTATACCCACCCACCCCAAGACTGACACTTCCTAAATTCCCTATTCTAACTATACTACTTATCACAACTTAACTCCACCCGAATTACAACTGTCTCAAATTGCTGAGGAGTAAAGTTAATCTTGTACACTGTCAAGCCCCATCATAAAATACCTACTCATACCCATTCAACAAATCAAGATGACTTTTATTCTCTGTAATAATTGTGGAGCTTTAGTTTCAAGGCCAATCATCTGGAAACTTAAGGCTTGTCCTATCTGTAATCAGCTCGCTAGTTTAAAACAAGAGCTCAGTAAATTAAAGCAGGAATTAGATGCACTTAAAGCAACTTCTAAGACTGCACAAAATCAAACGAAATTCACACCACTGCCTCAAAGGATAAAACCACCTAAGAATAGATTGTTAACAGTAGGCTCAGGCAGACTTCGTCATGTGACACAGAGGCATACACCCTCACAAGTGTTACCCCTACAGAATTCTTTTGCTCCATTAGAGCTCTGTGAGGATCCTAAAAATAGAACTGAGCCAGAAGAAACAGCAAAAACAAAAGAAATTAAGGTGGAACAAAAAGATATGGAGGGACCCAAAGAAAAAAAAACCACCAAAATATCAAATGTTGAAACACATACCAGGAAATGTAAATGGAAAGTGATGACCAAAAATGCTCGCAGTCTTGGCAACAAAGTTCATGACCTTCAAGCCCTGATGTTGGAGGCAGACTTAGACGTTGTTGCAATCACAGAGACATGGCTCAATGGTTCCCATGAATGGGATGCAAACATACCAGGCTATAATCTATTTAGGAAGGATAGAGAGGGTCGTAAAGGTGTAGCTCTATATGTGAGAAATGATAACACAGCAACCGAAATGACAGGGACCTGGGGTAAGGAAGAAGCGATATGGATTACCTTAAAAAGAGATGATAGAACCTTTGTCCACGTGGGTGTTGTCTACAGACCTCCAACACAATTGGAAGAATTAGATAGAGACCTGATCGCAGATATTCAAAAGTTGGGAAAGAAGAGAGAGGTGCTGTTGCTGGGAGATTTCAATCTGCCGGATGTAGATTGGAAGGTTCCATCTGCGGAATCGGAAAGAAGTAGAGAGATTGTGGATGCTTTCCAAAGTGCTCTGCTCAGACAAATGGTCATGGAACCCACGAGGGAGGGAGCGACGCTGGATCTGGTGCTCACAAATGCAGATAGCGTGTCAAATGTCCGAGTGGGTGCCCACCTGGGCGGCAGTGACCATCAAACGGTTTGGTTTGATATGACGGCTGAAGAGGAGGGTGGCCACTCAAAACTCAAAATCCTGGATTTCAAGCATGCTGACTTTAGTAAAATGGGGGAATACCTAAGGAAGGAGCTGATGGGCTGGGAGGACGTACGAGAAGTGGAAGGACAGTGGTTCAGGCTGAAAGAAGCTATAAATAGGGCCACAAACCTTTATGTAAGGAAAGTAAATAAAAGCAAGAGAAAAAGGAAACCGCTATGGTTCTCCAAGCAAGTGGCTGAGAAAATAAAGGCTAAAGAGTTTGCGTTCCAGAAATACAAAAAAAACTCAAGACGAGGAACACGGGGAGGAATACCAGAGGAAACTGAAAGAAGCCAAGAGAGAGGTACGTCTAGCGAATGCGCAAGCGGAAGAACAAATGGCTAGAAAGGTAAGGAGGGGTGACAAAAATTTCTTCAGGTATATTAGTGAAAAGAGAATGACTAAAAAGGGAATTGTGAGACTAAAAGATACTGCAAACCGCTATGTAGATAATGATGAAGAAAAGGCAAATTTGCTAAATAGATACTTCTGTTTTTACTGAAGAAAATCCAGGAGAAGGACCACGATGGACTGGCAAAAGTTCATTTGAGAATGGAGTGGATATAGCCAGTGGCGTAGCTAGGGTAGTTGACACCCGGGGCCGGTCATTTTTTAACACCCCCCCCCCCCCCAAATCCAGTACTAGGCATACCGAGAATACAAAACACTCAGGAGCTATAGAGCAATTCTACCATACCATAAGCAGTCATTTCTACGAGTCACACAAGGAAAAGGAAAGCATCTTAAACACTACAGTGAGCACTAGAACATCAATTCACCTATTGTAAAAGGAAACCAGACAGAATAGTACAGATCGTCAATCCTGCACAGTCAATGCCAACTGAAAGCCACGTCTTTTTCACAAACACAGATACACCCTAATCCACTATAGAATAAGTAATAATAAACTTTCTATTTAGACAAAAATTAAACTGAACCCCCAATGCCAGACTCTGCATACAATGCAACACCACAGAAACAGAAAATGTCCCCTGGTGTACTGTGCAAAATATAAAGACAGCAGATGTAAATTTGAAAAAACTAACAAATACCAATCACCACTTTACAAATTAACAAATAGAAATAAAACAAATACAGAAAATAAAATAATACCATTTTATTGGACTAATACATTTAGCTTCCAGAGGCCAAAATCTCCTTCCTCAGGCCAATACAGTATAGTGCTGTTACAGTATCCTATCCTGACCTGAGGAAGGGGGTTTTGTTCTCTGAAAGTTAAGTCAAAATGTATTAAAATTAGTCCAATAAAAGATTACCTTATTTACATGTTCTATTTATAAACATTTGTTAAGCATGGCTACAATACTATATCCTAAAGCAAAATAATAAAAATATATATTTACAGTTTGTTGTCTCTGGTTTCTGCTTTCCTCATCTTCTTTTCACTGTCTTCCTTCCATCCAGCATCTGTCTTCGCTCTCTCTCTGCCATCCAGTGTCTGCCCTCTCTAATGTCCCTTCCATCCACTGTCTGCCCTCTCTCTGCCCCTTCCATCCACCATCTGCCCCAGTCTGCCATCTCTCTCTCCCCCCATCAACATCTGCCCTCTCTCTCTGCCCCTTCCATCCACCATTTGCCCCAGTCTGCCCTCTTTCTCTCTCCCCCTTCCACCCACCATCTGCCCTTTCTCTCTGCCCCTTCAATCCGTCTGCCCTCCCTCTCCCATCCATCCAGGGTCTGCCCTCCCTTACACTCCCCCCTTCCATCCAGGGTCTATCCCCTCTCTCTCTCTGCCCCCTCTTTTCAGCCCCCAGTTCCAGCCTCCTTATTCCACCTGCCCCTAGTTCCAGCCCCTCTATCCCACCAGTCCCAGCCCTTTTCTCCCATCAGTCCCAAGCTTCAGCCCCCAGCCACTTCTCCCTGTCCCCTTTTCAGCCCCTAGTTTCAACCCCAGCCCTTTTCTCTCGCCAGTCCCGAGCTTCAACCCCAGCCAGTTCTCCCTGTCCCCTTTAAAGCCCCTAGTCCCCACAGTTTCAGCCCCTGCCCCTTTTCAGTCCCCAGTTCCAGTACTAGCCCCCTTATCCCAACTACCCTCCTTTTCAGCTCCTAGTTCCAGCCCCCTTCATCCACCACATGCCTTGCATCCCCCCTTTTCAGCCCTAGACCCGTTCTCCCACCTACCCCAGGCATGGACCCATTTTCCCTCCTGCCCCCTTGTCAGACCCCAGTTCCAGCTTCAGACCCCTTCTCCCATCTGAGCACTCCCCTCCCCCCTCTGAGTACCCATCTGAGCTCCCCCACCCTCCCCAATCCCCTTCTCCCCTCTGAGCACTCATCTGAGCTCCCCCACCCCTCCCCAATCCCCTTCTCCCCTCTGAGCACCCCCACCCCTCCCCAATCCCCTTCTCCCCTCTGAGCACCCATCTGAGCTCCCCCACCCCTCCCCAATCCCCTTTGAGCACCCATCTGAGCTCCCCCACCCCTCCCCAATCCCCTTTGAGCACCCATCTGAGCTCCCCCACCCCTCCCCAATCCCCTTCTCCCATCTGAGCTCCCCAATCCCCTTCTCCCCTCTGAGCTCCCCCATCCCTCCCCAATCCCCTTTCAGCACCCCACCCCTCCCCAATCTCCTTTGAGCACCCCCACTCCTCCCCAATCCCCTTCTCCCCTCTGAGCTCCCCACCCCTCCCCAATCCCCTTTGAGCACCCCTCCCTAATTCCCTTTGAGCTCCCCCACCCCTCCCCAATCTGAGTCCCCCCTCCCACCCCACCCGACCCGACCTGACCCATCTACCAGCCAGCACCTCCGTTCGCCTGCTCCCACCCTGTCCTCTTTTTAAAAAAAAAATCGAAGCGCCGAAGTGGCAGGCAGCGCCTCCCGTCTGCCCTGCTTCTAAAAACCTCTTCAACGTCGTCGTCGGGCCTTCCCTCATTCAGTCCTGCCCGCCCTCGCGGTAATAGGAAGTTACCTTAGAGGTGGGCGGGACTGAATGTGGGAAGGCCCGACGACGACGTTGAAGAGGTTTTTAGAAGCAGGGCAGACGGGAGGCGCTGCCTGCCACTCCGGCGCTTCGATTTTTTTTTAAAGAGAGGACAGGGTGGGAGCAGCGGGAGCGGAGCACCCCCCCCACCCACTGACACCTGGGGCGGACCGCCCCCACCGCCCCGCCCTTGCTACGCCACTGGATATAGCACCGTTCACGGAAGAGAGTGTGTATCAACAGCTAGAAAAACTAAAGGTGGACAAAGCCATGGGACTGGATGGGATCCACCCCAGGATATTGAGGGAGCTCAGAGAGGTTCTGGTGGGTCCTCTTAAAGATTTGTTTAATAAATCCTTAGAAATGGGAGAGGTTCCGAGGGATTGGAGAACGGCGGAGGTGGTCCCTCTTCACAAAAGTGGTGATAGGGAAGAAGCTGGAAACTACAGGCCGGTAAACCTCACTTCGATTATTGGAAAAGTAATGGAAGCGATGCTGAAGGAAAGGATAGTGAATTTCCTGGAAGAAAATGAGTTGCAAGATCCAAGACAAAATGGTTTTACCAAAGGGAAATTGTGCCAAACGAATCTCATTGAATTCTTTGATTGGGTGACCGGAGAATTGAACCGTGGACGTGCTATAGATGTAATCTACTTAGATTTCAGCAAGGCTTTTGACACGGTTCCCCACAGGAGGCTCTTAAATAAATTGGATGGGCTGAAGATAGGACCCAAAGTGGTGAACTGGATTAGGAACTGGTTGACGGACAGGCGCCAGAGGGTCGTGGTGAATGGAGTTCGCTCGGAGGAGGGAAAGGTGAATAGTGGAGTGCCTCAGGGATCGGTGCTGCGGCCGATTCTTTTCAATATATTTGTGAGTGACATTGCCGAAGGTTTAGAAGGTAAAGTTTGCCTATTTGCGGATGATACTAAGATTTGTAACACAGTGGACACCCTGGAGGGTGTGGAAAACATGAACAAGGATCTGAAAAAGCTAGAAGAATGGTCTAAGGTTTGGCAATTAAAATTCAATGCGAAGAAATGCAAAGTGATGCACTTAGGGAGTAGAAATCCAAGAGAGGCGTATGTGTTAGGCGGTGAGAGTCTGCTAGGTACGGATGGGGAGAGGGATCTTGGGGTCATAGTATCTGAGGATCTGAAGGCGATGAAACAGTGTGACAAGGCGGTGGCCGTAGCTAGAAGGTTACTAGGCTGTATAGAGAGATGTGTGACCAGCAGAAGAAAAGAGGTGTTGATGCCCCTGTACAAGTCGTTGGTGAGGCCCCACTTGGAGTATTGTGTTCAGTTTTTGAGGCCGTATCTTGCTAAGGATGTAAAAAGAATTGAAGCGGTGCAAAGAAAAGCTACGAGGATGGTATGGGATTTGCGTTACAAGACGTATGAGGAGAGACTTGCGGACCTGAACATGTATACCCTGGAGGAAAGGAGAAACAGGGGTGATATGATACAAACATTCAAATATTTGAAAGGTATTAATCCGCAAACAAACCTTTTCCGGAGATGGGAAGGCGGTAGAACGAGAGGGCATGAAATGAGAGAGACGGCTATTATTACACAACCGCTCTCTACTGCGAAAAAAGAAAAACTGACGGGACTCTCGCGCGACGGGTGGGAACCTGATGGCCGCACCTGCGCGCGATCAAAGGCTCTAGCAAACTTTTGTTGCTAGGTAGATTCCGGTCTCGGGGCTGCCGTGGACATCACCCCATCAGTGAGAACAAGCAGCCTGCTTATCCTCGGAGAAACATGCCCACAATGCTCCCCCTTGGACGTACAGCAGTGTTGGATGTCTATATCTTGCCTTTGCAAAATCAGGATTTGGACGTTTCAAGCACATGATGTTTGTTTTGGCATTTTGAGACGTCCATATGCTTCAAAAATAAGTGCCACAGTCTGTAGGCAGAATAATAAAAGAGGGCTGGGACAAAACTGTTCCCGCCATCCTGCTGAGGCCAATAAAAATAAAATTCTGAGTATACAAAGTGAAGAATTTCAACAAATGAAGAGAAGGAAATTTCTAGGGTTTTTTTTTTTTTTTAAAGCAACCACCCTCTGTCAAAAACTAAGGGGACTCAGGCGCTCCAAATGAAAGGTACCGTATGTAACATCAGGAGCTTAAGAAAATAATATGGAAACACTAAATATGCCCAATAATAAAAAACATAATACAAGGGCACAAGAAACTGAATCATGGCAGAGGCTGCTAATCCCATAGCTATGGCGCAAGGGAGAACAGCATGCTATGAAGTGTCCACTAACAGTTTAATAATACTACCCTCAATAAGAAAAAAGTTTTATCATGAGGACGAAATTGAGCCACTAGGGCAAAAAAGACTTAAAGGCAGAAAAAGAAGTGCCACTGAATATTTTTTTGATTGGAAGGAGGCTTTGCGCTGTGAAGTAATTTTCTCACAAATAACTGAAAGGAGAAATTATTCACTCAGAAAAAAAGAATTGCCATAATATTTAGTAATGCATTGAAAACAGCAGGAAGGAAATCTACATCTGAAACTACCATAACAGATAGCATTTAAAGCACTAGACATTCAATGTAGATTAATCAAACACATGCAAGCACACAGCACACTTGCTTTATGTAGAAGGAAACCTCCAAAAAATCAGTCTTCATGGAGGCAGCTAGGGGTGGGGGGAGGAGGAGGGAAGGGACTACGCTCTGAGTGTTACCCTCTGTTTTTTAACTACTCTAGTAAAGCACTCCCCACACTCAATTGGTTTCCAGTCAAAAAACTGGATCAAGAGTTAGTCACTCACAGCTGAATCTTCTGAGGCAGCTCAACCCCACATTCCTTTCAGAGTAGGAGGAGAAATTGTAAAGGGATTTGGAAACCTCCAAGTATTTCCTAACTGCAGATTTCCTGTAAGGCCAGAAAATTTTAAGCTTCTAGCAGCTAGAAATAAACTAGTTCAGAAGCCAATGGGACTTAGGAGCCAAAAAACTGTACAGAGCACTATCACCATCTGCTGGAGACAAGAGAATACTGAGGTTCTATGGTATACGGTAACCTTAAGTGGCGGATCACAAAGAACTACTTTCTCTGTCTCCATCCACTGGTCGACAGACTTAACCCACAAGTTCTGGATCTGTGGGATGACAAGGAATTGTTTTGATTTGTGAACTTTCTCTATTAAGATACAGGAAGCAGTGAATACCACTAGTGTAGCCAGGAACTTTTTACAGGGGGAGAATCTCCCCGCCCCTGACGCCGCTGCTCCCATTCCTTAAAATCCTCTCAGCTTTAGTTTTCACCAGGGCAGCAGCAGTGGCACTCATCCTGTTTTGTGAAGGAATTGGATGGTTCAGGAAGGAAGTCCTGGAGCAGACCACAGGAGGCCTATGAGCGCCGCTGCCGCTGCTTGGGTTGACATTAAAGCCGAGGGGATTTTAAGGTGGGGGGTGGGTACAACCACTGGTGAACACACACGTAAAATTACAAGTAAAATACCACAAAAAGCTTCAACTGATGATTTATCATCTACAATCCCTGGAAAAGTTCACCTAAAAAGCCAAGTCTTCAACCTCTGATGAAAGCCCCACAAGTCAGCACAACTGCGAAGTGACTCAGGCAGCTCATTCCACTCTCAAGGATGCAGCCACAGAAAAATGTACCATCTCGGCATCTTAGGCCCCCATCAACACTAACAAACTTTGAGTTTGAGACCTCATCGATTTCCCCAGAACGTATACTCAAACCCTCTCTTGAAAATAATGCCCTCAAAATATTAAACACCAACAATAACGTTTTAAACTTCACTCTAAACAAAATAGGCAGCAAATGCAATGAAAAAAAGAAAGGGTGTCACATAATCTATCAACTCCTTCTTCAAAATTAATCTTATGACTGTATTCTGGATCAACTGCAACTACCATATACCTTCTAGAGCAACCTCAAGTATGCCAAGTTACAATATGCCAGCTGCAAGAGCACCAATCATTGTATTCACTGTCTTCAAATCTTCTATAGACAAACGCTACCATAACTGCCAAATCACCCTCAACTTCTAGTAGGAAGTCTTGGCCTAAACATCAACCTGATCCTCTATAGAAAGTGCACCATCAAGCACCACCACCAAATTCCTTACTTGAGCTGACTAAAGAATGGACATGCCAAAAGGTGGATCTCAATCTTGCCTGGATATCCACAATGCTTCAGATTTAAAACATTAAGAGGAGTAGTTATTAAGATGCAGTAAAAGTTGGGCTTTTACTATATCTTAATTTACCACAGTAGTCACTAAACTGCAGACCTCAGTTCTGCAGGTTTATTTATTTATATCCCACATATTCCCGCCAAGGCAGGCTCTATGTGGCGTACAATGTTAGGAGAAAAGTACAACATAATAGCAGTAGGGCAAAGCAGAGGATAAAGTAGAGAAGGGGAAGGAAGGGAAAACTGCAGGGGAAAGGAAGGCGGAGATGCAAAAGATCAAGCAGCTGAGGAGAATGATTGATCACATAGGTAGGTCTTCAGGGATTTCTTGAATAGGCTGTGATCAGAGGTCTCTTTTAACACAGATGGCAGAGCATTCCAATAACGGGGACACTGGAAGCAAAATGAAGAGGCAAAGAGCAGCTTTTATCTTAAGTTCCTGCAGTTAGGAAAGTGGAGATTGAGATAGGTGCGGGATGACTGCATGGAATTCCTAGGTGGGAGGTCAACCAGGCCGAACAGGTTAGTGGCTTCCATGGCATATGAATAATGCTTGAGATCAACCTCGCAATCTGTGCCAGTCAAACTGCCCAGGAGCATGGCCCAAAGCTCCCAGGCCATATCTTAAAAGGGCCAGACATTTGTTATCTCCCTTACCCCAATACTCCCTCACAAGCAGAAACATCCCCTCTCCCCGAAAGGCCCCTCTCCCCAAAGGCCCACCCTGTAGGCCCTTCCCCCACAGGCCTACCTTTACAAATTCCTGGAGTCTAGTGGGTACAGGGCAGGAACAATCCCCAGCTGCTTCTGCCTCTGCCAGCACCAGATTCAAAATGGTGGTACTACCACTAGGGGTCGAGTCTGTCATATAAGGAAAAGGCCCTGCAAGCATCAGTGCCCCCAGGTTCATATAGCTGTGGGAGTCAGACATCTATTATATGTGCAGGAAAAACTCACAAAAATGCCCCAGTAAGGGAGATAATTTCTTTGGCGATAAAGTCAAAGAAGTAGCAGAACATATCACGGATCACTATCATTTCAGAGCTTCTCAACAACTATTTCTGACCTGCCCTCCATATCAGCTACATGATTGGGGTGTTGAGGAGACATTATTATCCTCTGCCTTTTCACTCCCACAACTGAGAGGCCCCTATTGTTTTCCCCTGACAATGGAGAACCACAAAGCCACAGCTAGCTCCCCAGCTCAAGCCTGGGATGGGGCACTGACTGAATGCAAGTAGACATAGCTAGAATCCCAGTAACCAGGAGGACGAAGGCAGGAAGAAGGTTGAATTTTCATGTAACTATGGGGCATTATAACTTCAGATTCTACAGACTATAAACCCAATTTTGCATATTGACCTGTAAGTTTTAAGCCAAACTCTGACATCTGTAGATGGTACTCTTTAGTATTCATTTGGGGCAAGAAAAGAGTCTAGAAATTAGACAGCAAATATCTTCTACTGAAAAGCATGGAATTTTCTGGTAGAATTCCTTCTGAAAAGTAAAGAAAACCTGAGAGATGCTATTAGGCAGATTAAGAGAACTGAATGTTATGCTCTTAAAATCAGGCTAAGAAAGCTGGGACCCTGTTACATTTCTGCTAGCAGGCTGGGGAGGGGCTGGGAACCTCTCTGCTAGGGTAGCTGGGAAGGACTTGCTTGCTATTGGTCAGCTGAGTAGTAGCTGACGTCAGTAGCCAGGATCTATTTTTACCTGCAGTTCCTGGTAAATGTTGCTTTGGAATTATAGGTTTGTGCCTGCTGGAAGCCTCTTATCTTATCTCTGCTTGGAAAGCTGTTGCTCTTTGGGGGAGGGGAAGATATCTGTTGCCTCTCTCTCTCTTTGTGTTCCCTAGCCTGGTTGCCAGCACTTGTTCTGTGTTCTGTTTTCTTCTTTGTTTTCTCAGTGTGTGGTTAATTAGCTTCCCCCTGCAGCTGGGCTGTGTTCTCCCTTTGACTGACAGGTCAGTGTGAGTCTTCTGTGTTCTGTCAACTTGTTTGTCTTAGTTCTGTCTGTTGTGGTTCCATCCCCCTTCTCTGAGATTAGTGTGCTGTGTTAACCCTTTGGTCTCTGTGTCAGGCTGTGTGGGTTTTCTCTCCAAATTACTTGAGCGTGCTGTTCACCGCTGCTGCCTTGAGTTTCTCTCCTCACATGCTATTCTTGACCCACTACAATCTGGTTTTCGCTCTCTCCACTTAACCGAAACTGCGCTTACTAAAGTCTCCAATGACCTATTACTGGCTAAATACAGAGGTCAATATTCCATCCTCATTCTTCTTGATCTTTCCGCTGCTTTTGACACTGTCGATCACAGCATACTTCTCGATACCCTGTCCTCACTTGGATTCCAGGGCTCTGTCCTTTCCTGGTTCTCTTCCTACCTCTCCCTCCGCACCTTTAGTGTTCACTCTGGTGGATCCTCTTCTACTTCTATCCCTCTGCCTGTCGGCGTACCTCAGGGTTCTGTTCTTGGTCCCCTCCTCTTTTCTATCTACACTTCTTCCCTTGGTTCATTAATCTCATCCCATGGCTTTTCCTACCATCTCTATGCTGATGACTCCCAAATCTACCTTTCTACCCCTGATATCTCACCTTGCATCCAAACCAAAGTTTCAGCGTGCTTGTCTGACATTGCTGTCTGGATGTCTCAACGCCACCTGAAATTAAATATGACCAAAACCGAGCTTCTCATTCCCCCCCCCCCCCAAACCCACCTCCCCGCTCCCCCCGTTTTCTATTTCTGTTGATGGCTCTCTCATTCTCCCCGTCTCCTCAGCTCGAAACCTTGGGGTCATCTTTGACTCTTCTCTCTCCTTCTCTGCTCATATCCAGCAGATTGCCAAGACCTGTCGTTTCTTTCTCTACAACATCCGTAAAAATCCGCCCCTTTCTTTCCGAGCACTCTACCAAAACCCTCATCCACACCCTTGTCACCTCTCGTTTAGACTACTGCAATCTGCTTCTTGCTGGCCTCCCACTTAGTCACCTCTCCCCTCTCCAGTCGGTTCAAAACTCTGCTGCCCCTCTCGTCTTCCGCCAGGGTCGCTTTACTCATACTACCCCTCTCCTCAAGACCCTTAACTGGCTCCCTATCCGTTTTCGCATCCTGTTCAAACTTCTTCTACTAACCTATAAATGTACTCACTCTGCTGCTCCCCAGTATCTCTCCACACTCGTCCTTCCCTACACCCGAATCTCTCCAAAATAGACTGAGAAGTGGTGGGAACCCCAGCCGTGTTCGAGGAGGACAGCACCACGGCTTTGCCTTTTCTCTTCCCCATTCTCTGGGGAGTGCGCCCTCTTCTTCAGGCATTCTGGTGTAAAACGGGAACTCAACTAGCGTACGTCCTCCCTCAACGGCATCTGGGATCCTCCAGGTTGGGACACTCTTTGTCTGGTTTCTCCTCAGAGGCCTGTCTGATATGGGTAACCCTACAGCATAGCCCTCTGAGTCATTGAAACACAGAAGCCCCTCCACCACTTACAAGGTGGTGTCCCTTCGGAGGAGTATCCCATCCTAATTCCGCTGATAGGGTCCGGAATTGAATGGCATACTCGCCCAGGGAGAGCCGACCCTGGTGTAATATTGACCTCTGGATTTAGCCAGTAATAGGTCATTGGAGACTTTAGTAAGCGCAGTTTCGGTTGAGTGGAGAGGGCGAAAACCAGATTGTAGTGGGTCAAGAATAGCATGTGAGGAGAGAAAATCAAGGCAGCGGCGGTGAACAGCACGCCTCAAGTAATTTGGAGAGAAAAGGAAGGAGGGAGATGGGTCGGTAATTAGAGGGACAAGTAGGGTCGAATGAAGGCTTCTTAAGGAGAGGTGTGACCACAGCATGTTTAAAGGCAGCAGGGACAGTCGCAGTGGAAAGTGAGAGGTTGAGAATGTGACAGATAAAAGGAATAAGAGCAGGAGAGATTAAGAAGGTGGGTGGGAATGGGATCAGAGGAACAGGTGGTACATTTTGAGGAAGAAAGGAGAAGATTACAAATTCAGCAGGACAAAAATCATCCCTTTGAATCACTGTGGGTTGAAATTCCATGTATAAAAGGGAAAAGGACGGTGATAGGAGTGTACTACCGTCCACCTCGCCAGGATGAGCAGGTAGATGCAGAAATGATAAAAGAAATCACAGACGCAAACAAAATAGGCAATGTGATAATAATGGGCGACTTCAATTATCCAAATATAGACTGGGTAAATGTAACATCGGGACATGCTAGAGAGGTACAATTCCTTAATGAAATCAAGGACAGCTTTATGGAGCAGCTAGTGCAGGAGCCAACGAGAAAAGGAAAAATTCTAGACTTGGTCCTTAGTGGAGCGCATGATCTGGTGAGGGACGTTATGGTACTGGGGCCACTTGATAACAGTGATCATAATATGATCAGTTTTGATATCAACCTTGAAGTAACTATACACAGGAAGTCAAATACGTTACCGTTTAACTTTAAAAAAGGAGACTTTGATGAAATGAGAAGAACGGTTTAAAAAAAAACTTAGGGGGGCAACTGAGAGGGTAAAAACTGTACAACAGGCATGGATGCTGTTCAAAAATACCATCCTGGAGGCCCAGGCCAAACATATTCTGCGAATTAGAAAAGAAAGATGGAAGTCCAAAAGACAGCCGGCATGGTTGAAAAGTGAGGTGAAGGAAGCTATTAGGGTTAAAAGAAACACCTTCAGAAAATGGAAGGAGGAACCGTCTGAAAATAACAAGAAGCAGCATAAGGAGTGTCAAAGCAAATGTAAGGCGCAAATAAAGATGGCCAAGAGGGATTACGAAAAAAAGATAGCATTAGAGGCAAAAAAACATAGCAAAAACTTTTTTTCGGTATATTAAAAGCAGGAAGCCGGCAAAAGAATCGGTTGGGCCGCTGGATGACCGAGGGGTAAAAGGGGCGATCAAGGAAGATAAAGATGTAGCAGAGAGATTGAATGAATTTTTTGCTTCGGTCTTCACCGAGGAAGATTTGGGTGGGATACCGGTGTCGGAACTGCTATTTCAAGCGGACGAGACAGAGAAACTTACTGACTTCACGGTAAACCTGGAGGACGTAATGGGGCAGTTCAGCAAACTGAAGAGTAGCAAATCTCCTGGACCGGATGGTATTCATCCTAGAGTACTGATAAAACTGAAAAATGAGCTTGCGGAGCTACTGTTAGTGATATGCAATTTATCCTTAAAATCGAGCGTGGTACTGGAAGATTGGAGGGTGGCTAATGTAACGCCGATTTTTAAAAAAGGTTCCAGGGGAGATCCGGGAAATTATAGACCGGTGAGTCTGACGTCGGTGCCGGGGAAAATGGTAGAGGCTATTATCAAAAACAAAATTACAGAGCACAACCAAGGACATGGATTACTGAGACCAAGTTAGCATGGCTTTTGTAACATAGTAATATAGTAGATGACGGCAGAAAAAGACCTGCACGGGCCATCCAGTCTGCCCAAGAAGATAAATTGATATGTGCTACTTTTTCATTTGTACTGTCCTCTTCAGGGCACAGACCGTATAAGTCTGGCCAGCCCTATCCCCGCCTCCCAACCATCAACCCCGCCTCCCACCACCAGCTCTGGCACAGACTGTATAAGTCTGCCCAGCACTATCCTCGCCTCCCAACTACCAGTCCCGCCTCCCACCACCAGCTCTGGCACAGACCGTATAAGTCTGCCCAGCACTATCCCTGCCTCCCACCACTGGCTCTGGCACAGACCGTATAAGTCTGCCCAGCACTATCCCCGCCGCTCAACCACCAGTCCCGGCACAGACCGTATAAGTCTGCCCAGCACTAGTCCCGCCTCCCAACCACCAGCCCCGGCACAGACCGTATAAGTCTGCCCAGCAATAGCCCCGCCTCCCAACCACCAGCTCTGCCACCCCTTCTAGGCTAAGCTCCTGAGGATCCCTTCCTTCTGCACAGGATTCCTTTATGTTTATCCCATGCATGTTTGAATTCCGTTACCGTTTTCATCTCCACCACCTCCCGCGGGAGGGCATTCCAAGCATCCACCACCCTCTCCGTGAAAAAATACTTCCTGACATTCTTCTTGAGTCTACCCCCCTTCAATCTCATTTCATGCCCTCTCGTTCTACCGCCTTCCCATCTCCGGAAAAGGTTTGTTTGCGGATTAATACCTTTCAAATATTTGAACGTCTGTATCATATCACCCCTGTTCCTCCTTTCCTCCAGGGTATACATGTTCAGGTCCGCAAGTCTCTCCTCATACGGCTTGTAACGCAAATCCCATACCATCCTTGTAGCTCTTCTTTGCACCGCTTCAATTCTTTTACATCCTTAGCAAGATACGGCCTCCAAAACTGAACACAATACTCCACTTGGGGCCTCACCAACGACTTGTACAGGGCATCAACACCTCTTTTCTTCTGCTGGTCACACCTCTCTCTATACAGCCTAGTAACCTTCTAGCTACGGCCACCGCCTTGTCACACTGTTTCATCGCCTTCAGATCCTCAGATACTATCACCCCAAGATCCCTCTCCCCATCCGTACCTAGCAGACTCTCACCGCCTAACACATATGCCTCTCTTGGATTTCTACTCCCTAAGTGCATCACTTTGCATTTCTTCGCATTGAATTTTAATTGCCAAACCTTAGACCATTCTTCTAGCTTTTTCAGATCCTTTTTCATGTTTTCCACTGTGTTACAAATCTTAGTATCATCCGCAAATAGGCATGGCTTTTGTATGGGGAAATCTTGCCTGACCAATTTACTTCAATTCTTTGAAGGAGTAAACAAACATGTGGACAAAGGGGAGCCGGTTGATATTGTGTATCTGGATTTTCAAAAGGCGTTTGACAAGGTACCTCATGAAAGGCTACTGAGGAAATTGGAGGGTCATGGGATAGGAGGAAATCTTTATTGTGGATTAAAAACTGGTTGAAGGATAGGAAACAGAGAGTGGGGTTAAATGGGCAGTATTCACAATGGAGAAGGGCAGTTAGTGGGGTTCGTCAGAGGTCTGTGCTAGGACTGCTGCTTTTTAATATATTTATAAATGATTTAGAGATGGGAGTAACTAGCAAGGTAATTAAATTTGCTGATGACACAAAGTTATTCAAAGTCGTTAACTCGCGACAGGATTGTGAAAAATTACAGAAGGACCTTAGAAGACTGGGAGACTGGACGGCTAAATGGCAGATGACGTTTAATGTGAACAAGTGCAAGGTGATACATGTGGGAAAAAAGAACCCGAATTATAGCTACGTCATGCAAGGCTCCACATTAGGAGTCCAAGAAAGGGATCTGGGTGTCGTCGTCGATAATACACTGAAACCTTCTGCTCAGTGTGCTGCTGCGGCTAGGAAAGCGAATAGAATGTTGGGTATTATTAGGAAAGGTATGGAAAACAGGTGTGAGGATGTTATAATGCCGTTGTATCGCTCCATGGTGCAACCGCACCTTGAGTATTGTGTTCAATTCTGGTTGCCGCATCTCAAGAAAGATATAGTAGAATTGGAAAAAGTGCAGTGAAGGGTGACTAAAATGATAGCGCGGATGGGACGACTTCCCTATGAAGAAAGACTAAGGAGGCTAGGGCTTTTCAGCTTGGAGAAGAGACGGCTGAGGGGAGACATGATAGAGGTATATAAAATAATGAGTGGAGTGGAACAGGTGGTTGTAAAGCGTCTGTTCACGCTTTCCAAAACTACTAGGACTAGGGGGCATGTGATGAAACTACAATGTAGTAAATTTAAAACAAATCAGAGAAATTTTTCTTCACCCAACGCATAATTAAACTCTGGAATTCGTTGCCGGAGAACGTGGTGAAGGCGATTAGCTTGGCAGAGTTTAAAAAGGGGTTAGATGGTTTCCTAAAGGACAAGTCCATAAACCACTACTAAATGGACTTGGGAAAAATCCACAATTCCAGGAATAACATGTATAGAATGTTTGTACATTTGGGAAGCTTGCCAGGTGCCCTTGGCCTTGATTGGCCGCTGTCGTGGACAGGATGCTGGGCTCGATGGACCCTTGGTCTTTTCTCAGTGTGGCATTACTTATGTACTTAGCTCCACTCTTTCATCATTGAGTCAAAATAACAGTGGAAGTTGTCATAGCACCAGCTTCTGGTAAGCACCACATGACAGAAATTTTGATCATGAGACTAAAACATACCTGGTAGTACAGCTGATGGAAGGATGGGTTGTGTTTCATCTGCCTGTGTTTTCTTCTTACTAGCAAGTGTTGGAAGAGTAGGGGAAGCACGGTGTATCTGATAAAACAGAGTAATGTAAAATAAGGGGAAGCATATCAAAACACAGAATGCTAAGAAAGTTTGTGAATTTGCTATAATGGTCTCTATTTTAGAACAATTTATACTGAGGAAATGATTAGGTCCTGATCTAAATCCTGAGAAAAGAAAAATATAACCCCAATGAATAAATAACTCAGACAAAAAGGATACATTTTGATTAATTACTCAAGAAAAAAATCAACAATAACGGTTCTTATGTTAAAATAATGTGAAAGCTTCATTTAGTAGCTAGTAGTATTTCCTTCTTTCAAGGTCTCTCTTCCATATGAACTCATGGTGTCTCTCAAAGAAATCTGTTACTGGATATCACTCAGATAATGAATAAAACAATATCTAAAAAACCCCATATGTTCCTGGAAACGTAAACTCTGCAGCTATTGTAAGTGATTCTCTATTACCTCAGAAAGAGATGGTTGAGTCATCAGACTCTTTTCTCCAGGTCCCAATGGAATGTTAATTAGTTTCATGTTGTTTAAATAATTCTGGTGCTGTCTTTTGCTAGCTACACAGTCATACATCAGAAGAGCAATGTCTTGAAAAACTGCACTGGAAAAAGTTGACTATTATAAAAGAAAACAAGTATTAGAAATTCAGATATCTGTATTTTCTTTCAGATAACATTTTTCTACAGTGTTTTTCATACAAGAGAATAAGTCCATATTTATGATAGGTCAAAAAGATGTAAGACATTTTATACAATAAATGTAAGACAAGATTTGAACAGTGGAAAACAATAATATACACACAAACATTTGAAGCTCCATTTTGCACAGGGGCCAAGTCAGAATATCTGCCAAATGCAGAGCCTTTTGTAAAATATGTATAAGGATGCTGATTAAATACATATGCATTTGCCAGCAAGTGTAGCGGGAACAGTGATTTTAGAACAATAACCCCACAATTCAATAAATGCTGCTTAAAACTGCATATGTAAATTTGGGTGTGTACCCAATTTGCATCAGCAATTTAATTGAATAATAAGCCTATTAGCACCAATAATTGGGTGCTAATAATCAATTATCGGTGTGAAAATATTAGGCATACCAATACTAGGTTATGCTAATACAGTGCACTCCATTTAACTGCACGTCGGATAAGCGCATGCTCTGTTTAATTGCATGCCGTACTTCGATCCCACTTTGGCACCATCAATTTCTATGGGGACAAACTTCGGTTTAGCGCACCACTGATAAGTGCAAGATTCGCTTATATGCATGGTTCAAGACCGCTCCTCTGCAGGAAAGACTCCACATAAGCGCGTGAATGGAATATAGAAGCCGATTGGCGCGTGACACCCAACGAGATTTCAAATTTACTGCCTCTTTAACTGCCACAGGTAGAATAAGAGAAAGAATGTTGTTAGAGCGTACACCGGGGTCTTGAAGCAGAAAGACCAGCTTCTGGAAGACTGGCAAAACAATACAAATCCACAATGGAAACGAAAACGGGAGGAAAAAGCTGAGGAGGTAGAAGATGCTCTTCTTCGGTGGTTTTCTCGAGTCAGGAGCAGACAGTTTCCTGTCAGTGGTCCACTGCTTATGGCGAAAGCTAACCAGCTAGCTGAAAGTCTTGGACTAACTGAATTCAAAGCCACTGTTGGATGGTTGGAAAGACAGAAGGAGAGGAACAGCATAAAAATTTCAAGAAACAGCATGGTGAGAAACAAGACGCTGATGACTTTGGTGCTGAAAATTGGGTTGTTTCAGTTCTTCCTACCATCTTGAATGAGTTTGCACCTCGTGACATTTTCAATGCTGATGAAAATGGTCTCTACTAGCGAGCGATTCCTGATGGAACACTTGCATTCAAACATGCCAAAACTACTGGAGGCAAAACATTGAAGGATCGACTGACGATCCTCCTTTGCTGCAATATGAATGAGAGTGAGACGTTAGAACCCCTCGTCATTGGAAAGAGCAAACAGCCCTGTTGCTTCAAGAAGTTAAGCGACTTCCTGTGTCATACGAGGCTAATGCAAATTCATGGATGACTGGGGAAATTTGGAAGCAGTGGCTAAAGAAGTTAGACACTAGAATGCGGGCACAAAAGCGTCAGATTTTGCTGCTTTGTGATAATTGTGCTGCACACAGGGATGATGTCAGGCTGTCTAAAGTCAAGGTGGTCTTCCTGCCACCAAACACTACCTCTCTGATCCAACCCATGGATCAGGGCATAATAGCCAATTTCAAACAACATTATCAGGCTCTTGTGCTACGTCGGTTGATGAGCGTTATGGATGACCAGACTGGCAAGGATAAATGTGCTGTTGAACTGGCTCGTAATCTATCACTGTTGGATTCCCTACATATGCAGAAAGAAGCCTGGAATCATGTTACAGAGGCAACCATTGTGAACTGCTACAAGCAGGCAAGCTTTGTTAAGGATGTGGAGAGGGAAGAAACAGATACAGCTGTTGCAAATGCGTCAGATGAAGAGGTTATTGACATCCCAGCCGGTGTTACTGAAGAGGAGTTCCATCGCTACATAGCTGTTGATTACGATCTACAAACAGCTGAAGACAGCACTGATGTTGAGATATGTGCCTACATGCAGGCAACAACAGCTGATGATGGAACAGATGAAGAAATGAGCAGCGAGGCACATGCAGACGAAATTCAACAACCTCCTCCTGCCACTTTTGCAAGAGCGCTGGAGAGTCTCAATACCGTGCGGGCCTATTTGGAGGCCACTGGATGTCAGTGCTATGACAGTTTTTACCATCTGTCAGACGTAGTCTATGGAACTCACAGACCCAAGAATGTACAGAGGACTATAACTTCAAGTAAGCCTAATGTCAGTTAACTGAGACTGTATACTGTACGTATAATAATAAACAGTACTGTACATATGTTTATCAGATGTCAAGCTTCTTTGGGTCACAACGGTTAAGTGCATGCTCTGGTTAACTGCATGCATTTCTTTGGTCCCAGACCCTTGCACTTAAGCGGATTGCACTGTATTCTTTAATGGAATCTGGACATCCAGATGCCATTATAACATAGGCTCTCACTGCATGTCCTCGGGGCACCTAAATAGAAACACTCAGTTGCTGAATTGACCCCGTAGAGGATAATTCTATATTAGGGTGCCTATTTGGAGTTTATTCTATAAAGGAAAGCTGGTGCATAGTTTCCTTTATATAATTCTAACATAGCAGGGCAAATATGCACATATATTTTAGAATGACTACTTACATCAGCCGTTTACCTGATGTAAATACGCATACCTAGATTACTAAAAATAGATGTAAATTATAGCATTCTATAAATTATGTGCACAACTGTGCACTGTACCCACACTCTACTCATGTGTGCGTTGGTGCCAGTTTATAGAGTAGCATGTAGCTGAATTATTGGCATTTATGGGGGTATGCACACGTGTGTGTACACATATGCGTATATATTGGTATTCTGGTCATTTACTTGCATTCTTGGCACTATAAGGTGATGCAAATTAGCCAGCAAAGACAAAATTGTTGTTTTGTTTGTTTGTTTTTAATTTTAAAGCAAAAATTAAAAAGTGGGAGATTAAGGAAAATTACCTCCTTAATCCCTCATTTATAGCTTTGCTTGAAACAAGCACTTTTATTAAACCTATATATGTCTTGCAGCTAGTGCAAAAGCCAGTGGGGATTTTTTTTGTTAAATACACGTGTATTCCCATTTTAAATGGGAACTACACATATATATTTTTGGCCAGCCCAAAACATACCTCCTTAACATCTCAGCATTCTGGCCATCTACACAGGTAAACAGCAGCTTTCTGAAATTATTTACACATGAGGCCAAGCTATACATAGTAAACGCCACTATTTAAATGTATACATGTTTCTAAATTGACCTCCATAAACTACACATCCAAGAATATGTTTCTCATAGAGTGTTAAAAATAAATGCTTATGATCATTCAGGAGGTGGCATCAGAAAGTTCCATCAGTTAGTGGACCAGTCACTACCAGCATGATAGACTAGACATCTTCTGAGACAAACATCTTCTCTATTCCTGAGAGAAGGTGTTCAGCATCTTGAGACCAAGTTTATCTTGTTTTTCTCATCAATGTCTGTATAATCAGACATGACAAGTTTTGCTTATAAAAAGCTGTGCTTTAATGCCTGTAAGTTGGAGAATATCCAAATGCAGGGGGCCATTCTGCAGCTCTGTATTTATGAGCTTCTCCCGTTGCTAGCAATTATGATTACACACTGTAGTGAATAAAGCCATCTCTTACTTATATCTTTGTTAGATTGTATTTTTTTCAGTCTAAATCCTCACTATCAGCGGCATAATTGAAAGAGAAGGACGCCCATCTTCTGACACAAATCGGGAGATGGGCGTCCTTCTCTCAGGGTCGCCCAAATCGGTATAATCGAAAGCCGATTTTGGGCATCCTCAACTGCTTTCCGTCGCAGGGACGACCACAGTTCACAGGGGCGTGTCGGCAGTGTACCGAAAGCGGGACAGGGGCGTGGTTAAGAGATGGGCATCCTTGGCTGATAATGGAAAAAAGAAGGGCGTCCCTGACGAGCATTTGGCTGACTTTACTTGGTCCATTTTTTTTCAAGCCTCGAAAAGGTGCCCGAAATGACCAGATGACCACTGGAGAGAATCAGAGATGACCTCCCCTTACTCCCCCAGTGGTCACCAACCCCCTCCCACCCAAAACAAAATTTAAAAATATTTTTTTCCAGCCTCTATGCCAGCCTCAAATGTCATACCCAGCTCCATCATAGCAGTATGCAGGTCCCTGGAGCAGTTTTTAGTGGGTGCAGTGCACTTCAGGCAGGTGGACTCAGGCCCATTCCCCCCCCCCCCCACCTGTTACAATTGTGGTGGTAAATGTGAGCCCTCCAAAACCCAACCGAACCCCACTGTACCCACATGTAGGTGCCCCCCCTTCACTCCTTAGGGCTATGGTAGTGGTGTACAGTTGTGGGGAATGGGTTTTGGGGGGCTCAGCACCAAAGGTAAGGGAGCTATGCACCTGGGAGCAATTTGTGAAGTCCACTGCAGTGCCCCCCTAGGGTTCCCGGTTGGTGTCCTGGCTTGTGAGGGGGACCAGTGCACTACGAATGTTGGCTCCTCCCACGACCAAAGGGCTTGCATTTGGTCGTTTTTGAGATGGACGTCCTTAGTTTCCATTATCGGCGAAAACCGAGGTCGTCCATCTCTAAGGTCGACCATCTCAACATTTAGGTAAATGTTGAGATTTGGGCGTCTCCGACCGTATTATCGAAACGAAAGGTGGACGCCCATCTTGTTTCGATAATACGGGATGCCCCACCCCTTCGCGGAGACGTCCTCAGAGATGGGCACCCTTAGAGATGGGCGTCCCCGTTCGAAAATGCCCCTCCACATATCATGTTAATCAATTCCCACATCATTCAGTAAAGGGTTTTATTTTTCATGTACTTAATAAATATTTTCCTATAAACCTTTATATCCCTTACTAGGTGCATTTTTTTGTATATTGGTATCTTAAGTTTTCCCTTACAAGTTCATGCAATTCACCTTTATGTGGCTTTAGTAATTTGGTAAGCTTTTCTGAGCTTTTTGTTTGAGGATCAGGAATTTTCAGAGCTCCTGATTTTATCAACTTGGTCTCAGGTTATACTTTCTATCTTAATTACACAGCAAGATGGTTCTTTTGCCCCTAAACACTGTTGTTTTTGTCAGGGAACTGATTTCAAAGATCCCAATGGGAAGCAAATGCCTGTTTGTTAGTCTATTTTACTAAAGTTCAATGCATTTATTTTGCTGTTATGCTCCGTCCCTTCCTGAGATGAAACCTTTCTCAACCATTTGCACCCAAGCCATGTTTACTTTTAGGTTCGCAATTTTTCAGTTCAAAGATAAAGTTCACAATAGCTTCTCCAAAATGTTGACTTACGCTCTGCAATTGGTTTCTCTGTGGTTTAATTTTTTCTAATCTATATTTACACCAGTTGCGTAGCTATAGGTGGGCTCAGGTGAGTACAGGCCCAGCCACTTTACACTCAGGCCCACCCAGCAGCAGTACAGCAGCGATGTGGCTGGTAGGGATCCCTAAGCCCCGCCAGCTGAAGATTCCCAGCATCTCTCCCTCCAGGTGATTGGGGGTCACTTAACTTCACTCCCCCGATCCTCCACCCCAGTACCTTTAGTTCTTCGCCATCATCAAGTAGCAATGCATTCGCCCTGCTCTTGCCAGCACGAGCCTTCCCTCTGACACAACTTCCTGTTTGTAGGACTAGATAGTTGTGTCAGAGGGAAGGTTGGAAGCCGGCACGAGCAAGAGGAATGAGTTCTTGCTCATTGCCAGTGAGATTTAACGGTAGCATGGGGGGGGGGGGGGGGGAGGGAGAGAGAAATGCCGGGTGGTCAAGGGGTGCGCGGTGGTGGGTTTATCATGCCCACCCACTTTGGGCTCAGACCCACCCAAAACTGGGTGTCTGGCTACACCCCTGATTCACACTGGTTTCTAAAAGTACTATTTGGAGATAATTTTATAAAGAACTTTCATACGTAAAGGCTGCTTTATGCATGTGACAAGAGTTTTACAAGGTTTTTACAAAATTACCCCAGTAATTGCACACATAAAAGTATACATAGTGCCAAGAAGATGCATACTTTTATGTGACCTATGTGTAAGCATGTTCAGGGATAGAGTTTGGATGTAGTATGGGTAGAGTCATGATTTAGGTGTACTGTTTATAAACTATGCAAATAAGAAAATACTTCATGGGCAGGCATAAATGTCTATGGCTTCAATGCAGGCACAATTTTTGTCACTTTGTTCCTAGTATTTTATAAAAGCACATAGGTGCCAATGTGCCTTCACATATAGGTGACCTGTTAGTTATACTATTACCTCCACAATTGCAAGTAAAGCAATGCAAAGTGACAAAATGGAAAGCAAGTTAAAAACCAGTCTTGGTTTAGTCGAGGTCTACTAAAACAAAAACATTAAGATCTAAATCAAAACTGAAAAATAAATAAGAAACTGAAATCATGCAGTCCTTTAGCAACAGAAAATTCTAATATGTCATCTTTGACAATAAATCAAGAAAGCCTTTGCAGACAAACTTCCATATGTCATTAAACTATCTGCACAACAGTTTCTTACTACTGTAATTGCTATAGAGAACCACAGTTGAGGAACAGAAAAACATGTAAATTGGAGAAGGAAGCTTTTGCACTAACCATTGCTGTGCTACTATGCCATTCTTTGGGGATGATGTCTTCCTTCACCACATGGTGCAGCTTTGCAGTATCAAAGAGCTTGGACTCGGGCTTCCCACTGTTTAGAACAGGGTCTAAGTATTTCCAGAATATTTCCAAATCTCTGGTGACCTTCTGCTTCCTTTGTTTTTCAGCCTCTATCATATAAAATATACCTTCGTTAGAATCACACATACAAATGGACACAATTACTTACCTGTTGCAAGTGTTCTCCAAGGACAACAGGATATAAACCCTCACACATGGGTGACATCATCCAATGGAGCCCTATGCGGGATCTTTCTTAAGCATACTGAAGAACAGTACTGAGGAACAGAGTTTTTTAGGCCACTCGAGCATGTTCACCTCTTCTTGTCTGCCGCTGGCCCACAGTCACATAAGACCATATCAGTCCATTAAAAGCTTAATTAGACTATAACTCCTTGGAGAAGGCGGAAGGATTATGAAGATTTATATCCTGCTGTCCTGGGAGAACACTTGATTGTAGTGAGTGGCAAAGAGATCCACCAAGGAAGTGACCTACTCTCGGAAAATCTCCCGGGCAACGCTCATGCTGAGAGACCAATCATGAGGTTGCATTACCCTGCTCAGTCTGTCGGCCAGGCTGTTGAATTTCCCCACCAGGTATGAGGCTCTGAGATGCACCTTGTACTAGACAGCCCAGCTCCACATTCCAACAGCCTTCCGAAACAGAGGGTGTGATCCTGTACCGTCCTGTTTGTTGAAGTAATACATCATAATCTGATTGTCTGTTTGGATAAGCACAATTTGATCCTGAAAACCTTTTGAGCATTCCAGATTGCCCGAAGCTCCAGGAGGTTGATCTGTAAACCTGTTTCCTTGAGTGTGAAGCCCATCCAAATGAACTCCACATCTGTCATCAGCACCTTCTGGGGGTAGAGGAATTTGGAATGGCAGTCCCAACATTAAAGTGGACGGATCTCATATGGAGACATGCATAGGAGTGACATGTACAGTGGATGTCATGTGGCCCAACAACCTGAACAATCTCAATATCTGCCAAGTCGTGACCTGCGGGCTGCTGCAAAGCTGAGCAGCAATGGGAACAAGAGTGTCTGCCCGTGCTGGAGGGAGAAAGGCTCGCACGTAAACCATGTCTAGCAGGGCTCCTATGAACTCCAATTGCTGAACTGGTGGTAAATGGGACTTGGAGTAGTTGTTAACGAACCCTAGTAGCTCCAGCATGCAAATAGCCTCTGCATAGACTTAAGAGCACCCTCCTTCAATGTAGTCTTCACCAACCAATCGTCTAGGCAAGGAAACACATGGACACCCAGTCTGTATAGTGATGCTGCGACTAGTGCTAGACTTTTGGTAAATACCCTGAGAGCTGACATGAGACCAAATGGCAGAACATGGTACTGAAAGTGATGTGTTCCTATCAGAAATCTGACATACTTCCTGTGAGCTGGAAGTATCGGGATGTGAGTGTAGGCATTTTTTAAATCCACAGAGCATAGCCAATCTTGTTTCTGAATCATGGGGAGAAGGGAGCCCAGGGAGATCATCCTGAACTTTTCTTAGACCAGATATTAGTTCAGGGCCCTTAGATCTAGGATGGGACACATCCCTCAAACTTTTCTGGCACAAGGAAGTAACTGGAATAGAATCCCTTCCCTTCTTCCTCTGGTAGAATATATTCGACCGCATGGACCTTCAGAAAGGAAAACAGTTCTGAGCTGAGGTAAGTAGCCCTTGGTGGGCAATTTGGTGGTTTCTTTCACCAATGGAGAGTGTAACCTAGATGGACTATTTGAAGAATCCACTGGTCAGAGGTTACAAGGGGAAACATTTTTTGGAAAAAAACTCAGCCTCCCCCCTACTGGAATGTTGTCTGGGACGGTCACTGTGATTGTGGCTTTTCTCTCTTGAAGCCAGTCAAAAATTCATCCTCTTTTTTGATTGGGGAGCCATCTGCACCTTTTGCACACGTTGTTGACGAGAATGAGCATGATGGGGTTGAACTGGCTCAGTAAGGCAAGAAGAAGGAGAGTACCTATGTCTCTAAAAGTAGTAGGGACCTTGCCAGAAAATCTCAAGAGGGTGCAGAAGGAGTCCGCCGGGAGAGGGCATCGATGGTATCAGTGTATTTGTTATCAGGTCCACAACCTCTTTCACCTTTTCCCCCAAAAGGTTGTCTCCATGGCATCCATCAATCTCTGATGGACTGCCAGGTCCAAGTCAGAGACACACAACCATGACAGCCTATACTCTGGGAAGAGATACTGGATGATATGTCATAAGTGTCCCTGTCCAGGAAATTACGACAGGCCTTTTGCTTTCTGGCCAACTGGCAAAGAGACCTGGCCTGCTCTGGAGGTAGAGTGTCTGCTAAGTCAGACATACTGTGCACCAAGGACCACAAGTTAAGGCTCATGTAGAGCTGGTATGAGGTGTGAGCTGGGTCTCCCTTCCACGAGGTGGCCAGAGCTAATCCTGCTTAGCTTGGCTGACTGTTTCCCCGGTATGGGCTCCAAACCACCTCCTCGCTGCACTGCTTGTCCTGGTTTAACCGCTCCCCAGCTGACCTGCGCCCAGGATCAGCTCCTGACTGGGACACACAAAACTTCAGCAGTCTTATAGTTCTTGAAAACCACAGGTCTTTATTTTCTCAGCACCTTTTAATACAGTCTTAATGTTCAAGCAGTTTCCTCATCAACAATGCAAGAGTAAGTTCAGTTTTTCCACATTCAGCTTATTAACACAGTCCAATCGAATATCACAAACAGCAAATCTTTGTCTTGTTCCCAATTGTAGCCTCCCCTCATCAGCACTATCTTCTACCCTTAGATAGTTTATGGGTTAGCTTCTTCCACCAGTGGCTTCCCCACTGGATTATTTTCTCCTCCCCAAGTATACACAGATTGGGCCACACTCCCGCCACCAGAGCATTTACCTTTCCTGAGGAAGTTTGAGCAGGCCCTCCAACCTCCATGCACTCCTCCTCTTTCTCTTCTCCTCCTTCCTCTATATCCTATTCCATCTCCTCCTCCACTCTGGGTTCCCCCAGCTGTTGCTCATTCCCTGGATCAGAACTCATTTCCCAATCATTCACCCCTCCCTCCAGTTCCTGAGAGTCCTGCTGATGCCCCAGTGGTTTCTGGGACTGGTAGTTTCTCTCCCTAACTAGTGTTTTCACTGGGGCTTTGACCACTAGAGGGCGAACCTTTTGTCTAGAAGGGATTAGTGAAGAAGAAAACCTCTTCCCCATCCCGGTCTCAGCATAACTGGAACTGGACTCCTTTCAGAGTCCTCACACTGGATATGGGAGATGAGCATTGAGGCATGAAACATCTAACACCCAAACGAGTCCAGTGTCCAGGCTTCTCTGCCTGGGGGATCCAAGGCAATGTCCCTGGAACTTCTGGCTCATTTGAGTGCACATTCAACCACCTTGGAATGATGAGGGAACTGTGGCCTATCAAAACAAGGTGCACTCTGAATCCAGTACATAGTGTAAATCTTTTTGGACATGACTGGGACAGACAGAGGGGACTCCCAATTCTTCACATGAACATCACTTAGGATCTTGGGAAATGGAACCATCGCAACCTCTCCAGGAGCAGACTCGAGGTCCAGAACCCCAATCTTCTCAGACCTGGACTCATGCTCCATGTCTAAGTTAATAGGGATTGCCATCTCCTTAATAAAAGCAGGGAAGGAGAGACTCTCAGGTGAAGACATGCCTCTCCTCAGGAGGGGAGGGATCTGAAGGAATTCCATATGACTCCTCGTCCGAGAGGTACCTTGGATCATCATCAGACTATCATGAACAGTCCAAATCGGAATCAGCAAAATACTCCACATGGGAGGACTGAGTCTGCGCCTGCCTCGAATGAGAGGAACCACATCCATGCCTGGAATAGGGCTGAGATGCAGGTTCTCCCCTAGACTCTGGTGAAGCTTCTTCCACAGACATCAAGGGGGTATCTACATGGGCAGGTGTCAACACTGATGCCCCATGTGACACCAGTGTCGGTGATCGTGCCACAAGCTGGAGACCCTGCAAGGCAGGCAGAGGTAGAGTTATGGCTGGCATAAACACCCCCAGTGCTGATGGACTCTGCATCTGAAGAAGCCCCGCCAAGAGCTCATGGAGCATGCCCAGATCCATTCATAGAGGGCCAACATCAGTACAAGCTGTGACACCATTTCGAAGACAATCTGCAGAGTTCTTGGTGCCATGTCAGAAACTGGATCCTGGCTACTTGGAGCAGGCACAAAGGTACCTCTTCAAAGAGGGCAAGTGTTCCTCCTGGTACCGATGCTTCTCAGGTACTGATACCTTTGATGCCCTGGAGCTCCCAGCATCGCACATTGAGGGGGACCAATGCCTGTGCTTCTTGGCCTTCTCCCGATGCTGAGCATCGAGGCCCCTAGGTGCCAACAAGGATGACGTTGAATCCACACTTTTCCTCTGTGTTAGGTCCAATGCTGACCAATCCGAAGGGCTCTGCACAGTGGCCAATGCTGAGGCAGGTGGACACCCACTCAATGCTTGGCCACTCCCAGTGTCAGATACAAGTCCAGTGGCTATAGGAACCAACGCTTCCGATATCAGTGCAGACACCAAGGCCCATGCTTATGCCAATCTTGACGATGTCGACCTTGCACCAAAAATCTTTTTCTTTTGAGCCTCTCTGGATTTCTGGGTTATTTTCTGCATAAGCAAACAAAGAACACAGGTTAGATGGTTGTGGTCTGGTCCCAAAAACTGGATACCCCACAAACGGAGCAAGATGGCCGCCTGAGCGGAAGGAGTGTGCAGGAGCTCTGAGGTGTTGTTGAGTGTCAGCCCACCATCCTGGGTAAGGCATGATGAGACTGCGACAGAGTGGACAGAGCTATTAGTGGCTTTCTTAATAAAGTCAGGCAAGAAGGGGAGAATATCAGTGTCTAGCAACCGATTGTTTTACCGTTTCCATCCACCGGCAGCTCGTCTAAATCTGTTGCCACGTGCGCTGCTCCGAATCCTTTTCCCGGCACCAACATCAAGTTGTCTGCGAGCCCCACCACTGCTTGCACTGGACGTGGGCTGCAACTCGGAGGTAAGCAATAAGGAGGGTTAGATTGAGAACAGCAGGAGACGGACTGCGGCCCGAGGGAGAGAGTGGGAGCTGCAGCCCGAGGGAGAGAGGTCGGAGCGCTGCGAGGTGAGAGTCGTGTGGCAGGCCCAGTAGGACTGAGGGTGCCAATCGCAGCGGTAGCACCGGCTGACCCAACCCAGTGCTGCCTGAGTCCAGAGCAGGCGAAAGCGGCGACCCGTTGGAGGAGGTGGACAGGAGCTCCACGTGGCGAGGTGGTGTGTGTATCCGGAGGGTCCCGGGGATCCCGCAGACCTGGCTTTTACATCATCTCACCATCCCCAGCCTCAGCTCCAGTCCTGCTGCTCACCTGAAACCAACTTCATCTTCAGTCCTGCTGCTGCCTGAAAGCAACTTCAGCTTCAGTCCTGCTGCTGCCTGAAACCAGCTTTAGCTCCAGTCCTGCTGCTGCCTGAAATCAGCTCTAGCTCCAGTTCTGCTATTCCTGCCTACCTGCCTGCCTGCTGCTCCAGCTCCAATCCTGCTGTTCCAGTCTTCTTCCCCCCAGTGTTGCATGCCACGGCTTCGGCTCCAGTCCTGCTGTTCCAGTCTTGTTGCTCCTGTCCTGCATCCTCTGCTCCAGCCTGCAGCTTCAACTCCAGTCCTGCAACCTCTGCTCCTCTGTTCCAGCCTTCAGCCTCAGCTCCAGCCTACTGCCTCACCTTTGTCCATGACTGTTACCTAGCGCTTGGGACTGCCTGAGTCACTACATATGGCTCCATTTCACATTCTCCTCCTAGTACTGTCCCTTCCCAATCTACTCCTCCACCCGAAGCCACTGTGCACTACAGTTATACGTTGCCCTTTCGTTGATTTTATTACCTCACCATCTCTCTTGTCCTCTTCCTCCCTCCCTCCCTCCTTGCTTTCTGCCTTCAACATTTCATTCCTTCCATTGTACCTTCCCCATTCTATCTGAGTTCATCTTGCCTTCGTCGCCTTCATCGCCAGTCCTCCCCTACTCTCCTTGGCACTCTCTTACTCCTTCTTCTTCTCTCTGCTGGTGACATCAATCCCAATCCTGGTCCCCCTCACCAACCCTCATCCTATTTGTGCAGGTCGCACCGTGACCTCTCCAATCTCATCTCTATTCCTCTCCTCCCCCACTCTTCTCTGCCCTTCTCATGCACCCCATGGAATGCCCACTCCATCTGCAACAAACTTTCCTATATCCATGACCTTTTTATCTCTCGTAGCCTCCATCTGCTCGCCATAACAGAAACTTGGGTCTGCCCTGAAGACTCTGCTTCAGTCGCAGCCCTCTGCCATGGTGGTTATCTCTTCTCCCATACTCCTCGCCCTGCTGGCCGCGGTGGTGGTGTTAGACTATTACTCTCACCCTCTTCCAAATTTCAATCTCTTCTGCCACCTCAGTCTCTCTGCTTTTCTTCCTTTGAAGTCCAATCCGTCCGCCTATTCACTCCTTTGCCTCTTCGAATAGCAGTTATTTATCGTCCCCTGATAAGTCCCTTTCATCCTTTCTCAGCAACTTTGACGCTTGGCTTTCCTTCTTTCATGATCCTTCTTCCCCCTCCCTCATCCTTGGCGATTTTAACATTCATGCTAATGATCCCTCCAACTCTTACGTTTCCCAGTTCCTCTCCTTAACATCCTCCTTCAATCTCCAACTATGCTCCACTTCCCCTACTCACCAAAATGGTCACTGTCTTGATCTTATCTTCTCCTATAACTGCTCTCCCTCCAATTCCTTTGCTTCAGATCTTCCCCTCTCTGACCATCATCTAATAACCTTCACACTTAAACTTTCTCCTGCCCAATCCCGTCCAATCTTAACCAATATATCTAGGAATCTTCAGGCCAGTGGCGTAGCCAGAAGGCAATTTTTGGGTGGGCCAACAGGTTGGATGGGTGGGCACTAGAGTTGCCAACTTTTTTGAAAAAGAAAAAAAACAGCAAACCTGATGCACCCATGCTCTGTCCCTACCCCACTCCCCATAACTTCAATGAGGGTTGCAGTGCAGATTTCAGTGGCTGCAGGCCAATTGAGAGCTAAGGGAAGTACAATAAACTGCACTATTCAGCCCCACTGAGCCATGGTCCTCCAACACATATATAGTATTGAAGCCAAACACATTCTGCATCCAGAGAACCTCCTGGCTGTCCACCAACAATGGATACAGAGCACAGCAAGGACAATTCTCCATAAAACTCATCATATAAAGAAATTTTGTTTTCTAGTGTAATCTCAATTACAGACATATTATAAATTAACTTTAAAAAAATCTATAAAACAAAAGTCACTCAGAACCTAGAGCAAATCTACCATGCCAACACTAACTTCCAAAAACAAAGATCCTACCTATGAAAAAGAAGTGCCTTAAATATTATAGTAGGGCCCTAAAATACAAATACATTTATCAGGAAAGCTGAACAAGCCAAATTACTACAGAATGCTACATAGAAACCATGCTAACAGAATACCTCAGTTACACACACAAGACACAAATGCCAAATACAGAATAAGTGACCACAAACTCTAGAAATATAAATTAAACGGAAACCCCAAGAAACTAGACCTTGCATGTAGTACAACACCAGAGAAACAAGAAAGAAAGGCATTTGCTCCTGTGCAAAATATAAAGATGGCACATGCCAGGGATGGTGTTAGGGGATGGAACTAGGACAATTGTGCTTGGTTCCTTGGCCAGAGAAAGCCTGCATGCTGGAAGCTGAAGGCACAGCCTGGTAATGGACTTTGAGGTCCTTTCCTAGATTTCTGTCCTGGACCCCAGCCATGTTTACCATCAACTTTGGCAAGATGTACATTCCAAATGCAACATATTATATTCACAACATTGAAAATAAAATATTTTTTTTATACCTTTTTGTTGTCTGGTCATTTTTTCTCAAATCATATTGGTCCCTGTCTCTGGTTTCTGCTTCCCTCTGTCTTCTCTTAACTCACTTGCCAGGGTCTCCTATTTGACATTTCTTCTTTCTTCATGTCCATCATCCATCTCCCATCTCTGTTTTCCTATATTTCCTTGTTCAGTATCTCCCCTGTGTTCATATCCCCTCATCCATCATCATTCCTCTGTGCACCTATGCACCCCATGCCCAGCATATCCCTTCTGTGTTCCTATTCTCTCCCTTGTCTGGTATCTCTTCCCCCCCCCCCCCCCCCCCCGTGTCCATATACCCCCCTCTTCAGTGTCCAGCATTTTATCTCTATTCCATATCCCCGTTCCCCCCCCCCCTTGGTCAGGCATTACCCCTCTGTGCCCATGTGCCATCTCCATACAGCATCTCACATTTGTGTCCCTGTCCCCATGCTCCCACCTAATGCCCATCATCTCCCTTCTGTATCTGTATACTTCCCTATGTCCCCTTTCTCCCTCCTCCACACCAATGTGTCCCTCTCCTCTCTGATCCCACCCCCCAACCAGCTTCTCTTCCTCTCTTTCCTTCCCCTTATGCATCTGGCTCTTTCTCCCTGCATCTCTCTCCCTTCCCTCTGCATATCATCATCTGCATATCCAGCACCTCTCCTTCAGCCCCCCCCCCACGTCCAGCATCTGTCTCCCTTTCATCCAGCCCCCCCTACATGTTCAGCACCTCTTTCCCTTTCATCCAGCCCCCATACATGTCCAGCACCTCTCCCCTTCACTTCAACCCTCTGCATATCCAGCACTTCTCCCCTTCCTTCCACCCCCCTATATATCCAAAACCTCTCCCCTTCCTTCCAACCTCTCCCCTTCCAATCCCAAAACCTCTCTCCTTCCTTCCAACCTCCCCTCTGCAAATCCAAAACCTCTTCCCTTCCCTCTGCAAATTCCAAAACCTCTCCCCTTCCTTCCAACCTCCCCTCTGCAAATCCCAAAACCTCTCTCCTTCCTTCCAACCTCCCCTCTGCAAATCCAAAACCTTTTCCCTTCCCTCCAACCTCCCCTTTGCAAATTCCAAAACCTCTCCCCTTCCTTCCAATCTCCCCTCTGCAAATCCCAAAACCTCTCTCCTTCCTTCCAACCTCCCCTCTGCAAATCCAAAACCTCTCCCCTTCCTTCCAACCTCCCCTCTGCAAATCCAAAACCTCTCTCCTTCCTTCCAACCTCCCCTCTGCAAATCCCAAAACCTCTCTCCCTTCCCTCCAACCCTCTGCCCCTGGCAAGTCCAGCACCCTTCTGTTCCCTCCCCTCCCTGCCTCCCCTTACTTCTGGGCCAGCACGCAGCACCCCACTGATTTCCTCACCCTCTCCCACCCCTGCCGCAGTGCTTCATTTAATGTTGTCGGCGCTGCAGTTACAATTTCCCACCCCCGCGGCGGCGCTTTACACTTTACCTGACAGCAACGCTACAGATGCAGCGCTGATGTCCGACGTCCTGCTCCGGGGCCTTCCGCGTCCCGCCTCCGTAACAGGAAGTTACATCAGCGTGGAAGGCCTCGGAGCAGGACGTCGGACGTCAGCGCTGCATCTGTAGCGTTGCTGTCAGGTAAAGTGTAAAGCGCCGCCGCGGAGGTGGGAAATTGTAACTGCAGCGCCGACAACATTAAATGAAGCGCTGCGGCAGGGGTGGGAGATGGTCACGGTAAGCATCTGCTTCTGGGTGGGCCTGAGGCTAAACTGGGTGAGCCCGGACCCATCCAGGCCCACCCGTAGCTACGCCCCTGCTTTAGGCTATTGACCCTACTACCCTATCCTCCAGTGTCTCGAACCTCTTCTCTACCACTGCACCATCCAAATCTGTCAATGAAGCCGTCTCTTCCTACAATACTATTCTATCCTCTGCTTTAGACACTCTTACACCTCTCATGCCCCATCCAATAAGGCATACCAAACCCCAGCCTTGGCTGACCTCTAAAATCCACTACCTACGTTCCTGTGTCCGCTCCGCCGAACGCCTCTGGCTAAAATCTCATGCCCTTGCTGACTACATACACTTCAAGTTCATGCTGACCTCCTTCCAATCTGCTCTTTTGCTTGCCAAACAGGACTATTACATCCAGCTGACTAATTCTCTCAGCTCAAACCCTCGACTTCTCTTCGCCACACTGAACTCTCTCCTCAAGGTGCCTCCATCTCCAACTCCCCCCTCACTATCTCCTCAGACCCTAGCTGAGTTCTTCCATGACAAGGTTCAGAAGATAAACCTCAAATTCTCAACCAAGCCACCCCCACCTCTCCCTCCCCTTGTCCGTTCCCCTAACTCCCCAACCCCTCCATCCTTTTCCTCCTTTCCCGAAATCACTGATGAGGAAACAACACATGTTCTCTCCTCCTCAAAACGAACTACCTGTTCCTCTGATCCCATTCCTACCCACCTTCTTAACACCATCTCTCCTACTCTCACCCCTTTTATCTGTCATATCCTCAATCTTTCACTTTCCACTGTGACCGTTCCTGATGCCTTCAAACATGCCATGGTCACACCACTCCTTAAGAAGCCTTCATTTGACCCTACCTGTCCTTCCAACTATCAACCCATCTCCCTCCTCCCCTTCCTCTCCAAGATTCTTGAACGTGCCATTCACCACCGCTGCCTTGACTTTCTTTCATCTCAAGCTGTTCTTGACCCATTTCAATCTAGCTTTTCCCTCTTCATTCAACTGAAACTGCACTTACAAAAGTTTCCAACAACCTGTTATTGGCCAAATCCAAAGGTCTCTATTCTATCCGCCGCTTTTGACACTGTTGATCACAGCTTACTCCTTGATATGTTGTCTTCACTTGGATTCCAGGTTCTCCTCCTACCTCTTGCTTTGCACCTTTAGTGTACACTCTGGTGGATCCTCTTCCACTTCTATCCCACTACCAATTGGTGTACTTCAGGGTTCTGTTCTCGGTCCTCTCCTGTTCTCCATCTACACTTCTTCCCTTGGCTCTCTGATATCATCCCATGGCTTTCAATACCATCTCTACGCTGACGACTCCCAGATCTACCTCTCTACCCCAGAAATCTCAACCAGCATCCAGACCAATGTATCAGCCTGCGTATCTGATATCACTACCTGGATGTCTCAACATCATCTGAAACTTAACATGGCCAAAACCGAGCTTCTCATCTTTCCCCCTAAACCCACCTTTCCTCTCCCCCTTTTCTCTATTTCTGTGGATGGCACTCTCATTCTCCCTGTCTCATCAGCTCGTAACCTTGGGGACAACTTCAACTCCTCTTTGTCCTTCTCTGCTCACATTCAGCAGATTGACAAAACCTGTCGTTTCTTTCTCTATACAGTCACAAAACAGAGGGAAAGCAGCATACAAAAGCAACCAAACAAACAGAAAAAGTAAACACTGGGCCTTCAGGAATGAGAAAAATGCAATCCTTTATTAATGATGAATACCCGACACGGGCCGTGTTTCGGCATACAAACGGATTTTGTATATTGATGTATATATATACATCATTTGTCTGTGCCTACAACATGCGAATGTTATATCACTTTAAATATTCGGACTAGCCCCATTATGTCACTTCACTTCCTCCTCCCTCCGTCCATTTAAACATAGCTTTGCGCATGCCTTAACTTTTGGCGGTTTATGCGGCTGAAGGCGTTTTATCTATGAGCTGTTCAAACACCGGGTAAGATTATCGGTTTCTTTAAGGAAAAGATAATATAATTTTATGATTCGTACCATTTCAGTTATTTATCATCCTTTAAGCAGCGCACATAGATATCCGTTTGGACTTTCACATATTCCCATGATCAGTAATTTGTCTGACGTACGATACTTAGGATATGACGTGAATGAATCTTTGTTTTGGGGGATAATATCTAATTTTATTGCGCTTATGATTCATAAATGTGGAGTTGTTTTAAATATTAGAATATACCCCGTGATGTCTTTTTCAAACGTTGTGCTGCGCATGCTTTTAATCTTTGGTGGTTGACGCGACTGTAGGCGTCCCACAAACGGGCTGCCCGAACAGCGGGTAAGATTTTAAGTTCTCCTTTGACAAGATATTTTAGGATGATAGATTCTGTGCTAATATTGCTTCAGGTGATGTCGGACTGTTGGTTTTTTTCGACTGTTAAGTGGTTTAAAACAGATATTTATTTTACCCGATTGCTCATTTATTGTATGTGGATGCATGGGAATGCTTTTGAACACTTTAATGTTTTTTATGAATTTGACAAATAGTGATCAATTTTGAAGGATGTTTCAATGTTATTTATGGATCTGGAAAGTATTTATTAATTTTGAAAACTCTGTTCCTTTTTTTATATTAGGGAATATAAGCTGTTTGTTAATCATCTTTATCTACTAGCTAACTAGCTGACCTAGAAGAGCTTTTTGGTAAGGTTTGATGTTTATTTATTTATTATCATTACTTTTATGCTCTATTTTCTATGCAGAGTCTGTAATCAGTAAAGTTACTTATATGGTATGAGTGTTTGAAAGCGTGCACTATAAGTTCATAAGCCCCTGTTGCACTCATTTTTTGCAACACTTATCCCAGATGGTAAGGTCTTCACAGACCTGCACACATGAGTTTGAAATATAACATTATGGTATGTAGGTATATGTATGTATGAGTAAGTTTTTTTAAGTTTGTGAATAAGTACATGTAAATGGGGAGATAGATATATGACGATATATGTATGGATTGTTGGTTAATATTTCTCAGGTCATGATGATGATGTTTTATATCATATGTTATTATGTTTTATCATTCTTTATATGTATATTCTTGTAACCATGATAACTATGTTTTGTTTTTAAAAATTTTTATAATATACATGTGTATGTCAGGGGCGTATCTGCGTGGGGCCTCAGGGGCCTGGGCCCCCGCAGATTTCGCCCTGGACCCCCCTACCGCTGCCAACCCTCCCCCTCCGTTGCTCGCCTACCTTCGCTGGCGGGGGACCCCAACCCCCGCCAGCCGAGGTCCGCGTCCTCCTGCCGCTGCCGGCTGCCTTTGGTCCTTTAATTCTTCCATTGAAGCTGGCGCCGACGAAAGTTTCTTTTGAGTCTGACGTCGCTGCACGTTGTACGTGCAGGACGTCAGACTCAGAAATTGTTTCTGAGTCTGACGTCCTGCACGTACAACGTGCAACGTGCAGCGACGTCAGATTCAAAAGAAACTTTTTCGTCGGCGCCAGCTTCAATGGAAGAATGAAAGGACCAAAGGCAGCCGGCAGCGGCAGGAGGACGCGGACCTCGGCTGGCGGGGGTTGGGGTCCCCCGCCAGCGAAGGTAGGCGAGCAACGGAGGGGGAGGGTTAGCAATGGCAGCGGCTGGGGGGAGGGGGATCGGCAATGGCGGCGGCGGTGGCGGCGGCGGGGGGGGGCTATAATGTGCCCCCCCTCTCTGGCCCTGGCCCCCCCTACCGCCGCAGTTCAGATACGCCCCTGGTGTATGTATGTTTATGTAAGCATGCATATGCATTTTTGATTTTGATGTTGGTTCTGCATTATTGTATTATATATAATTTTTAATGATATATGTTTATTTATTTTTTATGTTAGACCCCTGATGCAGGCGTTTGTACGCCGAAACACGGCCCTTGTCGGGTATTCATCATTAATAAAGGATTGCATTTTTCTCATTCCTGAAGGCCCAGTGTTTACTTTTTCTGTTTGTTTCTTTCTCTATAACATCAGCAAAATCCGTCCCTTCCTCTCTGAGCACTCTAACAAAACCCTTATCCACACTCTTATCACCTCTCGCCTAGATTATTGCAACCTTCTTCTCACCGGCCTCCCACTTAGCCATCTCTCTCCTCTTCAATCAGTCCAAAACTCTGCTGCGCGACTCATTTTCCGCCAGAGTCGTTATGCTCACATTAGTCCTCTCTACAAGTCACTTCACTGGCTCCCTATCCGTTTCCACATTCAATTCAAACTTCTCTTACTGACCTATAAGTGCATTCACTCTACCGCTCCCCAGTACTTCTCTACCACTCTTGTCTCTCCCTACGCCCCCCCTCGGGTACTCCGTTCTGTGGATAAATCTCTCTTGTCTGTCCCCTTCTCCTCTACTGCTAATTCCAGACTCCGTTCCTTTTATCTCACTGCACCTCAAGCCTGGAATAGACTTCCCCGTCTTTGGCCGTTTTCAAATCCAGGCTAAAAGCCCACCTCTTTAACGCTGCTTTGACTCCTAACCACTACTCACTTGCCCTGTACCCTTTTATCCCCACCTCTTTAATTCCCTTACCTCTTAGTTGCTCTGTCTGTTTGCCTGTCCTATTTAGATTGTCAGCTCTTTGAGCAGGGACTGTCTTTTCATGTATGGTGTACAGCGCTGTGTATGCCTTGTAGCACTCTAGAAGTGATAAGTAGTAGTAGTAGAATGAGTGTCAATCCCAGAGATGGTCCAATTGCACCAGGAACTACACTTAAAGCCATTGGGAACTTTAAATGACATGGAAGGGAATATGGCCGAAGCAAAATCAAATGACTCAATGGTGAGGAAATCAAGGGGCACAGATCATTTGAAAAAAAGGCAATCTGCCCAGCCAATGTTCAGGCCTAAGAAGGCCCTGGAAGCCGAAAAAATAAAGAAAAATGTAAGTGGTCAAAACACACTAGGGAGAACTACCAGAAAGGACATAAAAAAAAAAGAGAAACTACTGAAGAGAGCACAGAACAACTCGCGAGGGAAGGCACCAAAAAGGCAGGAAAAAATGTGCTGAAGAGACCACATAGAAAATACATCCTCTCCTTACCGTGGATGAGAAAAGACTACTGGTCCCGTGTCCCAAGCTGGGCATGAAAGCACCCATGCATGCACAGAGGGAGCGTTGCCTCGATCTCTTAAAGTGATAGTATGCCGGTCAGCATTTTCGTTCTAGGCTCCGTGGATGATGTCATTCACATGTGAGAATTATATGGCCTGCTTGTCCTCAGAGAAACAATCACTGTTCTCTTCTTCGACTGTCATCAGATCTAAATGACCTTTCAGCCTTGAATCCATCAACGTTGCTGCCAAGTGTGTCTCTATAACTATAAATTTGAGGCTGTCCCCATCGTGAGCCTGCCAGCTACCCAATTCTCACCCTTATCTATCCGTATCTCTTACCCCCTCTTTCCTATCAATTATTGTAGTTTCGTTTTCCTCCCTTCCTATATTGCCTGCCCCTTCCCCTCACTCCTCTTCTAGTTTCTTCTCCTTTACCTCTTCTATACTAGGATTGTAAACCACTCACATATTTTACATGATGTGCGGGATATCAAATGTTGAATAAACTTGGAAACCTAAAATAGTGATTTAGATAATCTGCAAGATGATTCTTTAAGGATGCTATCATATAGCTGTCTGAGGTTGAAATTATCAGGTGCCATTTCAACTAATACTTTGTTGGGACCACCAGATATAGTGAAAGCTTAGTATCTGTCGACAGTTCTTTTGTACCTCTGTCAAAATGGTTCCAACACAATAACAACTTCTGCCAGCAACGAGTCATCAATTGTGCACAATTTTTGCACCTAGTTCAGTGGAAATTGCACATAGCTCTTCCATATTCTCTGCCACAGATTTCAATGTCAGTAGAATGCTGTTACACCCAATTGATATGCACTGCTTCTGCATTTTCTTTGGTGAATGTTTGATTTTCGTTCGCTTAGAGAGTGTAGCCACCTCCTTGCACAATGTTATAAGCTCGCTTACCTCACTGGGGAGGTCATTCGATTAACTCCAGTTTTTGATGGTTGGAGTTCATGAGAGAGTACAAAATTGAGATTATGACCTACGCAACCTATCCAGACCTTATCTTGAAATGTTGCTTTTATATTATGCTGCATTATCAGTGACATAGATGAGACTAGATTGGTGGAGATTATACTCTGCCAAAATGCTTGAAACAAATAAACGAATATTCTCATCAGTTGTCTCCTTTATTGTCGAAATTCACCAGTTTTCATCAAGGTGAGCTCCTCTTTCAATTCTTTTTTTTTTTTTAGCTGAGGTGCCGGGGTCAAGTTTCTGAGTCAAGGTGTACATGGGGACATAATCTGGTCCCCATCTCCTTCTGTCCCCATTTACTTCCAATCCATTCCTTCCCGTCCCCACTGTAGTTATGACTTTTTTGTCCCCATCATCGTAGAGTTCCATGGATTTCCACAGGTTTCCCATTGTCCCCATCCCTATGCACACCTCTACTCTACAAATCATTGTTGGAGGATGTGGTAAAATGAAGTTACTTACCTGTAGCAGATGTTCCCTGAGGACAGCAAGACATAAATCCTCATGCATGAGTGACACCACCAACAAAGTAAAGCACAGGAAGCACAAATCCAGCTGCTTTATCTGGAAGCTTTTGAGCAGGTTCGCCGTGTATGCATGCCCTTTCCCACCTGCCAATGCTGTGTGGGATCTCCTCAGTTCACTACAAGTGTAGAGGAATGCAACTCCTTGGGGAGGTAGGTGAACTATGGGATTTATATCCTGCTGTCCTCAGAGAACACCTGCTACAGAGAAGTAACTGTGTTTCACTGAGGACATGGAGGACTAATAAATCCTCACTTATGGGACTCCCTAGCTACCGAGTCCCTTCAACAGAAAAATGGGGAATAATAGAAAATACTCATGTCGCAACCAACAAACTCAAGTCTGTAATTTTTGATAGGCCTAGGGGGGATGATGCTGAATTCTAAAAACCCAAATAGATTTTGGAGGACAGTCAGGCCAAATCTACTCTCATGCCAGGAGTCCTGCTCTAAGCAATAATGTGATCTGAATGTATGGACAGAAGACCATTTGTAGTCATGCAAATCTCTTCTATGGAGGCTGAATTCATGGACTAGCCACAGCATAAGTGAGGAAAATGAAGTCTGCTGGTCAACTGGAAAGTGTGCATTTGCTGATGGCAGCACCTATCCAGTGCTTCAAGGACACTAGCAACTTCAGTTCCACACTTCAAAGGAGAATGATGCCGAAATGGTTCAGCCTTTGCATGATGTCCTGCATTATGCTCCCTCAGCACTGTCAAAGATGAGGACACATTCTCACTCTTCTTTGGACAGGAATTGGATTATGACCACTCCAGGCTGGTAGCCTCTACTGATGCTCAGTAGTGAGGATGATCAAACACTCTCAATAAGGATGTATCCCCAGTGTCCAATGTAGCTTATGGACCCATGGGGTGGTTGTGTCTGATGTTGGTGGACTGGTTGTCTCACCAAAACGTTTCTCACACCTCTTTTCTCTACCAAGAATCTTTCTCTTTGACATCTGTGAATAGAGAATACAATGAAAGGGATCATGGCTGTGTTCCAGGCATTGCAGGCACCAAGAATGGGTATCTGTAATCCTGTTGCACCTTTTGAAGCTCCTGGGGGGGGGGGGGTCTTCTTTTGGGACATATTAACCAGAAAAATAGCCATAGTGAAATCAAGTGACTCAATGATGACAAAAGTTCCATGGATGGAAGCTTGAGGCCTATAATTGAAAACAAGCTAATGCAGAAAAATAAATCAAAATGGATGAAAAAACCTAACTAAGGAAAGCACCAAGGAACACCCAAACTAACCCATGCAACAGCAACAGGACTTACACAAAAAAAACCCTGCAAATTCAAAGATTTGAGCACTGTCATGACTGCAATACAAGAAAAGATCTGATTAGTTCCATGGAAAAAAGAAGACTGAGAAAATTCTATGCAGCAATGGTAGGCAGGAAAGGACGCATATGCACAGTGAATTATGCTGAACAGCTTCCAGATAAAGCAGCTGGAGTGGTGCTTCCTGCACTAGGCTCTGCCAGTGACTTCACTCATGCGTGAGGATTTTATTAGCCCTGCTTGTCCTCGGAGAAAAACCATTAGTGTAGTTGGTATTAGAAAGTTTTTGGACAAATTCCTGGAAGAAAAGTCTATAAACCATAATTTATTTATTTGCTGCATTTGTATCCCACATTTTCCTACCTATTTGCAGGCTCAATGTGGCTTACATTATGTCGCAAAGGTGGACACCATAAACAGAATACAGAATATTGTTGCAAATAAGGTACAAAGAATAACAGGTAAATTAGAAGTAATAAGTAAGTAATACAGAATATATGAGTGGGAGTAAGACAAGGTATAATGTTCAGTAATGATAGTGTGGATTAAAGTGTCTAAATTAAGAGGGTTCAATATTGGCTAGTACTGATGCAGATTAATCAAGACATTATGGAGGATTCTCTTTGTAAGTCTCTTCGAACAGGTAGGTTTTTAGTAATTTTTGGAAAGTTGCCAGATCATGCGTTGATTTTATGGTGTTAGGTAGTTTATTCCATAGTTGCGTACAAGTATAAGAGAAGCTAGATGCATGTAAAGATTTGTATTTAAGACCTCTGCAGTTGGGGTAATGGATGTTCAAAAAAGTGCGTGATGAACTACTTATATTTCTTGCTGGTAAATCTATTAGGTCTGACATGTATGATGGGGCTTCTCCATGAATGATTCTATGGACCAAGGTGCAGACCTTGAATGTAACACGATCCCTTAATGGGAGCCAATGAAGTTTTTTTCTGAGGGGTTTAGCACTTTCATACTTTGCTTTCCCGAATATAAGTCTGGCTGCAGTATTCTGGGCAGTCTGGAGTCTCTTAATGGTTTGTGCTTTGCATCCCGAATAGATGGAGTTACAATAGTCCAAATAGCTCAATACCAATGATTGCACCAACTTGCGGAATGACTCTCTAGGGAAGAATGGTCTCACTCTTCTAAGCTTCCACATTGCATAAAACATCTTTTTTATAACATTTTTCACATGGCTATCCAGTGTAAGATTTCGGTCGATTGTAACACCCAAGAGTTTCAGGCAGTCTGCAACAGGAAGAGTGTGATTTAATGTATTGATATTGGTAAATTGGTTTTATTGTATTGTGATGAAAGAACAAGACACTGCGTCTTTCCTGCATTAAGTTTTAACTGGAATGCATCCGCCCATGAGTTCATAATTTGGAAGCTGTGATTGATTTTATCTTCAATTTCTGATATGTTATTTTTAAATGGAATATATATTGTTATATCATCAGCATAAATATAAGGATTTAGGCCTAGGTTAGATAATGATCTGGCTAGTGGTAGCATCATTAAGTTAAAGAGAATCGGTGAAAGCGGTGATCCTTGAGGCACTCCGCATACATGTCTCCATGGTGGTGATATGATTGATTTGGATATCACACGGTATGTTCTTACAGTTAGGAAACTGTGGAACCACTTCAAAACATTTCCTCCAATTCTAAGATATTCTAGAATGTTTAATAGAATACCATGGTTGACCACGTCAAATGCGCTGGACATATCGAATTGTAAGAGGAGAACATTGTTACCTGTTGCAATAATTTGTTTGAACTTAGTCATGAGTGTAACAAGAACTGTCTCAGTGCTATGATTAGCATGGAAGCTGGACTGGGATGTATGTAAAGCGAATGCTACATACCTGTAGAAGGTATTCTCCGAGGACAGCAGGCTGATTGTTCTCACTGATGGGTGACGTCCACGGCAGCCCCTCCAATCGGAATCTTCACTAGCAAAAGCCTTTGCTAGCCCTCGCGCGCCGATGCGCACCGCGCATGCGCGGCCGTCTTCCCGCCCGAAACCGGCTCGTGCCGGCCAGTCTCATATGTAGCAAGACAAAGAGAAGGGAAGACACAACTCCAAAAGGGGAGGCGGGCGGGTTTGTGAGAACAATCAGCCTGCTGTCCTCGGAGAATACCTTCTAGAGGTATATGTAGCATTCGCTTTCTCCGAGGACAAGCAGGCTGCTTGTTCTCACTGATGGGGTATCCCTAGCCCCCAGGCTCACTCAAAACAACAAACATGGTCAATTGGGCCTCGCAACGGCGAGGACATAACTGAGATTGACCTAACAACTTATCCAACTAACTGAGAGTGTAGCCTGTAACAGAATAAACATGGGCCTAGGGGGGTGGAGTTGGATTCTAAACCCCGAACAGATTCTGAAGCACTGACTGCCCGAACCGACTGTTGCGTCGGGTATCCTGCTGCAGGCAGTAATGAGATGTGAATGTGTGGACAGATGACCACGTCGCAGCTTTGCAAATCTCTTCAATAGTGGCTGACTTCAAGTGGGCTACCGATGCTGCCATGGCTCTAACATTATGAGCCGTGACATGACCCTCGAGAGCCAGCCCAGCCTGGGCGTAAGTGAAGGAAATGCAATCTGCTAGCCAATTGGATATGGTGCGTTTCCCCACAGCCACTCCCCTCCTGTTGGGATTAAAAGAAACAAACAATTGGGCGGACTGTCTGTTGGGCTGTGTCTGCTCCAGATAGAAGGCCAATGCTCTCTTGCAGTCCAATGTGTGCAGCTGACGTTCAGCAGGGCAGGAATGAGGACGGGGAAAGAATGTTGGCAAGACAATTGACTGGTTCAGATGGAACTCCGACACAACCTTCGGCAAGAACTTAGGGTGAGTGCGGAGGACTACTCTGTTTTGATGAAATTTGGTGTAAGGGGCCTGGGCTACCAGGGCCTGAAGCTCACTGACTCTACGAGCTGAAGTAACTGCCACCAAGAAAATGACCTTCCAGGTCAAGTACTTCAGATGGCAGGAGTTCAGTTGCTCAAAAGGAGGTTTCATCAGCTGGGTGAGAACGACATTGAGATCCCATGACACTGTAGGAGGCTTGACAGGGGGCTTTGACAAAAGCAAACCTCTCATGAAGCAAACAACTAAAGGCTGTCCTGAGATCGGCTTACCTTCCACACGGTAATGGTATGCACTGATTGCACTAAGGTGAACCCTTACAGAGTTGGTCTTGAGACCAGACTCAGACAAGTGCAGAAGGTATTCAAGCAGGGTCTGTGTAGGACAAGAGCGAAGATCTAGGGCCTTGCTGTCACACCAGACGACAAACCTCCTCCATAGAAAGAAGTAACTCCTCTTAGTGGAATCTTTCCTGGAAGCAAGCAAGATGCGGGAGACACCCTCTGACAGACCCAAAGAAGCAAAGTCTACGCTCTCAACATCCAGGCCGTGAGAGCCAGAGACCGGAGGTTGGGATGCAGAAGCGCACCTTCGTCCTGCGTGATGAGGGTCGGAAAACACTCCAATCTCCACGGTTCTTCGGAGGACAACTCCAGAAGACGAGGGAACCAGATCTGACGCGGCCAAAAAGGAGCAATCAGAATCATGGTGCCTCGGTCTTGCTTGAGTTTCAACAAAGTCTTCCCCACCAGAGGTATAGGAGGATAAGCATACAGCAGACCCTCCCCCCAGTCCAGGAGGAAGGCATCCGATGCCAGTCTGCCGTGGGCCTGAAGCCTGGAACAGAACCGAGGGACTTTGTGGTTGGCTCGAGATGCGAAGAGATCTACCAAGGGGGTGCCCCACACCTGGAAGATCTGTCACACTACACGGAAATTGAGCGACCACTCGTGAGGTTGCATAATCCTGCTCAACCTGTCGGCCAGACTGTTGTTTACGCCTGCCAGATATGTGGCTTGGAGCACCATGCCGTGACGGCGAGCCCAGAGCCACATGCTGACGGCTTCCTGACACAGGGGGCGAGATCCGGTGCCCCCCTGCTTGTTGATGTAATACATGGCAGCCTGGTTGTCTGTCTGAATTTGGATAATTTGGTGGGACAGCCGATCTCTGAAAGCCTTCAGAGCGTTCCAGACCGCTCGTAACTTCAGGAGATTGATCTGCAGATCGTGTTCCTGGAGGGACCAGCTTCCCTGGGTGTGAAGCCCATCGACATGAGCTCCCCACCCCAGGAGAGACGCATCCGTAGTCAGCACTTTTTGTGGCTGAGGAATTTGGAAAGGACGTCCCAGAGTCAAATTGGACCAAATCGTCCACCAATACAGGGATTTGAGAAAACTCGTGGACAGGTGGATCACGTCTTCTAGATCCCCAGCAGCCTGAAACCACTGGGAAGCTAGGGTCCATTGAGCAGATCTCATGTGAAGGCGGGCCATGGGAGTCACATGAACTGTGGAGGCCATGTGGCCCAGAAATCTCAACATCTGCCGAGCTGTGATCTGCTGGGACGCTCGCACCCGCGAGACGAGGGACAACAAGTTGTTGGCTCTCGCCTCTGGGAGGTAGGCACGAGCCGTCCGAGAATCCAGCAGAGCTCCTATGAATTCTAGTCTCTGCACTGGGAGAAGATGGGACTTTGGATAATTTATCACAAACCCCAGCAGCTCCAGGAGGCGAATAGTCATCTGCATGGACTGTAGAGCTCCTGCCTTGGATGTGTTCTTCACCAGCCAATCATCGAGATATGGGAACACGTGCACCCCCAGCCTGCGAAGTGCCGCTGCTACTACAGCCAAGCACTTCGTAAACACTCTGGGCGCAGAGGCGAGCCCAAAGGGTAGCACACAGTACTGGAAGTGACGTGTGCCCAGCTGAAATCGCAGATACTGTCTGTGAGCTGGCAGTATCGGGATGTGCGTGTAGGCGTCCTTCAAGTCCAGAGAGCATAGCCAATCGTTTTCCTGAATCATAGGAAGAAGGGTGCCCAGGGAAAGCATCCTGAACTTTTCTTTGACCAGATATTTGTTCAGGGCCCTTAGGTCTAGGATGGGACGCATCCCCCCTGTTTTCTTTTCTACAAGGAAGTACCTGGAATAGAATCCCAGCCCTTCCTGCCTGGATGGCACGGGCTCGACCGCATTGGCGCTGAGAAGGGCAGAGAGTTCCTCTGCAAGTACCTGCTTGTGTTGGAAGCTGTAAGACTGAGCTCCCGGTGGACAATTTGGAGGTTTGGAGGCCAAATTGAGGGTGTATCCTTGCCGGACTATTTGAAGAACCCACTGATCGGAGGTTATGAGAGGCCACCTTTGGTGAAAAGCTTTTAACCTCCCTCCGACTGGCAGGTCGCCCGGCACTGACACTTGGATGTCGGCTATGCTCTGCTGGAGCCAGTCAAAAGCTCGTCCCTTGCTTTTGCTGGGGAGCCGAGGGCCCTTGCTGAGGCGCACGCTGCTGACGAGAGCGAGCGTGCTGGGGCTTAGCCTGGGCCGCAGGCTGTCGAGAAGGAGGATTGTACCTACGCTTACCAGAAGAGTAGGGAACAGTCTTCCTTCCCCCCAAAAATCGTCTACCTGTAGAGGTAGAAGCTGAAGGCTGCCGGCGGGAGAACTTGTCGAAAGCGGTATCCCGCTGGTGGAGCTGTTCTACCACCTGTTCGACTTTCTCTCCAAAAATATTATCTGCACGGCAAGGCGAGTCCGCAATCCGCTGCTGGATCCTATTCTCCAGATCGGAGGCACGCAGCCATGAGAGTCTGCGCATCACCACACCTTGAGCAGCGGCCCTGGACGCAACATCAAAGGTGTCATACACCCCTCTGGCCAGGAATTTTCTGCACGCCTTCAGCTGCCTGACCACCTCCTGAAATGGCTTGGCTTGCTCAGGGGGGAGCTTGTCCACCAAGCCCGCCAACTGCCGCACATTGTTCCGCATGTGAATGCTCGTGTAGAGCTGGTAAGACTGGATTTTGGCCATGAGCATAGAAGAATGGTAGGCCTTCCTCCCAAAGGAGTCTAAGGTTCTAGAGTCCTTGCCCGGGGGCGCCGAAGCATGCTCCCTAGAACTCTTAGCCTTCTTTAGGGCCAAATCCACAAAACTCCAGAGTCGTGAGGCAACTGAGTGCGCATCAGCTCTGGGTCCCCATGGATCCGGTACTGGGACTCGATCTTCTTGGGAATGTGGGGATTACTTAGTGGCTTGGTCCAGTTCGCCAGCAATGTCTTTTTGAGGACATGATGCATGGGTACTGTGGACGCTTCCTTAGGTGGAGAAGGATAGTCCAGGAGCTCAAACATTTCAGCCCTGGGCTCGTCCTCCACAACCACCGGGAAGGGGATGGCCGTAGACATCTCCCGGACAAAGGCCGCAAAAGACAGACTCTCGGGAGGAGAAAGCTGCCTTTCAGGGGAGGGAGTGGGATCGGAAGGAAGGCCATCAGACTCCTCGTCAGAGAAATATCTGGTGTCCTCCTCCTCCTCCCACGAGGCCTCACCATCGGTATCAGACACAAGTTCACGGACCTGTGTCTGAAGCCGTGCCCGGCTCGACTCCGTGGGACCATGTCCACGGTGTGGGCGTCGAGAGGTAGACTCCCTCGCCCGCACAGGCGAAGTTCCTTCCGCCGACGTCGTCGGGGAGCCTTCCTGGGAGGCGACCGCAGTCGGTACCGCACGCGGCACCGATGTCGGAGACCTCACCCCGGACAAAGGGCCAGCCGGCGCCTCACTCGACGGTACCGGTGGCGCAAGCACCCCCGGTACCGGAGGGGAAGGGCGCAACAGCTCTCCCAGAATCTCTGGGAGAACGGCCCGGAGACTCTCGTGCAGAGCGGTTGTGGAGAAAGACGTGGAAGCCGATGCAGGTGTCGATGTCAGAGTCTGTTCCAGGCGTGGAGGCTGTTCCGGGCTGTCCATAGTGGAGTGCATCGACACCTCTTGAACAGAGGGTGAGCGGTCCTCTCGGTGCCAATGCCTACTGGGTGCCGACTCCCTCGGCGACCCAGAGCTCTCGGTGCCGATACGGGAAGGGGACCAGTGTCGATGCTTCTTCGACTTCTTGGGACGAAGCATGTCACCGGAGCTTCCCGGCACCGACGAGGAGGACGTAGAATCCAGCCGTCGCTTCCTCGGGGCCGAGGCCGAAGAAGGTCGGTCTCGGGGGGGCTGTACCGCAGGAGCCCTCTGGGTAGGGGGAGACCCACCCGAAGGCTCACCGCCACCAGCAGGGGAATGGACAGCCCTCACCTGCACTCCAGTCGAAGCACCACCGTCCGACGACATCAGCAGAAGTGGAGGTCCCGGTACCACCGACGCCAACGCAGCCTTCCGATGTCTCAGCCCCGATGCAGAGGGTCGATGCCTCGATGCACTCGATGCAGTCGCGGCCGAGGACGGAGGTCTGGACGCTGTCGACGTCGATGCACTCGATACTCCCGGTGCCGATGCCGACGAAGAGCCCGAGAACAAAATGTTCCACTGGGCCAATCTCGCTACCTGAGTCCGCTTTTGTAAAAGAGCGCACAGACTACAGGCCTGCGGGCGGTGCCCAGCCCCCAGACACTGAAGACACGACGCGTGCCTGTCAGTGAGCGAGATTACCCGGGCACACTGGGTGCACTTCTTGAAGCCGCTGGGAGACTTCGATGACATGGGCGGAAAAATCACGCCGGCGAAATCAAAACTCGTAATTGCGGTAGGCACCAAAAAGAGGGGGAGAAAAAATTCGACCTGAGGCCTCAAAAGGGCCTACCCCGAAGACGAAAAGAAACTTACCGGGGCATAAACTGAAAATAGAGGAAAGGGAAAAAGACCGAAAAGGTCCTCTTACGAAATCCCTTTTTTTTTTTTTTCCGCGAAAAGTCAAAAGAGACGCGCGAGGTCGACTTAAGGGGCGCGAACGGCGTAACACGACCGTACCAAGCGCGGACAAAAGAAGACTGGCCGGCACGAGCCGGTTTCGGGCTTGAAGGCGGCCGCGCATGCGCGGTGCGCATCGGCGCGCAAGGGCTAGCAAAGGCTTTTGCTAGTGAAGATTCCGATTGGAGGGGCTGCCTTGGACCCATCAGTGAGAACAAGCAGCCTGCTTGTCATCGGAGAATACTGAGAAATTGATCAAGTAATTGGTGAGTTGTTTGGTAACTAAACTTTCCATTAACTTAACTGCAAGAGGGATGGATGCAAATGGGCGATAGTAAGTTATGTCATTTAATTTTTTCTTCTGGTCCTTGGGGATAGGTGTGAGTAGTATATTGCCCTTATCCTTTGGGAAGGATCCATGTTGGAGCATGTAGTTTAGATAGGAGGTAAGGTCTGTCATAAAACGTTGCGGAGCATATTTTATTAAGTAACTGGGGCATGTATCTAATTTGCAGTGGGATTTGGTAAATTTATTGATCACTTGGGTAACAGTGTCTTCTGTTAATAAACTAAAATTAGTCCAGATTCTGTCAGCTGGGCATTCATCAGTGATAGTGTCTAAACAATCAATGAATTCTTCATAGTTGGAGAAGTTAGTTGGTAATGTGGATCTTAGCTTAATGATTTTTTTTGTTGCCCTTTCTTTTCGAAACTTACTTCATTCATGGTTTCAGCTTAATGCTCTTTGGATCAATAGAGAGAGCAAATTTCAAAGCCATTTATATGGGTAAAAAAATATTTTACCTTCATAATCACCCTCCCCCAATGTGGCTAAAGTGTGTTATAGCCACAATGCAAGTACTTTAAGTCGCATTAAGAGGAAGTGTTTCTGGAGGTATGTTAAGGAAGAAAATGTACATGCACAAGTGACATTTTTATCTCTACATCTGTACATTTCCAGAAAACTTATACCCACATAAAAAGCAGGCACAAGTCTACAGGAACAAACAATTTCAAAACCAAAGCATGTGTATACTTTCACTTTCAAAACTGATATAAAATCCATTAGGTACTCACTGATTTTTGCCCAATATAGATAATCCCCCCAATATTCAAAGGCATTTAACCAGTCGGGATCAGCACCTGGCTGGTTAAATGCCACACTACCGGCTATCCACAAATATTCAGCTGAATATTGCCGGTGGTCCTATCAGCTGGTTTGACTTTTGACTGGCCAGCACTGAATATCAGCTTGGCCAAAGTCAAACTGGCCAAAAGTAAACCGGATATTCAATGTTGATCACCAGAAATGGCCTGGCATTGAATATCTGGTTTTAGCGCCAACTGTGGGAGTTAGATCGGCTAACTCCCACAGTCTGAATATCGACCTTAATTACTTTATCTTTGCTTGAAGTCAGATTTTTTGGGGTTTCTGCTAGTGATCAAAATTTTAGAAATGCCCTTTAATGGCATCTCTTCTTACATGGCAAACCTATACTTCTAAATGCAACCTCTTGAATCTGTAAGATTCATCTTGACAATATAATGAATGCCTTTTGTGTCTATATCTTCTTCTTTATCACTTGCAAAGTACATATTTGTAAATAGGAAATACTTGGTAAAATAAGAGAACTAAGATTAATAAAAAAGACTTTTCATTCACTATCATACCTTCAGGTAGTATAGCTAGTTCCTGGTGCGTAGCAAACATATTGTAGCTCTCAGAAGACATCTTAATCACACAGGACACACTAATTCCAAGGTCAACCAAAAGAGCTAGAATTTGAGGATTACGGAAACCCAGGACTATAATATAATGTTCTGGACCATCATTTGGCTCATCATCTGTGTGCAAACCAATATATAAAAAAAGGATTTTATAATGTACAGCCAATCAAAGCACTAGAGTAGCTGTTAAGATTGTGCAGAAAATGCTTGAATGCAGAACAGACTGCACTGCACCACTGTTTTGTAAAAGATACAAATCTATTTTTCTGTTCTTCTGCTTTGGTGAATATAGCTACCTGGAATAATGTTATACATAGTAATACAGCAAATGACATCAGAAAAGACCATCCAACCCATCCAATTTGCCAGTTTTTATATTCATGCTCAAATATGTTATGGTTGTTATGCTAATCCATTTGAAATGCACAAAAATAAAGGTTAACAAATACAAATAAAAAATTTCTCAAAGTAAAGGTACAGTAAGTTTTTGCTTTTGTTTTTTGAGGGGATGGAGGGAGAATGAGTATGGCTACATTCTCCTGCTGTGTACAAAGAACCCCCTCCCCCCTCATTAAAAGTAAACAACTTCGCTTTCTCTGCAAATAAGCATAGAGATGCAGCCACACTCCATGGTGAGTCCCAAGCGAGGTCCACACAATTTTTTGTTACTGCCGTGGCCGTCAAAGATGTATTGAAGATGAAGATGAAACATTTGTACAGTTCTGATTATCCTTCTCAATGCTGTCTAGCTTTGTCTGCAGTAGCTGCCTGGTGCCTATCCTTTCATGCTGTTTGTAGACGAGTACTGCTACAGGCCAATGTAAATCACTCAAGATTGGAGATCTATCAAATTTACTTTTCCCAGGAATCAACCTGTCTGCTGTATTCTGCAACCTTAATGGAAATGGCCCCAAGTACCTGAAGAATAGGATGATCCTCTACACACTTCCAAGGACACTAAGGTTCTCTCAAGGTTCTCTCAAGGAGTATCACTAACCACACCCTCTCCAAAACACATTACACAATGTGATACCCGAAAGCGAGCCTTCTCCAGAGTAGCCTCCACACTCTGGAACACAGTGTCTGAAAGGCTCCGCTTAACACAATTCTCTCTCTACTTCAGGAAGCAGGTGAAAGTTTGGCTCTTCAACCAGGCCTTTAATGGAAGAAGTGACTAACTTGTTAGTCTCACTCACACACACAAGGAGTGACACGGGCTGTACATACTGCAGCAGGGCATGTTTATCCATTCCTACTCTAGCTGAGATAATATTTAACCATCTCTCTGACCTCATGTACACCTTTCTTTAAATAAGTCACCTTATTTTCTAAATCCTCTTACTCTCTTACCTATCTATATGTTAACCATCTCTCTGGCCTCATGTGCAACTTTCTTTAAATGTTACCTTATTTTCTAACTCCTCTTACTCTCTTACCTATCTATATCGTTTACTACAATTGTAATTATTCTCCAGACTCTGTAATCGTATTTACTATTTAAGCCGCATTGAGCCTGCAATATGTGGGAAAGCGCGGGGTACAAATGTAATAAATAAATAAATATTGGATAGAGGAATGGTCCAGGCAATCATGTTAAGTAAAAATATATGCTGAAGCCTATTTGGTTAGTTTGCAAATGTCCATACTGGAAGCATATCTGGGTTTGTGATGAGTTGCTTTAGCTTGACGTTGGTGCGCATGTATGCGCCTAGGTGGAAGAAAATCTGCAAGCCACTTAACCCTTCATTACCCCAGGTATAAAATAAGTACCTGTATGCTTTGACTGTAACCATAGAAAGGTAGTATATCAAATCTCATCCCCTTTCCCAAGTACAGTCCAATATCCAGTTAGACAGTGTACAGTTGAAAGTGGGTATACAGGTACTGGAACTCTTTCTGGAGAAGAAAAGTATCAGTGGTAGTTGAAGATCAACAGGGGGAAGATGGCATGGGTCAGTGTCGGTTATCTACTTGCCACCACATGGAGAAAATGTCTACCCAACACTGCTGCTATGTCTGCATATTATGAATTGTACACTTGAGAAAATAATTCAAATATTATTCCTGTATAAACAGGACATTAGTTTGACCAGGTGAGATCAGTAAGCAGAATCCAGAGATTGTACGGTAAAAGAATCAAGTTCAAGTTTATTACAGATTTGCTACCCCACTCATCAGGCTTACAGTCTAACTCCCGTGTTTACTAAGCCAAGCGGCAATGCCGACACAAGCTATTCAAAGTGATTGGGTTGTGTCGGCATTAGCGTATGACAGCTGCTAGCTAGGCTTAGTAAACGGGGTTGTTGGGAGAAAATAGGGGGGTGAAGATGCTAAAACAACACACACGAGGTAAAAAGTGTAGAACTACAATTCTGATAGGACAACAAGGGACAGTATGAGAGGGAGGGGCATAGTCGTGCTGAGATGTTCAAGCCCACCCCAGAAGGTGAAAGGTATTTAGGAGTAGGCTTCCATTAAAAGGATAATCTTGAGTTCAGATTTAAAGGTTTGCAAAGATGACTGTTGATGGGGCTGCAGGAGGGAATTCTAATGTTCTGGACTTTGAACAGAAAAGATTAATAATAATAATAATAATAATAAAAGTATTTGTAACCCACATTATCATAAAATTCTAAGTGAGGAGCATAATTACATACATAATAAAATAACATATTACAGACAAACTACTGTAAGACTTCTCATCAAAACCAGCAACCAGCAATGTAAACAATCAACATTATAGGCAAAACTATCACCAGCATATTACAGGTATGTCCTTATTATTCTACGGATCCATATGTGTGAAGAAAAAGATGTGTCTTCAGTTCTTTATTGAAATGTGCAATATTCTGTATGGAATGAAGTTCCACAGGAAGCGTGTTTCATAATTTCATACCTATAATGTATACACCAAATGAAAGGAGGGGACATCCAGCAGATTTTTCTCAGAAGATCTTAGGGGATGTGTTGGCTGGTAAAAACGTAATACAGAGCTCGTGGTGGATGTCTCAGAATGAGGGAACCAATAGACAATTTTGAAACGAGGACCTTAAAGTTCTTTGAGTGGCATAGGGGGTTAATAGGCAGGAGAGATAGAGGGGCTCACCACTGAGTTTTGAACACAAGGATATAGTCTGCTTTCAAGAGAGGGGCTACATGGTTAAATTTCTTTCCCCCACAAATGAACTTTATGGTGGTGTTTTGAATCAACTGTATCCGGTGGGTATCTTTTAGCCTAAGACCATTATAAATCACACTGCAGTAGTCTTAGCGGATGATGTTAAACGAGTGGACAGGAATATTTAAAGCAGGTGGATGTAGTAAGGATCTGATTGCGTGAATTTGCCGAAGCCTGAAGAAGCAATTCTTGATAACAGCTGAAATTTGAGGTTTAAAGGGAAGTGTTTTGTCCATAATGACTCCGAGGATCTTTGTGTTGCATCGACTGAGGACAGCATTCTCACGGGCAAAAAACCTAAAAGAATTGCTCAGTCCTGCACAGTTACCGGAGGAAGTACCCATCATTTCAACTGAGGCACCGGGCCACTATAAATGTAATAGGGTGAATTGTAAAACCTGTGAACTGACAGTGGAAGCGACATGTTTCACATACAATGGTCAGTTGTATCATCTAAGACATCACACTACCTGTCGCACTTCAGACATCATATACTACACTAGTTGTCCTTGCAATAAGGTGTATGTAGGGAAATCAAGCAGATCACTACACACGAGGATGACAGAGCACAGGTCCCACATAACAACCCAGAACACTGGAGCACCGCTGGTTCAACACTGTATACAGTACAAACATACAGCGAGCAACTTAAGATGTATGGTGATTGATCACGTTGTCCCCTCCACTAGGGGCGGTGATCGCAACAGAAAACTACTGTAACAAGAAACCTTCTGGATCTATCATTTAGATACCTTGGAACCCAGGGGGCTGAATACATACTTGCACTGGGGATGTTTTATGTGAACACAATCTGAATCCGGAAGTGCTAGGAGACATGAGGCACTTCCGGTCCTGTTATTATTGATAAGATGCCACCGCCATCAGTTGAGTATGGCGGCTTACTAAGAAGGAGGTTGAAACTATGTGAGCCATGATAATGATGATAGATCGTGCTGTTATGACATAGCCAGTGAAATAGCTGACAGGCGTTGTCTTTTTTCAACAGATCCGGTGCTGAGGTATATCCCTTGACAAAGCTCGAAAAGCGAAACAGGTACCTGTCAGAGCTCAGAGACTCGCATGTACACTGGAACACCCAGATAAGTGATTATATTAAGCCAACCATTGTCAGCAGATTGATGTTTTGAGTGTGTGGGTAATCGCACGATAAGTACGCAGTATTCATTAGTAAAACAAAAAAAGTAAAAAAAAATATAAAAAATCGACAAAAAATAAACACTTGGATTGCCACCGCACACTTAGGAAGGAAGGGGGTTTTGTCTATGATTAAAACCGTCACCTGCAAGGGCTCACCTTATCGGTGAGAGAAACAATACAAGAGTGCCCTGGTGACTATATGAGACTTTCCCTTAACAAAATAACATATTATAGTTGTCTATTCCTGCACAAACATCTACATTCTTGTATTGCATTAGTATTTCTAGGATAAGCAGCATAAAATGTATTGTACTTTTTTTGGATCTTGCCAGGTACTTGTGACCTGGATTGGCCACTGTTAGAAACAGGATGCTGGGCTTGATGGACCAGTATGGCAATACTTATGTACTTATGGCGTAACCGAGACAGACTATTTGAAGAACCCACTGGTCAGAGGTTTCAAGGGGCCACCTTTCTTGGAAAAACTCAGCCTCCCCCCCACTGGTAGGTCATCCAGGACGGTTATTTGTAATGCAGCTTTGCTCTGCTGGAGTCAGTCAAAAACTTGTCCTTTGTTTTGACTGGGGAGTCGGCTAGGTCTTAGGCGCACACTGTTGCTGGGGCTCAGCCTGCTGAGATGGGCAAGTAGAATGAATGTACCTATCGCTCTGTGAGTAATAAGGACCCCTCTTCGACTTGCACAAAATCCTTCTGGATGAGGAGGGCGCAGAAGGCACTTGCCAGAAGTGAGTGTTGATGGAATCAGTGTATTTTCTGATGAGGTCCGTGACCTCCTCCACATTCTCTCCAAAAATATTATCTATCCAACACATGGCATCCACCAACCTCCGATGGACCACAGGGTCCAAGTCACAAACATTCAGCCATGAGAGTTGCGCATCGCTACACTTTGAGCAGAAATCCTGCATGCCACATCAAAAGTATTCCTGGCCCCTAGCCAGGAATTTACGACACAACTTCTGCTGCTTGAACAGCTGGCGAAAAGATTCAGCCTGCTCCAGTAGGAGAGATCCGCCAAATCAGTCATACTGCACACCAGATTCCGCAAGTAAAGCTGGTATAACTGTATACGGGATATGAGCATGAGGCCTGACATATCTTCTGCCTAGAGTCCAGAGTTCGAGCTTCTCTGCCTGGGGGCACCCGTAAAATCTCTGGAACTTCTGGCCCTTTTGAGTGCGGATTCCACCACCAGGGAATGATGAGGCAACTGCGGCTTATCAAATCCAGGTGAACTCTGGATCTGATACATGGTATCTATCTTTTTGGGGAGGACAGGGACAGACAGAGAGGACTCCCAGTTCTTCACCTGAACATCAAGCAGGATCTTGTGAAGTGGGACAGTCACAGCCTCTTTTAGGGGCCAGTCGTAATCCAGGACCTCAAACATCTCAGCTCTGAGCTCATTCTCTATCTCCAAATGAATTGGGATGGCAGCCGCCATCTCCTTCACAAAAGTGGGGAAGGAGAGACTCTCTAATAGAGAATTTTGCTTTTCCTTTGGTGGGGAGGGGTCTGATGGAATACCATAGGACTCCTCTTCTGAGAAGTACCTTGGATCCTCAGTAGATGCCCATGAGTGGTCTATATCAGTGTCAGCAAAAAACTCCTCATGGGAGGGCTGAGATAGAACCTGCCTCAGATAGAAGGAAACAGGTCTCTGCCTGGAATGGCGTTGAGATGCAGGCTTCACCCTCAACTCCAGCGAAGTTTCCTCCATCGACACTGAGGGGGTACCTGGATGTGTGGCTGTCGATGCTGAGACATGTAGCACTGGCATCGGAGATCACATCGCAGACTGAGGGCCCTGCGAGGCAGCAGGTAGAGGCATGGTGGCGCAATCAGCCCTGAGCGAAGCCCCACCAAGTGCTCTTGGAGCATGGCCTGGATCCGCTCATTGAGGGTCGACATTGGGAAAGGCTGCAGCATCAGGTCAGAGATAGCCTGCTGAACCACCAGTGTCAACTCGAGTACCTGGTCCTGGCTGCATAGAGACCTCTGCACTGGCATCTCCTTGATGGAGGGGGAGCACTCCTCCTGGTGCCAATGCTTTTTGGGTACCGGATTTCTTGGAAATTGATGCTTGTGCTTCTTGGGCTTTACCTGATGCTGAGCATCAACACCCCTCGGTGCCAGCGAAGATGACATCGAATCCACATGCCATAGGCGGTCGGTGGCCCAACTGTTTGGGGAGGCTAAAGGGGGCGGGGTTAGGGGTGGAGCTTAAATCAATAATTGTCTGATAACACGCAGAAAAAATAAATAAATAGAAATAAAAGTCACAATTAATACCTTTTATTAAATATAGATATTAGATACAGTATGTATCATATGTCAAAGAATAAAGTGGTTGCTCAAAGCATATTCTAACCACAATCGCTCAACTGCAAAACACTATGCACAACTTTGTCCAAAAACACACTCAGAACCTTACTGTACCATAAATATTACACTGGGCAGACCTAATACACTAATATACCACCCATACGGAAAATGCAGACTGTCAACAATATGAAACAAGGGATCATATCATCACAATTCTCATGTAGAGCCACAAAACACCCTAATTCATGTTTAATGTGGGATAAAATGCCATAAATAAGTAAATAAATATAAACTTTTAATGTTGAGCACCTGATTCTCAAAGTGGACATATTCCAAACACTATAATGAAAATAAAATGATCTTTTCTACCTTTGTTGTCTGGTGACCTTTTCTGATCATGCTGGCCCAGTATCCGTTCTGCTGCTATTTGTCCTCAGTGCAGGTCAGGAAGTCATCCTCGTTAAATATCTCCCTGGCAACCCAGGACACCTCCAGCCAACCCCCCCTGCTTTCCCAGCAGTAAGGTAAACAAACCATAAACCAATTTCTACAACTGCTAGAGGGCTTTCACTGCAGCTCCTGCTGTGAGGATGGAGGTAAATCAACAATTTAATCCCCTCAGAGCAGCTGGACTCCACAGCTGATCCATTCTGCTGCAGCAGGGGGGGAGGCTTAGCCTCTCCAAGCCTCTTATACCGGGCGTCTATGCCACATGCCTTCTCAGTGTCAGGTCTGATGGAGTCCCGCATAGTGGTCGACTTCGAGGCAGGAACAGACCTGTTTGATGCACGTCCAGTCCCAGAGTTGAACGTAGGCCTAGAAGCCAAGGGACCAATGCACCTGATGCCATTACAAGCGCCATCAACAATTTGGACCTGGCTCCAAACATTTTCTCCTTTTGAGCCTCTCTAGACTTCTGTGTCCTTTTTTGTATACGCAAACAAAGAATATAGTTGGTAGAGTTATGGTCTGGCCCCAAACACTGGATACACCAGGAATGGTCTAATTGCACCAGGCACAGCGCTTGAAGCAACTGCAAACCTTCAATGACACGGAAGGAAAAACAGCTGTGACCAAATCAAATGACTCTATGGTAATACAAAAAGAGGCAAAACAAAAAGCAAAAGGGAAAAAAAAACCCCGGCTAATACTCAAGCCTCATTCTCTCCTCACTGTGGTAGCATTTTTATTTAATCTTATTTATATTTTCAAACATACCAGCCAGCTTCTGCAGCATATGGATGTAATAGAGAAAGTATAACTTTTTATAGATAGAGTAGTAATTTGTTATAAATCGTAATTCGTGTGTCATTTGGAGGAGAGGCTGGTTATAGAGACACCCTAGCATGTTATATACATGCAGAGATTTTTTTCTCCTGGTAAAAGGTCCACTAAAACAGACGTCATATTATGAGAATCAGGGCTCAACATTCAGAGTTTCTATCTATCTATCTATTTATTTACTTGTTTTTGGCATTTTATCCCACATTAAACATGAACTAGATTGGAACCTGGGAGCATTTAAAATCTTTCTTTTTTTCTCCAAAGCTCTCTCCCTAGGTATAGCCAGCCTTGCAATTTGTGTGTGTGTGTGTGTGGGGGGGGGGGGGGGGGGGGGGGGGGGCGCAGAGGTGGACTCAGGGCCGTGCCGATGCGGTAAGCGGGGTAAGCGCCGCGGTGCTTACCCTCACCCTGCGCCACTGAGGCCTTTAAATCTTTTACCTGGTCGCAGCAGCGTCAGTGAAAGCGCTGCCGACGTCTCCCTTCCCTTGCACTCATTGGTTCCCTCAGTGTCCCGCCTTCTTCTGACGTCAGAAGAAGGCGGACACTGAGGGAACCAAGAGCGCGAAGGCAAGGGAGACGTCGGCAGCGCTCCGCTTTCACTGACGCTGCTGCGATCGGAAGTAAAAGATTTAAAGGCCCCAGGGCGCGGAGGAAAGAGCAGAGAGGCATGGATGGGAGGGCAGAGAGACAGGCATCCATGGGAGGGCAGCAGCAGGGCCCAGGGAGAGGACAAATTGCTGGAAGGGGAGGGGAGAGAGGAGGATTGCTAGCTATGGATGCAGCAGGGAAGGGCAGAGAGGGACAAGGATGGACATGGGGGCCCAGGGAGAGGACAATTTGCTGGAAATGGAGGGGAGGGGAGGGGAGAGAGGAGGATTGCTGGCTATGGATGGAGGAGAGAAGGGCAGAGAGGGACAAGGATGGACATGGGGGCCCAGGGAGAGGACAATTTGCTGGAAATGGAGGGGAGGGGAGAGAGGAGGATTGCTGGCTATGGATGGAGGAGGGAAGGGCAGAGAGGGACAAGGATGGACATGGGGGCCCAGGGAGAGGACAAATTGCTGGAAATGGAGGGGAGGGGAGGAGGATTGCTGGCTATGGATGGAGGAGGGAAGGGCAAAGAGGGACAAGGATGGACATGGGGGCCAAGGGAGAGGACAAATTGCTGGAAATGGAGGGGAGGGGAGAGAGGAGGATTGCTGGCTATGGATGGAGGAGGGAAGGGCAGAGAGGGACAAGGATGGACGTGGATGGGAGGACAGGACCCAGGGAGAGAGAAGAAATTGCTGGAAATGGATATAGAGCAAGAAATGAAGAAGAAAGGAGGAAAGTAAAGAAATAATGGAAAGGAAGCCCTGGAAATGGAGTTAAGAGGACAGATAGCAGCAGACTCAGATACTGGGCCAGCATGATCGGAAAAAGAAAGTCACCAGACAACAAAGGTAGAAAAAAATCATTTATTTTCATTTTAGCGTTTGGAATATGTCCACTTTGAGAATTACATCTGCTATCTTATTTTGCAATGTATAGCAATTTGTTTCTAAGAATATTGCTGACAATTCCTGTCAGTGTAGCAAGTGGTGAGCGATCATTTTCACCGGGGGGGGGGGGAGGGCGTGATCATTTTCACGGGGGGGGTGGGGGGTGGCGCCAACTGATAGTCTGCAGGGGGGCGCCAGAGACCCTAGGCACGGCCCTGGGTGGACTGGAGCCTCTGTGCCCCCCCCACACAAAAAATTTGCAGGGCTGGCTATACGCGGGGACAGAGCCTGTTGTTAAAAATTTACCCGCACACCACTGGTAACAGATGATCTCCAAGGACAGTAGGACACATATTGCCACATTTGGCTGATGTAATCCGACAGAGCCCAGCATGGATGCTACCCAGTGTTCTAGTAGATTTTGAAGCCTTTGCAGCACTGTACTACACATGCGCTGGTGCCTTCCCACCCAATATGAATAAATAGGACCAGCAGTACAGTGAAAAAGCTTAAGGAATACAACTCCTAGGAAAGGAGGGAGGTTATGTGTCCTGCTGTCCTCAGCGAAGTTTCTTACCTGAAGCAGGTGTTCTCCGAGGACAGCAAGCTGTATATTCTCACATGTGGGTGACGTCATGTCGGCCCGGAGGATTTTCTAGCAAAATCTTAAAAGTCTCTTCAAGAGCATTCCGTCGCGCGAGTGATCCCATCGCGCGTGCGTGTGCGCGCACGTCTTCCCGCTCGCCGCGTGGACACGCTCCTGAGTTGAATCCAAAAGATGAAAGAAAGCAACTCCAAAGGGGAGGTGGGAGGGTTTGTGAGAATATACAGTCTGCTGTCCTCGGAGAACACCTGCTTCAGGTAAGAAACTTCGCTTTCTCCAAGGACAAGCAGGCTGATATACTCACATGTGGGGTATCCCTAGCCCACAGGCTCACTCAACACAACAAACAATGGTCAACTGGACCGCGCAACTGTGAGGGCACAACAAGGATTGACCTAAAACAAGAAATTTCTAACTGAGAGTGCAGCCTGGAACAGAATAAAAATGGGCCTAGGAGGGTTGGAGTTGGATTCTAAACCCCAAACAGATTCTGCAGCACCGACTGCCCAAACCGACTGTCGTGTCGGCTATCCTGCTGAAGGCAGTAGTGAGATGTGAATGTGTGGACTGATGACCACGTCACAGCCTTGCAGATCTCTTCAATAGTGGCTGACCTTAGATGAGCCACTGACGCAGTCATGGCTCTAACATTATGAGCCGTGACATGACCCTCTAAAGTCAGCCCAGCTTGGGCATAAGTGAAGGAAATGCAATCTGCTAGCCAATTAGATATGGTGCGTTTCCCGACAGCAACTCCCCTCTTGTTGGGATTAAAAGAAATAAACAACTGGGCAGACTGTCTGTGGGGGCTTGTCCGCTCCATGTAAAAAGCCAATGCTCTTTTGCAGTCCAAAGCGTGCAGCATGCTTTTGCCAGGACTTGTATGAGGGCGAGGAAAAAATGTTGGCAAGACAATTGACTGGTTCAGATGGAACTCCGACACCACCTTTGGCAAGAACTTAGGGTGCGTGCGGAGGACTACTTTGTTCTGATGAAATTTAAGGTAAGGAGCATGAACTACCAGGGCCTGAAGCTCACTGACCCTACGAGCTGAAGTAACAGCCACCAAGAAAATGACCTTCCAGGTCAAGTACTTCAGATGGCAGGAATTCAGTGGCTCAAAAGGGGGCTTCATCAGCTGGGTGAGAACGACATTGAGATCCCATGACACTGTAGGAGGTTTGATAGGGGGCTTTGACAAAAGCAAATCTCTCATGAAGCGAACAACTAAAGGCTGTCCAGAGATAGGCTGACCTTCTACACGTTGATGGTAAGCACTAATTGCACTAAGATGAACTCTTACGGAGTTGGTCTTGAGACCAGACTCTGATAAATGTAGAAGGTACTCAAGCAAGGTCTGTGTAGGACATGAAAAGGGATCTAGGGCCCTGCTGTCACACCAGACGGCAAACCTCTTCCATTTAAAAGAGTAACATCTTTTAGTGGAATCCTTCCTGGAAGCAAGCAAGACTCGGGAGACACCCTCAGATAGACCCAAGGAGGCAACTTCTAAGCTCTCAATATCCAGGCCGTGAGAGCCAGAGACTGGAGGTTGGGATGTAGAAGCGTCCCCTCGTTCTGAGTGATGAAGGTTGGAAAACACTCCAATCTCGACGGTTCTTCGGAGGACAACTCCAGAAGAAGAGGGAACCAGATCTGACGCGGCCAGAAAGTTGCAATCAGGATCATGGTTCCGCGGTCTTGCTTGAGTTTCAGCAAAGTCTTCCCCATCAGAGGTATGGGAGGATATGCGTACAGAAAGCCTGTCCCCCAATGAAGGAGAAAAGCACATGTTTCACCTATCGGCGTCCTCAGGAGAACGGAATTGAATAAGCAGACCGCCAGGAGAAAACAGTCAGCAGTGACTACATGCTGAGAGCGTGAGAGAGAATGAAGAAGGATATGAGTGTATACACTATTTTAATCACCAAGTTTCACAGCATAAAAAAGAAATAAAAAATGACTGACAGTTTCAGCGTGCTTGTCTGACATTGCTATCTGGATGTCTCAACGCCACCTGAAATTAAACATGATCAAAACCGCACTTCTCATTTTTCCCCCCAAACCCACCTCCCCACTCCCCCCGTTTTCTATTTCTGTTGATGGCTCTCTCATTCTCCCTGTCTCCTCGGCTCGAAACCTTAGGGTCATCTTTGACTCTTCTCTCTCCTTCTCTGCTCACATCCAGCAGACCGCCAAGACTACTACTACTACTATTTAGCATTTCTATAGCGCTACAAGGCATACGCAGCGCTGCACAAACATAGAAGAAAGTCAGTCCCTGCTCAAAGAGCTTACAATCTAATAGACAAAAAATAAATAAAGTAAGCAAATCAAATCAATTAATGTGAACGGGAAGGAAGAGAGGAGGGTAGGTGGAGGCGAGTGGTTACAAGTGATTACGAGTCAAAAGCAATGTTAAAGAGGTGGGCTTTCAGTCTAGATTTAAAGGTGGCCAAGGATGGGGCAAGACGTAGGGGCTCAGGAAGTTTATTCCAGGCGTAGGGTGCAGCGAGACAGAAGGCGCGAAGTCTGGAGTTGGCAGTAGTGGAGAAGGGAACAGATAAGAAGGATTTATCCATGGAGCGGAGTGCACGGGAAGGGGTGTAGGGAAGGACGAGTGTGGAGAGATACTGGGGAGCAGCAGAGTGAGTACATTTATAGGTTAGTAGAAGAAGTTTGAACAGGATGCGAAAACGGATAGGGAGCCAGTGAAGGGTCTTGAGGAGAGGGGTAGTATGAGTAAAGCGACTCTGGCGGAAGATGAGACGGGCAGCAGAGTTTTGAACCGACTGGAGAGGGGAGAGGTGACTAAGTGGGAGGCCAGCAAGAAGCAGATTGCAGTAGTCTAAACGAGAAGTGACAAGGGTGTGGATGAAGGTTTTGGTAGAGTGCTCGGAAAGAAAGGGGCGGATTTTACGGATGTTGTAAAGAAAGAAACGACAGGTCTTGGCAATCTGCTGGATATGAGCAGAGAAGGAGAGAGAAGAGTCAAAGATGACCCCAAGGTTTCGAGCTGAGGAGACCTGTCGTTTCTTTCTTTACAACATCCGTAAAATCCGCCCCTTTCTTTCCGAGCACTCTACCAAAACCCTCATCCACACCCTTGTCACCTCTCGTTTAGACTACTGCAATCTGCTTCTTGCTGGCCTCCCACTTAGTCACCTCTCCCCTCTCCAATCGGTTCAAAACTCTGCTGCCCGTCTCGTCTTCCGCCAGGGTCGCTTTACTCATACTACCCCTCTCCTCAAGTCGCTTCACTGGCTCCCTATCCGTTTTCGCATCCTGTTCAAACTTCTTCTACTAACCTATAAATGTACTCACTCTGCTGCTCCCCAGTATCTCTCCACACTCGTCCTTCCCTACACCCCTTCCCGTGCACTCCACTCCATGGATAAATCCTTCTTATCTGTTCCCTTCTCCACTACTGCCATCTCCAGACTTTGCGCCTTCTGTCTCGCTGCACCCTACGCCTGGAATAAACTTCCTGAGCCCCTACGTCTTGCCCCTTCCTTGGCCACCTTTAAATCTAGACTGAAAGCCCACCTCTTTAACATTGCTTTTGACTCGTAACCACTTGTAACCACCTGCCTCCACCTACCCTCCTCTTTCCTGTACACAATAATTGATTTGATTACTTTATTTTTTGTCTATTAGATTGTAAGCTCTTTGAGCAGGGACTGTCTTTCTTCTATGTTTGTGCAGCGCTGCGTATGCCTTGTAGCGCTATAGAAATGCTAAATAGTAGTAGTAGTAGTAGTGATTGGGATGGGTAGAGCTGCTCACCGTTACCCACTGCAAGGATAGAGTGCTCCTCCACCCTGAGCTAAGTACACTGAACTTTTAAAGTCATATTTGGTTTTGCTACCGGTAGGAAGGGAGGGCTGACGGTGCAGTGATGCTGTGTGTGGTAACGAGTGTATAGCTTGACAGCTTTACTTGTGGACCCATGTCTGAGCACTGTTCACTATAATTATTTATTTAATTGTGTTATGAGGAGTGAAAGGCAATGTAAGGTAGTTCTCCCTGTGCTTGCTTTAATACAATAAAAAAACTTTTTTGATTTGACAGCGATTAAGATAGAGGTTGCTGTTAACAGGTTTCTACTTCTTCGGTATTGAAAAATTTCAGAGAAACCATATTATATATATATATCTCCCCAATTTTTGTGCATGTGTTAATTTTTAAACCAGTTTAGCAGCCATATTTGGCCACGTGAAAACATGGGATATCTTTGGCCGGTTTCAAGATAATCGGCTAAGTCTGAATATCTTTAAACCAGCCAAAAATCCGGATATTCAATGCCAGTCACCAGAAAAAGCCCGGCACTGAATATCCAGGCTCAGCGCTGACCACAGAAGTTGGCTGGTCTAACTCCCGTGGTCCGAATATTGGCCCCATAGACTTACAAAGTTATATAATAACTTATGCATGTTAATGATTTGGTTCTTGTTTTAAACTTTTTTGTCTCATGTTGTATAATATTGCATATTTACATGCCTCTAATGTTTGTATTTTGGAAGTTTTTACTGATATCAAAATAGTATGTATTACAGCTGCTCTTTGGCAATTAAAATTCAATGCGAAGAAATGGAAAGTGATGCACTTAGGGAATAGAAATCCTCGGGAGACGTATGTGTTAGGCGGGGAGAGTCTGATCTTGGGAACAGACGGGGAGAGGGATCTTGGGGTGATAGTATCTGAGGATCTGAAGGCGACGAAACAGTGTGACAAGGCGGTGGCCGCAGCTAGAAAGTTGTTAGGCTGTATAGAGAGAGGTGTGACCAGCAGAAGAAAGGGGGTGTTGATGCCCCTGTAAAAGTTGTTGGTGAGGCCCCACCTGGAGTATTGTGTTCAGTTTTGGAGGCCGTACCTTGCGAAGGATGTAAAAAGAATTGAAGAGGTGCAAAGAAAAGCTACGAGAATGGTAAGGGATTTGCGTTACAAGACGTATGAGGAGAGACTTGATGACCTGAACATGTATACTCTGGAAGAAAGGAGAAACAGAGGTGATATGATACAGACATTCAAATATTTGAAAAGTATTAATCCACAAATGAACCTTTTCCGGAGATGCGAAGGAGGTAGAACGAGAGGACATGAAATGAGATTGAAGGGGGGCAGACTCAAGAAAAATGTCAGGAAGTATTTTTTCACGGAGAGAGTAGTGGATGCTTGGAATGCCCTCCCGCGGGAGGTGGTAGAAATGAAAACGGTAACGGAATTCAAACATGCGTGGGATAAACATAAAGGAATCCTATTCAGAAGGAATGGATCCTAAGGAGCTTAGCCAAGATTGGGTGGCAGAGCCGGTGGCGGGAGGCGGGGATAGTGCTGGGCAGACTTACACGGTCTGTGCCCTGAAAAGGACAGGTACAAATCAAGGTAAGGTATACACAAAAAGTAGCACATATGAGTTTATCTTGTTGGGCAGACTGGATGGACCATGCAGGTCTTTTTCTGCCGTCATCTACTATGTTACTATGTTACAGCTGCTCTTTACTTATAATTGTGCTGTTGTGAAACGACTACAGAAAACATTGTACCTTTTGGACCAATATCTATGTATTTTATATCTTTTCATCATTCAGGTCACTATCTTTGTTCTGAAATTTAAATGTTATTCTTGTACATGGAGTTTTTGTAAATCTTCATGTATGTTTTTATTTTTATGTGTTTAGACCTCTGACACAGGCATCATGCTGAAACACAAGCCATGCCAGGTCCTTTAATAAATTTGCTTCCTCTGATCCTGGACTTTGCCTTGTTGCCCACTACTCTGAACATTTTGGTTCTGTTTGATTTGTGTTGTTGTTTCCCTCTGGTCTGCTGGCCTAAATTTAGATGTCAATTGCATGCATAAGTTACAGAATGCTAGCACTTACACACATAAGTGCTAGGCACTGATCTATAACGTATACACACATACCACTTAGCGCATAATTGCAAGGGGGTGTCCAGGTGGATGAAACAAGGGCAGGTCTCCCAGTTACATGTTACTTGGCACACTTAGGCGCTGCCAGTTATGTCTGCCATAGCCATAGCATTAATTGTTGGCTCCTACATTTAGGCACATCAATGCCTAAATGCTGAGAATCAATTCTATACCAGAAACTTGGCACATAGATACCATTATAGAACTGATGCTCAGCATGGGGCACTGGGGCACCTAAAATGAGGTGCCAAGTTTCAGAATTACCCCCTAAGTTTGTATGTTAGGTACTGTAGAGTTTAGGTGGTCTTTTACAAAGGCGCACTAGCTGTTTTAATGCACGCTAATGATTAGGGAGTGATAAACGCTAGAGATGCCCATAGAAATATATGTAGATCACACAACATTACCCAGCTCTCAAATTATTTCAAAGTCTTCTTCAATATAAACTTAAAGTGTATTATTGTATAGGATCATTCAGATACCTCTGTCACCACCACAAAGGCTAATAACGTGAGCCAAGCACTTTTTATGGTGGGCAGATATTCCTCATCGATCCATTTAATTCTTTTAATTTAACTCTCTTATATGGCATATAGCCTATTTTTCAAGAACATCAGGGTATGAAAGAAGAAGAAGAAAAATTGATATGTGTTCTTCCCTATTCATCTCTGGCAAAGTTTGTGGTTCAATCAATTATGACCAATTGGCAAGTCTTACAAGTAGACGGGATGTTCCTGGAAAAACCTTTAATAGCGTTCTCTAGATCTAAAAACATTGGAGAATTGCTTTCTAAAAAGAAGAAAAGAACATTATGGGGTGAAGGTGAGAATCCTCAGCATAGATGCTGTGGCAGATGCCAATGGTGTGACCAAACGATATCTGGCCCACTTTGGAGAGATCCTCAAACTAAACAAGTGTTGAAATCACAGTCTTTAACTACCTGTCTGACATCTATGATAGTTTATGTGATAGTGTGCCCCTGTGAGAAGGTATATGTGGGCAGAAGTAAACGATCTGTTAAAATTTGTTTGAATGAGCATAAGTCTCGTATTCAAAACAACAAAGAGGAAGCTCTGCTTGTACAACATTGGGTTGAGCATAATCATAAAATCACAGATATAAAATGGAGAGTAATTGATCATATTCAAGTAGGGTGGAAGGGTGGCAACATAGAAAGTGCTTTAAACTATAAAGAACAATCGTGGATTTTTTTCTTTAAACTCTGTGCAACCTACGGGTTTAAATCGTGAAATCGAATGGATGTCAGTAATTTAATTAAGGAGGAGGAGTTTAACCCATGGGCTCTGGGATTGGTGTAGAGAAGGAGCTGACGTATTGGATTAGGAAGTTCACACCACGGCCATTTTTGAAACAAAGAAAAAAAGCAGGGAATTGTCTCCAGGCTTGATTGAGGTATTAATATTGTATTATTCTACTTGCTGTTGAACACTGCTGTAAGCTAATATGTTTACTTTCATCTTGTAGGAGATATACCTTGATACAGCACTAGTTGCGAAACATGAATTCATGTCGGTTTTGAGTTTCCCGAGATGATGTTTGAATGATTTGGCTTTGGATTTGACTTTGGATAAAGCAGCGAAACATGAACAAGAAAGGTGCAGCAGCACGACACTCTGAAGCTAAGTGTTCATTTTGAATATTAAAGTATTAAAAAAGTTTTTAAAAAAATGAAAATAGGCTATATGCCATATAAGAGAGTTAAATTAAATGGATCGATGAGGAATATCTGCCCACCATAAAAAGTGCCTGGCTCACGTTATTAGCCTGTGTGGTGGTGACAGAGGTATCTGAATGATCCTATACAATAATACCCTTTAAGTTTATATTGAAGAAGACTTTGAAATAATTTGAGAGCTGGGTAATGTTGTGTGATCTACATATGAAAAAAAAACCCTCTACTAAATAGTGATACCATATTTACGTGATTGCATAGAAATATATGGGCATCTCTAATGTTTAGCGTGTGCTTATTTTTAGCGTGCGCTAAAAACACTAGCGCGCCTTTGTAAAAGGACCCCTAAGCGACTTATTCAAGATCTCAAGAAGAGGCAGTGGGATTTGAACTTTGGCCTCTCTGGTTTTCATCCTGCTGCTCTATCCATTAGATATAGCTAATACATATTACAAAAATGTTTGGTCAATCAACAATAAAATAAAGGCCAACAGATCTGAAGACTGGTGGCCATTTGGCAACCTACCAAAAAAATTGATAGGCAAATCATTTTATGTTTGCCAGTAAGCAAAGGATTTCTTTTCCAGTGCTGCTGAGCATCACATGGCCAACAGGAAGATACTGGAAAGGGGGGTGAATGGGCCTTAGGCTCACAGGGAGCCAAATGATAAAGTTCCTCAACCATTTTCAGGATAATACAAATATTGTCCTGTTTAATATGTTGCATTATTTTTGTACATTATCTTGATATTTTTTGACATATAATTCCTGGATTATTTAGTATGCATATTAACATCATTAAGAGAGGTACTGAGACAGCTGGTGCAGCTGCACCAGGGCCACACAGTAAAGAAATCCTTACTTGCTGTGTTCAAAATTGCCCCACTGTCTCTTCACTGTTGAAATAGGTGTTGTCCCCCTCCAACCCCAAGGATTTTAACTTGCTCTGCTCTACCCTGCCCCATACCGTCACCTTCGCCCTGCACCACTTCAGCCTCCTCAAACAGCTAGCTGAGTCACCAACTGCCTATGTTTTCCAACTTCTTTTGAACTGGAAAGAAAACAAATGATACTGCTGTCCTATGCTTAGTAATCTGTAACCTATCATTATCAGTCACAATACCTAAAAATTGGAGGGTGGCCAACATAGCACCAATTTTCAAAGAGGGCTCTAGGGATGATCTAGAAAACTACAGAGCTTGTTGCCAGGCAGAATGGTAAAAGCTAGTCTTAAAAATAAAATTAATGAACATACGGATAGTCGTGGCTTAATGGGGCAAAACCAACAGGGATTTTTTGTAAAGAGAAAAGTTGTCATACCAATCTTTTACATCTTTTTTAAGGTGTTAATAAAGATGTAGATAACAGAAAGCTGCTTGAATATACAGGATGCATTTCATGAAGTCCCACAAGAAAGATTCCTGAAGATATTAAAAAGTAATGGCTTAAGAGGGCAATGTCCTACTATGAACTGGGAACAGGTTAAAAATCAGGAAACAGAGAATAGGTCTAATGAATGGTCAGTTTTCCCAATGGAGAAAGGTAAATTGTGGAGTGCTCCAGTACTGGAACTGATGCTTTTTAACATACTTATAAATTATCTAAACAAAGGAGACAAACATTTATAAATTACCTAGAAAAGGAAGAATCAAATGAGGTGATGAAATGTAGATGAAAAAAATTATTCAAAGTTTTAAACTCATGAGCAGATTGTGAGGAATGGCAGCAGGATCTTGCAAAACTGGGCATCTAAACAGCAAATGAAATTTAAAGTGGTAAGTCAGACACATATAGGAAAATAATAATCCTAACTATAGGCATACTTTATAAAGCTGGGTTTCATATTAGGCATCATCATCTAGGAAAAAGATCTTGATGTCACTGCAGACAATATGCTGAAATTCTCAGCTCAGAAGTCAAAAAAGTGATAAAGCTGAATGTGACCTCTGAGGAGGTACAACAAATATTACTTTTAGTGTCTGGCTATGAAATTAAAGTTTCCTCCAAAATCCTCTCCCAAAGCACAAAGAATGTATTGCTGCAGCTGGTGGGGATATCATAGATATGTTTGAAGGATCGCTGGATTTAAGCTATCAGAACCCGGCCCGACTTTCCATCTGGTCACGTGACCTGAGATAAGCACCACCCAGAAGTTCTCTCTCCCTATGTATTCAAACTGCTGGTGAGTGAGCTCCTTGGGGCAAACTCTGGGGGCAAACCATGAGAACCCAGTGTTTTTCACTCATTTGGTTGCTTTGGTCTTTTCTTTACTTGTGGAATGTTGCCTACTCAATATCTCCATTGAGTCCACCTCAGAGAAATGTCATTGCTTTCACCAGCCCAACATTCTGGGGCAACCAACCGCCGAGGTTTGCTCCCATTAATTCTTCTCATGTCATTAACCAGCAACCTTTGGACTGTTCATCTTCTCATAAGCTGTGGCCTCTACAGTCGGTAGCTCCCCCTTTCCTTTTCCACTGGCCTAATTAATTGTTGCTCTTTAAGCTCTAAATTGACCTGTATTTATGGACTTTTTTCCCGCTATCATCTTGACTTACTTTCTCTCACTAAAACTTGGTTATGGGATAGTAAGGAGCCCTATATGTTTCAAATCTTGCCTCAAGGTTTCACGGCTTTACACTCAGCATGATCCTTCAAGCAGTTTGTTTACCTGATTCATTCACAGTTTCTGAAATTCCTTCTTCTTTTGTTACCCCGAGCTTTTGGCTGAAAAATTACCTCTCCTATCTCTTTAGTACTTCTAGATTAGATTAGATTTTATTATTTGTAGCCTGCCTTTATCCAGGGCGGTGAACAAAAGCAACATACATAACAATTACATAAATAACAATGAAATAAAAATTAACAAACAATATACCCAAACAGGAGTCTTCAGTAATGACAAAGAAGAATAACAGTCATGTTCCAATACAGTCCAAAGTTCCCAGGCAGCTCTTAACTATACCTAATAGGGATGTAGTAGGCCAAACATAATAAATGAGCCTTCAGATGATGCTTAAATATCAATAAATGAGTTTCATTTTTCAGGCCACAAGGCAGTTTGTTCCATTCAACTGGTCCAGTAATCGAGAAAGTCCCCTTCCTTATAGCATCCAAACATACTCGATTTAAAGCAGGTACTACCAAATCACAAGCCACTATCAACAGCAACTGTCATGATGGCACATACTTTCGAATCACAGATTTCAAACAGAAAGAAGAATCTTGATGTAACACACAGTGAATCATCAGTAACAATTTGAATCTTATGCGATGTGTGATAAGCAACACCATAATCTCTTCAGATAAACAGTAATGTGCTCAAACTTCAGCAGGCTGAATAATAATCGCACTGCTGAATTTTGCACAACTTGGAGTCATTGAATTCAGGCTGTGGGCAACCCCCAATAGACAATGTTACAATAGTTGAGGCTACTTAAACCATGGCCTCTATCACTCTCACAAAATCCATTCTGAGCAGTAACCAACGCAGCCTATTCAATAAGTGCAATGAAATAAGAACTAAAAATCAATTGTTGAATCTGGGACCTAAAAGAAAAATGGGAATCAAACAACACCCCCAGATCCTGCACTTGAGTAGAAATCTTCACTGAAGTACCAGAAAGATAACAGCATCAGACTATACAAAAGATGAATCTATAGCAGCATGCAACAATACAGTTTTCTCAACATTTAGTTTCAATCGATTTTTAGTTAACCAAATAAGCAAATTCTCAAAAACAGCCTACAACTTCAATACCATAGCTGACTAGTCTGTTATTCTCCTCCCTCTATTTCCCAAACAGCCTACAACTTCAATACCATAGCTGTCTAGTCTGTAATTCTCCTCCCTCTATTTCCCAGTCTGACTGGGATGCTCTACTTCAGTCCATAGCTGATGTTTCAGTCAGGTTCTCAAATGTTCTGGTTGTTGGAGACTTTAATGTCCATGTCGATATGCTGTCATCATCCAGATCACATTCGTTTCAAGATTATCTTGAAGATATCAGCCTTATTCAGTTGGTTCATTTTCCCACACATTCGGCGGGCCAAACTTTAGACTTGGTACTTCTTCAAGGGGAGGCTTCTGTAATAGTAATCTTAAATCTTTTCTGCAACTACGGACGGATCATTTTTTTTGATTGATTTCGCACACTGTTTTCCCTCTCAGTTCAAGCTTCAACAAGGAATGGATCTACTCTTAGTGATTATATTGGGTACATATGACCTAGATTGGCCACTTGAGGAGACAGGATGCTGGGTCTGGATCACTGGTCTGACCCAGTATGATATTTCTTATATACATGGGGCCTGATATTTAAAAAGGCCGATCACGTAAGTATTTAAAAAAATATTTACTCTGGTTCTACACATAAATTTATGCATAGCTCTTGTCATCACGGGCTATACAAATAAAACATATGGATATACAGTGAGCTGGAGTTAGAAGTGGGTCAAGGGCTGACGTAAGAGTTCTATACAGAGCAGAAAAATTTAGTCACTATCCCCCTAATTCTATAAACTTGCGTACTCAAATTTCCACACACGAGTTATAGAATAAGATCAGTTGCGCGTGTAACTTCATTCCATAATTGGCTCTTAATTGAAGATAACAGCCAATTATTAGCTACTAGTAAAAAAGGCCCGTTTCTGTAGGCAAGGAAACGGGCCTTAGGCAGGCAATCCCCCCCCCCCGTGCTACGGCCCCCTCAAACCCCCCCCTTCCACGAACCTGTCGTTCCCCCCCCGTGCGAGCGAAAACTGCCAACACCGCCGCCGTGTTGTTCTTCCCTTCCCGTAGGTTCTTCAATCATCTTGTCTGGAAGTTCCTCTGCGTGCGTCTGACGTCAGACGCACGCATGCGTCTGATGTCAGACGCACGCATGCGTCTGATGTCAGACGCATGGAGTTAAACTTTCTGAGAAGATGATTGAGGAACCCACCCGAAGGTAGTGCACAACAGCGGCGGGAAGGGGGTGCGGTTTTCAGCGTTCCGGGGGGGGGGGGGATCGACAGGTTCGCGGGAAGGGGTGGGTTTCGAGGGGGCCGTAGCGCGGGGGGGTGACAGCTGATTCCGAGGCAGTAGGAGGAGTAGGGAAAAACGCTGCGCGTGTTTCCCTACTCCTCCCCTTGCCTTGGAATCAGCTGTGTTGACGTCAGTGACGTCCATCGCAGACCACTTGCAGCCAGGGAGCCACGGTCCCAAGCATAGAACGTTGGAGGTGAGAATTATTATATAGGATGAGCATAACTGCCCTTAATTGCTATTCTATAAGTTCTGCAATCAATATCCAAAGTGTGCAACAACAAGGAGGGGTGTGGGACTGTGAGGGGCACGGGCAGGTTGAGGGCATTGCAGGCAGTTAGATGTGAAGATTATAGAAAACTATCATTTATGCAACTAACTGCCTACAGTTAGGCACAACATTTACACCAGCCACTGAGCTGGTGTAAGTGCTCGCACCTAAAGCTAGGCATGTAAATGCACACTTATGCTAATATTCTATAACAGCATGTCAGTGTACAACTGCTGTTACAGAATGTGCACTTAGCACACATCATTCCAGCTCCTAAATTTTGCCAACCTTTTGAGAATTTACCGCTATGTGTATGATTTATACCCATAAGATAGTCCAGAAAAAAGGCCTAATTTATGTATATGAGCATCAATTTGGTTGCCACTTATAGGCATATTCAGCAGCATCATTTATAAAACAAACCCATGGAGAAAACAACATCCTTTTGCCTCAAGGAAGTCCTAAAAACACAAAAATGGAGAGATGATGATCCACAATAATAAATCCTGTTTTCTTGGTCTACTTTGAGGGGCATAATCGAAAGGGGCGCCCACGTTTTCCTGAGGACGTCCTCGCAGGACGTCCCGGCGAAGGTGCAGGGAAACCCGTATTATCGAAACAAGATGGGCGTCCATCTTTTGTTTCAATAATACAGTCGGGGATGCCCAAATCTTGACATTTATGTCGTCCTTAGAGATGGTTGTCCTTAGACTTGGTCGTTTCTGATTTTCGGCAATAATGGAAACTAAGGACGCCCATCTCAGAAACGACCAAAAGCAAGTCCTTTGGTCATGGGAGGAGCCAGCATTCGTAGTGCACTGGTCCCCCTCACATGCCAGGACATCAACCGGGCACCCTAGGGGGCACAGCAGGGGACCTCAGAAAAAGCTCCCAGGTACATAGCTCCCTTACTTTGTGTGCTGAGCCCCCCCAAAACCCACTCCCCACAACTATACACCACTACCATAGCCCTAAGGGGTGAAGGGGGGGCACCTAAATGTGGGTACATTGGGTTTTGAAGAGCTCACATTTATCACAACAAGTGTAATAGGTAGGGGGGGGATGATGGGCCTGGGTCCGCCTGCCTGTAGTGCACTGCACCCTCTAAAACTGCTCCAGGGACCTGCATACTGTCATGGAGCTGGGTATGATATTTGAGGCTGGCATAGAGGCTGCCAAAAATATATAAAAAAAATTTTTTTGAGGGTGGGAGGGGGTTAGTGACCACTGGGGAAGCAAGGAGAGGTCATCCTCGATTCCCTATGGTGGTCATCTGGTCACTTCGGGCACCTTTTTGTGGCTTGGTCGTAAGAAAAAAAGGACCAGGTAAAGTCGTCCAATTGTTCGTCAGGGACGCCCTTTTTTTTCCATTATGGGTGGAGGAAGCCCATGTGTTTGGCATGCCCAAGTCCCGCCATTGCTACGCCTCCGACATGCCCCTGGGAACTTTGGTCCCCGCGACAGAAAGCAGTTGGGGATGCCCAAAATCGGCTTTCCATTATACCGATTTGGGCGGCCCTGTGAGAAGGACACCCATCTTGCGATTTGTGTCGAAAGATGGGCGCCCTTCTCTTTCGAAAATAAGCCTGTTAGTCTGTGGTGTTTGTTATTTTGGCTCATCACCTCTCCACTTGTGTGTTTTTTGAACTCCTTGAGCAATAGGATGTCATTTTCTCCATGGGTCTGTGTGGTTACTCATCAATAAAGTTGTTGTTTGAATCCTGCTTTTTTGGTCTACTTTGTTTTTGGCATTTATTACAGTGGATCATTGCCTTCTGTGTTTTTCTAAGTCATGCAGATACTACCTGGATAACAGCGATGAAAATCACCACTATCTGGATAAGTGCTGATTCCTCCCCATCTCTGCAAACAGACCACTCCAGAACTATCCAGCACTATATAGGGATTGAAGTGCTTCTGTGTAGGAAAGAACGGTGGGACTTGGGGATGATTGTGTCTGATGATCTTAAGGTGGCCAAACAGGTAGAAAAAGTGACACTCAAAGTCAGAAGGACGCTCAGGTGCATAAAGAGAGGGATGACCAGCAGGAAAAAAGAGGTGATAGTGCCCTTGTATAAGTCTTTTATGAGGCCCCATTTAGAGTACTGTATGAAGTTCTGGAGACTGCACCTACAGAACGATATACACAGGATGGAGTCAGTCCAGAGGGCGGCTACAAAATTAGTCAGCGGTCTCTTTCATAAAACATATTGTCACGTCTGTGGCCGTGACCACCTCAGACTTACCTTTCTGGTGGCCTTTGTTTGCTTCTGTGTTAGTTCTGTCTCTGCCTTGTGTGCTGATTACTTCACTAGAGGGCACCTGTGTGGGCTATGCTTCTCTGGGGAGCCAGCATCTAAGATGGCTCCCGCCTGTTCTGTTCCAGCTTCCAAGATGGCTGCTGCCTGTCCTTCCTGTGTGCTCACTTCCTATGTGTTCCAAGCCTCTTCTCGATGTCAGTGTGTTTTCTGCTTCTGTCCTGAAGTAGGTGACATCATCAGTGAGACCTTCATAAGGAAGTGCTGTGCTGGCATTCAGGGCCTTTTGCATGGTGTGTGTGTGTTATGCCAAAAGGTCGTCAGGTTAGTGAGTGTGCTGTTGCGCTGATACAAGCCTGTCTTTCCATGTGGGCTCTGGCCCTTCTGTTCTTTGTGTCTGTGGACTGCTAGTACTTCTGTGTGGGCTCCTGCCCCTTCTGCTCGGTGTCTGTGGACTGCTAGTCCTTCTGTTGCCTTGCTCTGTGTTTGGAGTCTGAAGCTTCAGCCTTTGTGTACTCCCTGTCTGTGTTGGGAGCTGCTGAAGCTCCAGCCTTGACTCTGTTATCCTGGTTTATTCTCCTGTCTGCTGCCCAGCTTATGTGTTGCCCTGAACCTGTTGCTGCCTAGCTAGTGTTTATCCTGAGTGTATATCCTGAATCCTGCTTCTGTCTAGCTAGTGTGTATATCCTGAGTCCTGCATATCCTGAGTGTATATCCTGAATTCTGCTTCTGTCTAGCTCGGGTGTGTATCCTGAGTGTATATCCTGAACCCCGCCTCTGCCAAGCTTGCATCTCTATTCTGAACCCCGTATATCCTGAACCCCTTTTCTACCAAGCTTGTCTGTATATCCAAGCCCCTGTTCCCGGCTAGCCTTTGTGTACGCCCTGTCTGCTTAATCTGTCTTGTGTTTCTTGCTAGTGGCTGCGTAGCAGCTTTCAGTCTTAGTCTAGTTTAGATCTGTGCCTAGCCTCCCTCATGTTTCCCAGACCCGGAGTGGGTCCTCTGGATCTTCAGTTCCTGCTCTGTTCCTGCTCTGCTCTGCCGGCCACCCGCACTCCGGAGCTCAACTCCGGAGGAACAGTGGTCAAGCGCAGGTGAAGCTGTCCTGTTCTGCCTGTTCTAGTTGCCTGCCTTTGTTACTACTCCAGTCCCGAGTTCCAGTCCTGCTCTTCCTTGTGTCCAGTTCCAGGGTGGTCTTGCCTGTCTCTGCCGCTCCTCGGCAGTGGTCCAAGGGCTCACGAATTCCGGTTCTGCCTTGAGGACCTGACACATATAGGGACAGGCTTATGAACCTCAATATGTATACACTGGAAGAGAGGTGAGAGAGGGGGATATAATAGAGATGTTTAAATACCTCAGTGGCATTAATGTACAGGAGGTAAGCCTTTTTCAAATGAAGGAAAACTGTAAAATGAGAGGGCATAGGATGAAGTTAAGAGGAAATAGGTTTAGGAGGAATCTAAGAAAATACTCTTTCATGGAAAGGGTGGTGGATATGTGGAATGGCCCCCCAGAGGAGGTCGTGGAGACAAGGACTGTGTTACAATTTGAGAAAGCGTGGAACAGGCACATGAGATCTCTTAGGAAAAGAATGAGTTAGTAGTTACTGCGGATGGGCAGACTAGGTGGGCCATCTAGCCCTTATCTGCCGTCATGTTTCTATGTTTCTATCCAGGTAGTACTGCGGTGGTCAGGAATGTCTACCAGCACTAGCTTGATAGTGTTGATGAATATTAGGCTCACTGCAACATTTTTGAGAACAAAAAAAGAGAGGATTTATATCTTAATCAAAATAAGATGGAAAGGGGATGGGATTTGATATACTGCCTATCTGTGGTTACAGTGGAGGAGTGGCCTAGTTGTTAGAGCACCCACCGGTCTTGCAATCCAGAGGTGGCCGGTGCACCTGGGGCAATGGAGAGTTAAGTGACATGCTCAGAGTCACAAGTAGGTGCAGTGGGGAATTGAACCCAGTTCCCCTGGTTCTCAGGCTGCCACACTAACCATTAAGCTACTCCTTCACATATTACAGCATATCTCTTTGGAGGTTGGTAATTGAAGGCACACCTGAATTATGTAATTACTAGTGGAACCATGCCCGTTTCCTCAACAATGAAACTCGCCCTAGGAAGGCTGTCATGTAAGGTTTTTTTTCTTTCTCCCTCCCCTCCATGTCCAGCAATTCTTCCCTCCCCTCCTCTTCCCTCCATGTCCAGCGATTCTCCTCTACCCTGCCCTCCCATCCGTGTCCTGCAATTCTCTCCTCTACTGTCCTCCCATCCCATCCATGTCCATCAATTCTCCTCTACCCTCCCCTTCCCTCCTCTTCCTCCCTCCCTCCCCTCAATGTCCCGCGATTCTCTCCGCCCCTTGATTTGTACCTGAACATTCTTTGGCTGGCTGGTGCTGGCTTCCGTTCCGTTCGTAACATCCCTCCTGACATCAGCTCGCCTCCAGCGTTCCCTTCCTTCTCACTGTTCCGCCCTCTGACGTCATTATATCTTTTTTTTTTTTAATTTATAGAAGTCTTTATTCAACATTGTTAATCAAACATAAGTTTTAACCTTCTTTACATAATATCCATAAGGTATAGTGATTCACTTTCAATCCAGGTCAAACTAATCAAGATAACTAATAACAGTGTTAGCAGATTAACAGTTTCAGATATGGAGCTCGCAGTACTTCAAAGATTTTATGATTTTACATTTACATCTACCCCACCTTTATATCCCTTCCCCCCTCTATCAACTCTAAACCTCCCTCCCCCCTCCCACCCGTCTTCCCTCTTATTTCTTATAACATCCAAAACATATATTATTCTACGCACTTAGCCAAAAAGGGTTCCCAAATTCTCTGCCATTTAGGCAACATTCTTCGTTTTACGGCAGTCAACCGTTCCATTTCACAGGTATAGCGAACCTTGGTTATCCATCTTACCATTGAGGGGACCAAAGGGGATTTCCAGCTTTGAGCCAAATTCACCCTTGCCACATTGAGAGTGGCCCGCACCAGGAGCCACTGGTGGGCTTCAAGACCTTCAGGTCGTGCCCCCAGCAAAAAGATCGAGGGATGCCACTGCACAGACCTGCCAATCCATCCCTGAAGGCGTGCTTGAATCCCTCTCCAATAAGCTTGTGCTTTCAGACATTTCCACCAAATGTGCCCTGCAGTTCCCACCTCTCCACAGTTTCGCCAGCACCTAAGTGATATTTGAGCATTCATGTGGTGTAGTCTAGCAGGAGTCAAGTACCATCTGTAAAGCACCTTAACCGCATTTTCTTGTAAGGCCACTGCTAATGATACCTTCCTAATATTCTTTTCCAGAGTCAACCAATTGGCCTTAGGAAGTGTAAATTGTAGTTCTTGCTCCCATCTCTGTCTATGTAATACATGCGGTTTCGAAAGCCGCATTAAGTAATCATATAAAAAGGATATCAGACCCTTCGTACGCTTCGTGTCTACACAAATCTCCTCCATCGGGTGTGTGTCACGTTTTAAGCATATACCATAAACAGGTCCCTTGAGAAAGTGATGAAGCTGCAAGTAGGCATAGTGATCACCGGAGCTAAGTCCATAATCTTTCATCAAGTTCTCAAAAGGGGTCACCCTATCACCCACATGTAACTGCCCTAACAAATCCAGGCCTGCTACAGCCCAGTCACTGAAAGGTCTACTGCCCACACCCGGTTCAAAGGAGGGGTTATCTGCAATTGGGGCTAAGCCTGATAATATCGGTTGACGGTCTGTGAACATAGAGTCCCAATAATGAAACGTAGCCTGGACTGTGGGAGGAAATCTGTCTGTCCTTCCTCTATGTTTACTAGGTAGCCACATTAAATGGTTCAGGGGTCGCGAGCCCACCAAAGCTTGCTCTATAGCCACCCATCTTTTATGGTCCTCCCCTCTAAACCAGTCTATAGCACCTCTCGCCTGGGCCGCCCAATAATACCACGTCAGGTTGGGGACTCCGAGGCCTCCCTCCCTCCTACTCTTGTATAGCAATGTTCGGGGCAATCGTGGTCTTTTATGATTCCAAATGAATCGGATCAAAATATCCTGAAGGCCAGACAGGAAGGATCTAGACACCTTCAAAGGCAAGACCTGGAACAGGTATAGCAGCCTGGGCAAGACGTTCATTTTAATTGCTGCAATGCGCCCGAACCAAGACAGCCCCACACCCAACCATCTGTCCAGATCCCTCTGTATCTCCCTCTTAAGGGCTTGGTAGTTATTATCAAACAGAGCGGCTATATTACTAGTGATCTTCACACCCAAGTAACTCAATGCACTCTCCTCCCACTTAAAAGGGAAGGATGTCTTCAAAGTCTCCATTACACTCGAAGGCACCCCAACTGCCATTCCTATAGACTTACTAGCATTAAGTTTATATCCTGAAATTTCCGCGTATTCCCGTATCACTTTCATGAGGTTAGGTAAGGAGATCAGCGGGTTTGTTAATGACAGGAGGACATCGTCAGCAAACAACGCTACTTTATATTCTTGTCCTCCCACCTTCACCCCGGCTATGTCTGGATGTTTTCTAATCGCCTCCGCCAGGGGCTCCATTGCCAGAGCAAAGAGTAGGGGAGACAGCGGGCACCCCTGTCTCGTACCCCTTCCTAGCTGAAACATCGCCGAGTGTCCCCCATTCACCCTCACACAAGCCCGTGGCCCCGTATATAATGCCCTAATCCAAGTTCTATATTGGGTACCTATCCCAGCCCTAGCTAGGACCTTGTCAAGAAACCCCCAGTGGACCCGGTCAAAGGCTTTCTCAGCGTCCAGCCCCAGTAAAACCACCGGGTTAGCCCTCGTCCGAGTTGCATATAAAAGGTCCACTGTTCTCCGGATATTATCCATAGCTTGTCTGTTAGCTACAAAGCCTACCTGATCTGGGTGAATTAAACAAGGCAAGAGCCTCCCCAGCCTAGTGGCCAGGACCTTCGCCAAAATTTTTACGTCCGTATTGAGTATCGATATTGGGCGGTACGAAGAGCATTCAGTTCTATCCTTACCAGGCTTTGGTATTACTGCCACCCATGCCTCCAACATCGTCAATGGCAGTGAAGCTCCCTCTCGCACCGAATTAACGATCAAAGTCAAATAGGGCGCTAGTTGGGTTACAAATGTCTTATAAAATTCGTTTGTAAAACCATCTAGCCCCGGCACTTTCCCCGTTGGCAGATTCTTGATGGCCTGAATAACTTCATCTACTCCCACCGGTCGGTCCAGGTCCATTCTCTGTGTCTCAGAAAGCACATTCAAGCCCCTCGCCTCCAAATATTCATCTATTTTATCAATCTGTACAGCAGCATCCTCTCGATACAATTGTTCATAATATTGTGCAAAACAATCTCTGATTTGTGTGGATTTGTGCACCACCTCACCTCTAGTACCCCTCATCCTTAGTATATTTCGGTCAGATCTCATCTTTCGTAACTTAGTGGCCAATAATCTTCCAGGTTTATTAGCACCTGCATAGTACACCTGGTTAAGCCTTGCATGCACAAATTTCAAACTATCCTCATGCAGATCAGTCACCTCCAGTCTCATAGCCTGCAGCCTCCGATAATCGGCCACCGACCCAGTATCTCTATATTTAAGCTCTAGCTCCCCCAATTTATCCATACATTTAGACAGGCGTTCCTTATGAACTCGAGCTTTTTGACCAGCCTGCTTGAGAAAAAACCCTCTCGCTACTGCTTTAAATGCATCCCAAACTGTACCCAGAGATGGTCCAGAATCTATATTAATGTCAAAATACTCTTTTAGTACTGGGTAAAATCTCCCCACCAGCTCCGGGTCTTGTAATAGAGAATTATTAATCGTCCATCTTCTGTCACGCTGCTCCTCCCTCAATGATGGAATATTGACCCAGACTGGAGCGTGATCTGAAATCGTTATGTGACCTATATTAGCCCCTCCCCCTCCAATCGACAATGCCTTGTCCAAGAAAACATAGTCAATTCTGGAGTAAGAGAGGTGTACTGTTGAGTAAAAGGTGTACTCCCTCCCCCTGGTATTCCCAATTCTCCAGGGATCATATAAACCCATCTCATCGACCAAATAGTTTAAAGCACTAGAATTTTTACGGTCAATCAGAGCAGGAGGAGCTGACCTATCTAAACCTGGCTGCATGGTGGCATTAAAATCACCAGCCACAATCAGTTTACCTTTAGCAAAGGCCTGTAGTTCCTTCCTCAGGCGCATGAAAAACTTATCCTGCCTCTCATTCGGGGCATATACATTAGCCAATGTGCATTCCTCCTGCTCCAACATCACGTGCAATAGCAAAAATCTGCCCTCCTTATCCTTTCTAGAGTGTAAGACTTGTACCTGAGTGTCTTTATGAAACATTATTGCTACACCACGTTTTTTAGAACCAGCCACATCGGAGGCACAGAACACTTGCTGGTATTGTTTAAAATTCAAAAGCCCTTCGTGTCTTCGCTGAAAATGAGTTTCCTGCAGGAAAACAACCCGCGGTCTCATCAAATTCAACTCCCGCATCAGTGCGTGCCTCTTATATGGAGAGTTCAGCCCCTTTATGTTGTATGTGCAAACCCTAAAATCAACCATTTATATTTCGGTACAGTGAACAATAAATTATAACCCCGGGAAGGCTTAATCCTAACTCTAGCTCCCTCTCTCCCCTACTATTCCCTACCCTTACTATCCCCTCCCCCCCATCCATACCCACCCTAACTCCTTCTCCCCTCCTGCCTCCCTCCCTTCCCTTCCCTCTTAACAACCCACCAAGCAGCTCCTTAAGATACTGCTTGGGATTTTGAAGAAGAAACTCCACTAACTGATTTCCAACCTTTTTTTTTTTTTTTTTTTATACTACAATTTTTTAACCCAAAATAAACGGAACCCCTCAATCCCCTCCTTCTCACGTCCCCACCTCCACTTATCTTCTCAGATACATATGAAAATCCACTGTCTTGTTTCGTATGATAATGTTTAAGTCACTCTCACTCTCCCTTAATCATAAAGTCATCACTTCCCCTGCTGGGGCTTTGAACTCCAGAGCTATCTTTGCACCACACTGTCCAGTTGGTGCTTCTCAGGTCTGGTTTCGTGGTTTCTTTGCTCCTTTTTCAACTCTTTTCCATCTCTGCAGCCGTGCTTTTGTTGCGGGAGCCAACTCCGTCGGCGGACTCTCTGTAGATGTTAATCCCACCTCGTAAAGGCTCTTCCATGCTGCCTCCACAGTGCGACAGCGGAGTTTCTCCCCTTTAATCTCAAAGCAAATTGCAAACGGAAATGCCCATCTGTACAATATTTTTTCCTTAGTTAGGACCTCTATGACCGGCTTCATGTTCCTTCTCAAGGTCAAGGTGTACAGAGAAAGATCCTGGTAGACCGCAACGCGGGCCCCCTTGAATTCAAGGTTGGTGGATTGTCGAGCTTTTTGCCAAATCCTTTCTTTGCAAGCATAGGTGGTAAAACGCACCACAATATCTCGCGGTCTGTTGTCCCTCGCAGGCCCAAGCGCTCTATGAGCTCTGTCCATTTCTATCTCACTGGTATCAAAATCTGGGCCCATCAACTGTGCACATATAGATCGCACCACTGTCTGGACATCTTCCTGGTCTCCATTTTCCTGAACTCCTCGAAAGCGAAGATTTTGCCTGCGCCCCCTGTTTTCAAGGTCATCTAATTTCAAACGCAGATCCTCCGCCTGGTCTGTCAATTTTTGCACGCGTTTGTCTGTCTCGTCGTGTCTCTCCCCCAGCTCGTCTGCGCGCTCTTCCAAAGCTTCAACCCTCCCCCCCAGCTCCCTCATTTCGGCGCTCAGAGCATCCACATGCTCCAGGATTTCGTCTTTTGACGCAACAATTTCAGCCCTGAGTGCCTCCAAGCATTGAGTCAGTTCCTGTGAGGGAGCCTGAGCGGGGATGGGCTCGCAGCGCACTTCGCGAGGCGAAATCTGGCTAACTTCTGGGAGTCTGCATACCTTGGGGGAGGCGGGGTGCGCTAGGCCTCGATCCGGTTGCTTCGACGACAGACGCTCGCTCTCCCGATGCAGCGCGCCGCTTCTTTTACTCATTTTTCTGGATTCAATTAATTCAGCACCAGTTCGCCTTTCATGCGAATGTTGTGAGAGATTAATTTATAGCGAATAATGCCTTTTTCGCAGAGGTAGGAACGGAGCTCCGGGACTAAGCAGCCATTCAGTTTCGTGACGTCACTTCCTCTCACGTCATTATATCTTGATGCAAGGGCGGGACAGTGAAGGGGAATGGAACACTGGAGGCTGGCTGGTTGTAATCCGTTGGGTTGGTCGTGAGCCCTTGGGCCCTGGCCGAGGCCAGCAGGGCGCCGACCCAGACCAAGGGGAGACCGACCCACCACCGCACACCCCAGCTACACAATACCCCCTAAGCTACCCCTCCCCACAGTCCCTCAGGAAGAAGGGAAATAGGCATACAGGCGGGCCTCGCGGCCGAACCGGAACCCACGCACACAGAGCCACTCGTGCAAGCCTCAAGGCTGAACTGGAACCCAATCACACACAGGGAGGGGTGAAAGAACCCAGAGGTCTCCAAGATGCCAGACACGCGCTGAACACCAGCAATAGGGCAGAGGGGGAAACAAAGGACCAGAGCGGCCACGCCCACCCAGGGGACTAGCGCAGGACAGGGGAACTAACACAGCAACCCCCCCCCCCCCACCAGGGTAGGAGCCCCAGGCAGAAGCCAGAGGAACCAGACACAGAAGGAAGGCAGAAAGCCTTTGCCTCAAACCTACTGTAGACAGAGGCACACAGAACACAAAGGGTTAAGCTTGTAGAGCCAGCAGAGAGAGAGTGCCATAAATCAACAAGCAATCAGAGAGAGCGGGGCCCATCCAACAAACACACTGGCAGAGGCAGGAATACAATACACACAGTACACAAAGGGTTAAACTCACTGAGCCAGCAGGCCAGGACACTGGGAAGAGAAATCCTTAAAACAAACAAACAAAGGAGAACACTCTCATTCAGCCCAGAGCCCCTGGAGGCTGAGCAATGCCCAGCCCCCACTAAACAAATGAGCAGCTGACCCTGATTACAGAGCTACGCACACAAACACAGCAGCAGCTAACCCAGAGGGAAGGAAAAGAATACTCTAATACAACACAGATCCCTGTCAGAACCTAGAGCACGTTCTGAGAGAAAACTATCAGGCTTTCCTGTTACCACCAAGAAAATAACGCAAAAGCAAAGAAACTCTTCAGCTGCAGGCTAAAGTACTATCCCCTGATGTCAGCACAACCCCTGGCAGCCAATCAGAAGAGACGTCCCTCCCTCCCCCTCAGCCAAACCGGCAGAATCATAACATCACCCCCCCTTCAAGGGCCCCCCCTACCCCGTCCACGAGGTTTAGGTTTGTGAGGGAAAAGGCGATGGAACCGTCTGACTAGGACTGGCACGTGGACATGAGTAGCGTCCTCCCAGGAGTTGTCTGCCGGTCCATATCCCTTCCACGCAATGAGATACTGGAGATGTCCCCGGAAGCGCCTTGGATCCAAGACATCCTGGACTTCGTATTCCCCCTGGGAGGCTGAGATGGCTGGACTAGCAGGCAACGCGGGCAAAGCCCCTTTTCTCAGAATCACAGGCTTCAGCAAGGACACATGAAAGGTGTTATGTACCCGTAATGTAGGTGGTAACTTTAGCTGATAACAGACCCGATTCACTTACCTCACAATGGGATACGGGCCCACAAATCGAGGTGCAAAGCGGGAATCTTCAGACGAAGATTACGCGTGGATATCCACACCAAGTCGCCAGGCTGGAAGCGCGGTTCCACTCTGCGAGACCGATCCGCTTGGCGAGCGGAGGTCACTCGCAGCGCTTTCTGAACTGACGACCAAATTGCTTGGAGCGAGGTCACCGCATCGGCCGCTGCCGGGACATCCGAGTTGGTTTTCAAGGGGGCTGGTATCCGCGGATGTCGTCCATATACGATGTAAAAGGGCGAAGCGCCCATGGCCGAGGTCACTCGGTTGTTATGAGCGAATTCTGCCCAAGGCAGCAGCTGACTCCAGTCATTGTGGTGCTCATTGACATACATCCGCAGGAACTGCTTCAAGCATTGGTTCACTCGTTCTGTTTGGCCATTGGATCGTGGGTGATATCCCGACGAAAAGTTCAGCTTTATTTCAAGGGCCCGATTCAGGGCTCTCCAGAACTTTAAGACAAACTGTACTCCTCGATCAGAGGTAATAGGTTCTGGCAGACCATGGAGACAAAAAATAGCGCTGATGAAATACTGTGCCAGCTTCACCGCTGAAGGAAGGGTAGGCATGGGTATGAAGTGGGCCATTTTAGAAAACCGGTCCACCACTACCAAGACAACTGTGTGCCCTTCAGAGTTGGGCAGATCCGTAACAAAGTCCATGGCAATGTGGGTCCACGGTCTCTCAGGTACCGGTAAAGGCATCAGCAACCCCTGGGGTCTCCGACGGTCAGCTTTATGCTGGGCGCACTCAGGACACGCAGCCACAAACTCCTGCACATCCCGATCAAGTGAAGGCCACCAATACTGCTGGGAGATGAACCGCTTGGTTCCCAGGATCCCGGGATGTCCTGCCATTCGAGAGGCATGCCCCCATTGGAGTGTCTTTTCTCTCAGCCGGGGTGGCACAAAGGTCATACCTGCAGGTACTGCTAGCGTCATCGCGGGCACAATGACATCGGGTTTAATTACATACTGCAGGAGTTTTTCCTCCAGGTCAGCCTCCATGGACCTGGAGAGGGCGTCTGCCTTGATGTTCTTCTCCGCTGGATGATAAGTCAGAATGAAATCAAAGCGGGAGAAGAATAGTGCCCACCGGGCCTGGCGAGGATTTAGCCTTCTCGCTTCTCATAAATAAGTCAGGTTTTTATGGTCCGTGAACACCATGAAGGGCTCCTGCGCCCCTTCCAGCAGATGACGCCATTCTTCCAGGGCCAATTTAATCCTGATCCCCGATGGCATAATTCTTCTCGGCAGGGGTATACTTTTTAGAGAAGAATGCACATGGGAGAAGTTTCCACTGGGGTGGGCCTGGGACAGCACTGCTCCTACGCCAACCGATGATGCGTCCACTTCCACGAAAAATTTATTTGTCGGGTTGGGATGGCGCAACACTGGAGCTCCAACAAATGCCTGTTTCAGATTCTCAAAGGCCTGACACGCCTCAGGCGACCAGTTGCGAGCGTCAGCGTTCTTCTTAGTCAAGGCAGTAAGAGGGGCAGTCAGGGACGAGTAATTCCAAATAAACTGCCTATAGTAGTTTGCAAAACCTAAGAAGCGCTGTAGAGCCTTACGCCCCGTAGGTTGCTGGCAGTGCAGGATGGCTGTCAGCTTACTGGGGTCCATACGCAGCCCGTGGTTAGAAATGATGTACCCCAGGAAGAGCAGTTCGGAGCGATGGAATTCACATTTTTCCAATTTCACATAGAGGTGGTTCTCCCTCAACCACTGCAATACGGTCTTCACGTGCTCCTGGTGCTCTTCCTCAGCCCTTGAAAAAATCAAAATGTCGTCCAAGTAGACCATCACAAACTAATACAGGAGATCCCTGAAGATGTCATTCATGAAGGCTTGGAAGACGGCTGGAGCATTAGCAAGTCCAAACGGCATTACCAGATATTCGTAATGCCCGTCGCGGGTGTTAAACGCCGTCTTCCACTCATCCCCCTCCTTGATTCGCACAAGGTTGTAGGCCCCCCTGAGATCGAGCTTGGAGAAGATCTGTGCCCCCTGGAGGCGGTCAAACATCTCAGAAATCAAGGGAAGGGGGTATTTGTCCTTCCGCGTGATGGCATTGAGTCCCCTGTAGTCAATACAGGGGCGCAACCCCCCATCCTTCTTCTCCACGAAGAAGAATCCAGCCCCCGCGGGCGATTTAGAGGGCCGGATGAAGCCTCGAGCTAGGTTCTCTCGAATATACTGGGACATGGCTTCCGTCTCTGGCCAGGATAGGGGGTATACGCGGCCACGGGAAGGTTCAGTGCCAGGTAGTAGCTCTATGGCACAGTCATAGGAGCGATGAGGAGGCAGAATCTCTGCTTGCTGTTTGGAAGAAACATCTCCAAAGGATCTGTAGGGCCCCGGTAACATAACATTGGCTCGATCCAAAGGAAGCGACACTGGGGCTGGCGAGACCTTATCCAAACAGACCTTCTGGCAACCCGGGCCCCACGCCGTCAATTCACCCTGGGCCCAATCAATGCAAGGGTTTTGCAGGCAAAGCCAGGGTAATCCCAGGATTATGGCCTCAGTGGCCGACGGAAGGACGTAGAAGGAGATAACTTCTTTGTGTAAGACTCCTACCCGTATGGTCATAGGCACGGTCCTGGAACGGAGGACTCCCCGAACCAGTCCCCAAGCCGCTGAGACAGTGATGGACTGAGGTAACTCCATCGTAGGAATTTGATGAACCCGCATCAGGTCCGCGCTGATAAATTTGCCTCCCGCCCTCGAGTCAACTAGCGCCTCAAAACAAGGGGTATCCTTAATCGCCAGTAGAACTGGCACCAAAACCTGCATCCAAGGGGAGACGGACTTTGGCCCTGACCCGGTCTCCCTAGCCGGTATCAGGGCTGCTGGTTTCCCGACTTCTTTCTCTTCGGGCACTCACGGACAAAGTGCCCCTTCACTCCACAATGCAGGCACAGCCCCTTAGAGCGTCTCCGCTGTCTCTCCTGGGCCGCTCGGTCAACCTGCATAGGTTCAGACCTGTCGGGCACACCCAGCGACGGGGAAGCAGGGCTCTTGTGCGAGCTCCTCGAGTTAGCCCCTGCAACCTGCTGACCAGCGCGACGTTCACAGGCCCGCTCCCTGAACCGGATGTCCACCTGGGTGCAGAGACGGATGAGGTCGTTCAGATCTGAGGGCAGCTCCCGGCCTGTGAGTTCGTCCTTAATGTTGGCCGAGACCCCATGCCAGAATACCGCAGTCAGGCTTGGGTTATCCCAACCTAGCTCCGCGGCCAAGGTCCGGAACTGGATGGCGTACTCACCCAGAGAGAGTCGCCCCTGATGTAGGTTCAACAGCTGAGTCGCCGCCGAAGAGGGCTTCCCGGGTTCCTCAAAGATGAGCCGAAATTGTTTCAAGAACTCTGCCAAATTATCCAGGAGGAGATCCTTCTTCTCCCATAAGGGTGAGGCCCAGGCCAGAGCGGGGCCTGCCAGTAGAGAGATAATATAAGCCACCTTCGCCCTATCCGAAGGAAAATCCCGGGCCTGCAACTCGAAGACAATTTGGCATTGATTGAGGAACCCCCGGCAGGTCTTATTGTCGCCCTCGTACCTCGGGGGCGTAGCCACCCGAATCCCTCGGCCGCATGTGTGAGAACCCGGCGGAGTAGAAGCTGGAGGGCCCTCCGCAGCCCCCGTGACAGTCAGCGTGTCTACCCATTGAGACAGTGCGTTCACGACTCCCGATACCTGTTGTAGCTGAGCATGCAATTGCTGGAGCAGCTGCATGGGGGATGGATCGGTCGAGCTCATGGCTTTTGCGTTCTGTAATCCGTTGGGTAGGTCGTGAGCCCTTGGGCCCTGGCCGAGGCCAGCAGGGCGCCGACCCAGGCCAAGGGGAGACCGATCCACCACTGCACACCCCAGCTACACAATACCCCCTAAGCTACCCCTCCCCACAGTCCCTCAGGAAGAAGGGAAATAGGCATACAGGCGGGCCTCGTGGCCGAACCGGAACCCACGCACACAGAGCCACTCGTGCAAGCCTCACTCACGGCTGAACTGGAACCCAATCACACACAGGGAGGGGTGAAAGAACCCAGAGGGCCCCAAGATGCCAGACACGCGCTGAACACCAGCAATAGGGCAGAGGGGGAAACAAAGGACCAGAGCGGCCACGCCCACCCAGGGGACTAGCGCAGGACAGGGGAACTAACACTGTTGCAGGAATTGATGCATGAATTACCCCTATTGTTAGCAGAATCTGTGGTACTTCAGGAGTCAAACAGCACACACCAGAATGAGGGAGAAATCTTCTTTATTTGCCAGCAAACATAGTAGGACATCAGCATTAAGTCTCTTCTTCTCTTTCTCAGCTCTCTTTGTCTTTGTGGCTTCTGTCTCAGCTGCTTCTCTTCTTCTGCTGTCTGTCTTCCTTCAGCTCTCCTTCTTCTGTCTGTTCCTTCTGACGTAAGCTGCTTCTACTCCCACTTATATACAGTGCTATCCCCCTCTCTAGCCCCCCTTACTTTCCAGATGGTAAAGAATAGATTGGTTACTTTGCCTCAGCCAATCATTACTTTAAAAATATCAGTTACATAGGTTTGATATTTCTCAAACTGACCTATGACCTGGGGCCTCTCACACTAGACATTGTGGCTCCCAGTCTCTTACATTTTCATTATGATTAATTTCTCATATTCCTAGTCAACTCCATACTAACTGCTAACTGAACTCTGGCATTCATTAAGGGGTCAAGGGCCAGTCTTACTTAATGGCATACAGCTATAGTTTGTTATTACTTTCAGGACCATTCCTACATTTACCTATAATTAATCAAGACTTTTTCTTGACCCTTTTCACCTATCAGCTCCATACATTAAACCAGCCAGAACTGCAGAAAACTCAAACCATATGCTGACCTTTTAACCCAGCAAAGCTAGATTTCTAAATAATCTGAACCATCTGGCATTCCTTCACTTGCAGGACTGAAAAGTTGAATTCAAGCATCAAGCTTTTAAACACCAATTAATATGGCTTCTTATATATGTATAATTATGCCCACTGCCTCAACACAACAACCCCCCCCCCCCCCCACACACACACACACACACCAGGGTAGGAGCCCCAGGCAGAAGCCAGAGGAACCAGACACAAAAGGAAGGCAGAAAGCCTTTGCCTCAAACCCACTGTAGACAGAGGCACACAGAACACAAAGGGTTAAGCTTGTGGAGCCAGCAGAGAGTGCCATAAATCAACAAGCAATCAGAGAGAACGCTTCCCCTCCCAAGAGGGAGCGGGGCCCATCCAACAAACACACTGGCAGAGGCAGGAATACAATACACACAGGCAGAGGCAGGAATACAATACACACAGTACACAAAGGGTTAAACTCACTGAGCCAGCAGGCCGGGACACTGGGAAGAGAAATCCTTAAAACAAACAAACAAAGGAGAACCTCTCACTCAGCCCAGAGCCCCTGGAGGCTCAGCAATGCCCAGCCCCCACTAAACAAATGAGCAGCTGACCCTGATTACAGAGCTAGCACACACACACAGCAGCAGCTAACCCAGAGGGAAGGAAAGAATACTCTAATACAACACAGATCCCTGTCAGAACCTAGAGCACGTTCTGAGAGAAAACTATCAGGCTTTCCTGTTTCCACCAAGTAAGTAACGCAAAAGCAGAGAAACTCTTCAGCTGCAGGCTAAAGTACTATCCCCTGACGTCAGCACAATCCCTGGCAGCCAATCAGAAGAGACGTCCCTCCCTCCCCCTCAGCCAAACCGGCAGAATCATAACACTGGTGTCAGGAAATGTTACGAACCCAGGCAGCCAGACATGGAACGTTGGAGGTACAAATTATTATATAGGATGATTGTACCCACTATTGCAAATGACCTTACAGCAGCTATTTCTTTCTGTTTATTTGCATTAGTGCACATACGCATTTCACAAATCTTAGGAACTGAGAAGCTGTGGAACCATTATAATGTGTATGATTTTAACTGACAAAATAATCATATTTTTAACATAAAAATAGTTTTATTTCCTTTTGCAGGATGATGTTAACATAATAAAAAGATTACGCATATCTACTGTCAGAAACTGTAGTACATACCAATAAATTTGCTGGCGGGCACCTCTTCTCCACGACGCTTTAGTTGGGTATCTTTAATTGGTGGGACATCTGATGGCTTCTTTCCCTTTGGTAGTTTCTCAGCAGACCTGTACTTCATAGATCCTTTACTAACTTTTGATTGGCTTTTTAGCTCTGTTGACTAACAATAAAAGAAATAAGTTCAGTTCTCACTCTAATGGCATGTGAAAAAAAATTATTGATGGAATACAGTAGATTAGAAAAATGTTGCCCATAAAGCTTTCCTATTTATTTTGAAGATACTGAAGAAGTGCAGAGTTTGACTGCAGATAATTCTATAATGCACAGCAGATGAAATTATTTATTTATTTGTTACATTTGTATCCCACATTTCCCCACATATTTGCAGGCTCAATGTGGCTTACATAATACCGTAAAGGCATTTGCCAAGTCCAGTAGGGGATAAGTACAAAAGATGGGGATAAGTACAAAAGATGTTATAGATGTTATAAATACTTTATTGACATTTTGTTCATATTGTCCTGACCTGAAGAAGGATGTTTTGTCCTCCAAAAGCCAGTCAAAAAATGTATTGTGTTAGTCTAATAAAAAAGTATCACTTTAGTTTCCATTTTTAGCTTTTATTTATTCTCCATTCAGAATTTTTATACATTTGTGTAACCTAATATTTCATAAAAAGTTAGGGTCAATATCCTTTGAAAAAGTTTGAACTTATAACTCTTTTTGAATCATAAATGTGGTCCCCCTTCACACCACCACTGCATTATCCAGAGTCTGCCCATCTGTAGGCTCACCTGTAAAATTTGTGTTATTTTAGATTTATGAATATTTCAACAATAGTGCATAGACACATATCTGGCATGTATGCACATATGTGCAAACATACATACATATATGCCTGTATTTTAGACATTTACATGCGGAACTGGTGTGTAAATGTTAGCGACTACTTTATACAATTACCCTCATTATTTGTGAGCCCTGTTCATTGTCGTTAATTAAAATAAAATATAGTCTGTTGTGTACATAGAGGCAGATTTTAGAAAGGATATACAAATTGGAATTGGGAATCCAGGTTGGAACGTCTCTGTTCTGATAGTATTTTAAAACAAGATCTGCTAATACAGAGCCTGTTCTAAGATACACTGAGGAATGGACATTTATACACTGGTTACATCCAGCTGGAGCATCTATTTTAGAACCATACCTAAAAATATCAACAGGGCCAAAAACTGGCACACACACATATACGTTTGAAAATAGCATACATATTTGTTCAGACATTTTAGAAGCATACAGGTGTATTTTTCTCAGTGCTGTCACAGTTTCACTTTCCAGGATGGGGGGACCTAAACCACTGGGGGATTAACGGGAAAACCTCCACTAATTATTTCAGTGGTATGCTGCTCAAAATACTGTCGGCGTATATGAAAGGGTTGAAACCTTTTTTCGCCAGTGTTTTTGCTAGGGGTAATATCGTTGTATTAAAAAGAATAAGTGAGATTGGTGATCCCTGTGGAACCCTGCAATTTGCTTTCCATCGGGGAGATAATTTGTTGTTCATCTTTTTCTGGTAAGATCTGGATGTCAGAAAGCCATTGAACCAGTTGAACACTTCTCCGCCAACGCCAACTTTGTCCAGTAATCTTAGCAAAATCTGGTGGTTGACTATGTTGAAAGCGCTTGATATGTCAAATTGTAAGAGGCGAATTTTCCTGCCTCTGCTGATTTCTCATCTGAAATTGGCTAGTAGTGTTATGAGAACTGTTTCGGTGCTATACTGAGGCCTGAAGCCTGACTGAGACTCATGGAGGATGGAGGAGCTGTTGAGGTAGTCCATTAGCTGTTTGGCGACTACTCTCTCCATGATTTGGTCATGACTGGTATGGAGGTCACTGGCCTGTATCCTCTAGTATTTCTAATCTCCTCCCCTCCATCATGTCCTCCGAGTCTGTCGACAAGGCTGTCTCCGCTTACAATGCCACTCTTTCCTCTGCTCTGGACACCCTCGCACCATCCACCTCCCGTCCCACTAAGCCTACTATTCCCCAGCCATGGCTGACCCCTTGCATCCGTTACCTTCGCTCGTGCGCCCGATCTGCTGAACGCCTCTGGAGGAAATCCCGCACCCACTCAGATTTCCTTCACTACAAATTCATGCTATCCTCCTTCCAATCCTCCCTATTCCTTGCCAAACAGGATTATTACACCCAATTGACCAATTCTCTCAGCTCCAACCCCCGTCGTCTCTTCGCCACCCTTAACTCCCTCCTTAAAGTGCCCTCCGCTCCCACCCACCCCCTCGCTCTCTCCTCAGTCACTGGCTGATTACTTCCACGACAAGGCGCAAAAGATCAACCTTGAGTTCACTACCAAGCAATCTCCTCCTCTTCACCCTTCAACCCTCTACCTCAACCAATCAACCCTGGCCTCCTTCTCCTCCTTTCCTGACATCACTGAGGAGGAAACCGCTCGCCTTCTTTCCTCCTCGAAATGCACCACCTGCTCTTCTGATCCCATCCCCACCAACTTACTTAACATAATTTCTCATACTGTCACCCCCTCCATCTGTTATATCCTCAACCTCTCTCTCTCCACTGCAACTGTCCCTGACACCTTCAAGCACGCCGTAGTCACACCTCTCCTCAAAAAACCATCACTTGACCCTACCTGTCCCTCCAACTACCGCCCGATCTCCCTCCTACCCTTCCTCTCTAAAATACTTGAGCGCGCCATTCACAGCCGCTGCCTTAATTTTCTCTCCTCATTTGCCATCCTCGATCCACTTCAATCCGGTTTTCGCCCTCTACACTCGACAGAAACAGCACTCTCTAAAGTCTGTAATGACCTGTTCCTTGCCAAATCCAGAGGCCACTACTCCATCCTCATCCTCCTCGATCTATCCGCCGCTTTTGACACTGTCAATCATGATTTACTTCTTGCCACACTGTCCTCATTTGGGTTCCAGGGCTCTGTCCTCTCCTGGTTCTCCTCCTATCTCTCCCACCGCACCTTCAGAGTTCACTCTCATGGATCCTCCTCCACCCCCATCCCGCTATCTGTTGGTGTTCCCCAGGGATCTGTCCTTGGACCCCTTCTCTTTTCAATCTACACCTCTTCCCTGGGCTCTCTGATCTCATCTCATGGTTTCCAGTATCATCTCTATGCTGATGACACCCAGCTGTATCTCTCCACACCAGACATCACCGCGGAGACCCAGGCAAAGGTATCAGCCTGCTTATCCGACATTGCTGCCTGGATGTCCAACCGCCACCTGAAACTGAACATGTCCAAGACTGAGCTCATCGTCTTCCCACCAAAACCCACTTCTCCTCTTCCTCCACTTTCTAACTCAGTTGATAACACCCTCATCCTCCCCGTCTCATCTGCCCGCAACCTCGGAGTCATCTTCGACTCCTCCCTCTCCTTCTCTGCGCATATCCAGCAGATAGCCAAGACGTGTCGCTTCTTCCTCTTTAACATCAGCAAAATTCGCCCTTTCCTCTCTGAACACACCACCCGAACTCTCGTCCACGCTCTCATTACCTCTCGCCTTGACTATTGCAACTTACTCCTCACCGGCCTCCCACTTAGCCACCTATCCCCTCTTCAATCTGTTCAGAACTCTGCTGCACGTCTTATATTCCACCAGAACCGATATACTCATATCACCCCTCTCCTCAGATCACTTCACAGGCTTCCAATCAGATACCGCATTCAGTTCAAGCTTCTCCTTCTTACCTACAAATGCACTCAGTCTGCTGCCCCTCACTACCTCTCTACCCTCATCTCCCCTTACGTTCCCGCCCGAAACCTCCGTTCACAAGACAAATCCCTCCTCTCATTACCCTTCTCCACCACCGCCAACTCCAGGCTCCACTCATTCTGCCTCGCCTCACCCTATGCTTGGAACAACCTTCCCGAGTCCTTACGCCAAGCCCCCTCCCTGCCCATCTTCAAGTCTTTGCTTAAAGCCCACCTCTTCAATGCCGCGTTCGGCACCTAACTCTTATCTTTCAGGAATTCAAGACTGCCCCAATTTGTCTGCCCCTATCGGTCTGACTGTTCATGTGTCCTTTAGATTGTAAGCTCTTTGAGCAGGGATTGTCCTTCTATGTTAAATTGTACAGCGCTGCGTAACCCTAGTAGCGCTTTAGAAATGTTAAGTAGTAGCAGTAGTAGTAGTAAGAGATTTCGCGTCTGCTGATTTTCTCATTTTTGGGGATTGGTGTCAGCATTATGTTGCCTTTTTCAATTGGGAAAGCATGAATGATGTGTAAGATCTCAGCTGCTTTATTAAATAGTCTGGGGCAGCTCTAATTAAGTAGCCGGGACAGCTGTCCATTATACAGTAAGCAGTTGAGAAGTTTTTCAGTGCTTGGTCCGTTAGGTCGAATGTTCACACTCTGTCAGCAATGACTCTTTCACATGGGCCCTCGAGCTGTTCTATAAGTGTTTCCAAGTTCCTTGTGTCTTTCTTAGTTCTGTAATCTTTTTCTCAAAGTATTTGGCTAGATCGAGAGCTGTTTGGGGGGAGGGTGTCACTTACTGTTGACACTGGGTGAGTGTTTAATAGGCTGTTTTTGAGACAATATTGATTTTTTGTATTTTTGTAGTCTTATCCTGCTTCTTCCTTTCCATTTTGCATGCCGTGATAATCACCTTGTAAGTTTTGGTTGTTAACTTCCAGGCTGCCTTGTTTTCTTCTGTTTTGTTTTTGATCCAGATACTCTCTTGTCTTCTGCACTTGCTTTTCAGTTCTCTTAGTTCTTCATTGTACCAGGGAGCTAATTTTCATCTATATTTCTCTTTCTCCTTCAACAGGGTGATTTCATCAAGAGTGGATCTGCTTCTTACATATATAGTAGATGACGGCAGATAAAGACCTGTATGGTCCATCCAGTCTGCCCAACAATATAAATTCATTACATATGGTATGATGTGACACATCATATGTATACCTGATCTTGATTTGTCCTTACCGTTTTTAGGGCATAGCCTGTAGAAGTCTGCCCAACACTGGCCTTATTCTAAGATTTCTGAAGTTGTTGTCAAAGCCCCTGAAAAGCTCCACTCCAGCTCATCCAAATCTATTCAGCCCTGATCAGGGCACAGACCGCAGAAGTCTGGCTAGTACTGGCTTTCCTACCTAATCTCTGCTAAGCTTCTTTGGATCCATTCCTTCTAAACAGAGTCCTTGGGTTTTCTCCCATGCATTTTTGAATTCTGTTACTATTTGCATCTCTACCACCTCCCGCGGGAGGGCATTCCAGGTATGTATCACCCTCTCAGTGAAAAGATACTTCCTGACATTATTCCTGAGTCAGCCCCATTTCAACCTCAGTTCATGTCCTCTAGCTTTACCGCTTTCCTGTCTCTGGAAAATGTTTGTTTGCGGATTAATACCTTTCAAATATTTGAATGTCTGTATCCTATTACCCCTGTTTCTCCTTTCCTCAAGAGTATACATGTTTAGGTCAGCAAGTCTCTCCATGTATGTCTTGTTAAGTATACCCCATACCATTTTCATTGCTTTTCTTTGAACTGCTTCAAGTTTTTTTCATCCTTAGCAAGATAAGGTCTCCAAAACTGAACACAATACTCTAAGTGGGGCCTCACCAATGACTTGTACAGGGGCATCAACACCTCATTTCTTTTGCCCCATTCTGAAAGGAATTCTACAGTCTCAGTAGAGTTTGAACATGTGGAGGAGCATTTTTGAAAGGGACGTCCAAGTTGCGATTTGGATGTCCTTGCAAAACGGCAAAATCAAGGGGCGGGGAAACCTGTATTTCGAAACAAGATGGACGTCCATCTTCCGTTTCAAAAATACCATCAGAGACGTCTAAATTCTGAAATTTGGACATCCCTTGATTTGGTCGTCCCTAGACATGGACGTTTCTGACTTTCGGTGATTTTCGAAACCAAAGACGTCCATGTCAAAAACGGCCAAATGCAAGCCATTTGGTTATAGGAGGAGCCAGCATTTGTACTGCACTGGTCCCCCTGACAAGCCAGGACAACAACCGTGCACCCTAGGGGGCACTGCAGTGGACTTCATAAATTACTCCCAGGTACATAGCTCCCTTACCTTGTGTGCTGAGCCCCCCAAAACCCACTACCCACAACTGTACACCACTACCATAGCCCTTATGGGTGAAGGGGACACCTAGATGTGGGTACAGTGGGTTTTTGGTGGGTTTTGGAGGGCTCGCTGTTTCTTCCACAAATGTAACAGGTTGGGGGTATGGGCCTGGGTTCGCCTGTCTGAAGTACACTGCATTACCCACTAAAACTGCTCCAGGGACCTGTATGCACTGTCACGGACCTGAGTATGACATCTGAGGCTGGCATAGAGGCTGGCACCACATATTTTGAAAGATGTTTTTTTGAGGGTGAGAGGGGTTAGTGACCACTAGGGGAGTAATGGGAGGTCATCCCCGATTCTCTCCAGTGGTCATCTGGTCATTTTGGGCACCTTTTTGTGCCTTAGTCGTAATAAAAACACGTCCAGGTGAAAACGTCCAAGTGTTCATCAGGGACGTCCTTGTTTTTTTCGATTGTGGGTCAAGGACGTCCAAGTGTTAGGCATGCCCAGGTCCCGCCTTTGCTATGCCTCCGACACGCCCCCTTGAACTTTGGTTGTCCTTGCGACGGAGTGCAGTTGGAGACTCCTAAATTGGATTTCGATTATACCGATTTGGACATCCCTGGGAGAAGGACATCCATCTTCCGATTTATGTCGAAAGTTTGGACGTCCTTCCCTTTCGAAAATGAGCCCCATTGTGTTCCAGAACTTAGCAGTGTCAATCGTGCTGCATGTCTCATATGGGGTCTGTTCTACTCTATCTTTTCTAGCATTCTCTCTCCATTTTAGCATTAGGTGTAGTCGGTGGTGGCCCGACCATGGTATTTCTTCCCAGCTGCACTCTCCTATACTGAGATAATGGTCTGCTGAGAATCTGTAACCTAGTAGATCCAGGGCATGCCCTTTTGTATGCTTTTAAGTTACTGGGGGTCGTAGGAATTCCCAAGAGTGAAGAAATTCTGTGCATTCTCTTGTGTCTTCTTAGCCATGTCATCTAGATGTAGGTTTATGTCTCCTGTGAGCATAGCATTTGAATAGGTGATGTGTCCATTCGAGATAAAGTCCATGAAGTCTATTTGAGACTCTTTCCACTTTTCAGGTGGTCTGTAGAAAAGAATGTAGAATAACTGATCCAGTAGGGATTCATCACTTAGTTTGAGGGCAACTATTTCTAACTGTAGGGTTTGAGTTCAGATATTGTTTCCAACTTGAAGGATCTGTACAGCACCACTATTCCATCTCCTCTTTTGTTTTTTCTGGACCAGTGGTTGATTTTATATCCTGGTGGACAAAGCTCATTTATAATAGGGTCCTCTTTAGAACAGAGCCATGTTTCAGTGATAACTGCCAGACCGAGTTTTTCCTCTTCTATCTCTAATAATCTCTGTTTTGTTAACAGTTGATCTTGCATTTATATATCCAATGGGAATTGGCAGGTAGCTATCTACGTCTGTGGTTTCTGTTGGAACTTTTTATCAGTTGCTGTTGGACACGGACTTTGGGTTTGTTGCAGTACTTTCTGTTCTTCTTCTCTGGTCCGGAAACGGGTGGGTTCCTCGGGTTGTAATAATTAATCTGTTTGTAGCATATTTTGCGTCATTCTCCAGGGTGGTTCTAGACCAGTGGCTCGGGTTAATTAGAACAGGGATTAGTTGTTTGTCCTCGAGAGCAAGAGTGAAGGTGACGATTGCAACTAAGCATAGTGACAGTATTAGGAATATCTGCCCAACAGCCTTTCAGTAGACATGATTCCCTCCCAAAGTAAGATTTCTGATACGGCAATCACTGATCCAGCAGGGCTGATCCTTAGCTGGTCTTCCAATTGTGCTCAAAGCTCTAGACAGGTCTGAGTGTTTTTCTCTTGCCTGTGTTCGGTGTTAGTATTTGACAAGTAATTATCAGGCCCCCTCAACTAACCATTCAATGCTGAAATGAGGGGCTGCACATATCTGGACCCCCAACCCCCCCACTCCATGCCAGCATCCTGACCCATGCCTATATACTGATGTGAACATTGGCAGCAGCTCAATAAAGTACAATGAGCCACCCAAAGGCACAAACTGCTTTGCCCCACTGCTCATATCCACCTCCCAGCAACAATGCACATGCTGCACAGAAAGGCCACCATGCGATTCTCGGTCCCCATGGCCACCTCAGCTCACACAGCACCTATGCCTGTATACTGCATACCAAACCTAAAAAAAAGTCTGGCTGTAGCCATCTGTCACAGGCTATGTGAGGAGCATTGCACAACATGTCTTAAAAATAATAATGTATGTGACGCCAAGAAGGCCCGTCACCTGAACCCTGTCTCCACCATTTTGTAGAAGGTTCGGCATACACAGGGACCTTGAGGCGCTCAGGCACTGGTATTGTAAGTTAAGAGGCGAAGATCCAGGCCTCATCCAGTGCATGAGGGAGCGCCTCATGGCCCAATGTAAGTATCACTGACATTGCATCCCTAAAACAGCTCTGTCCTGGATCAAGGCCTGAGTATCCCCTATCCCCATATCCACTAGAACGTGCTGCAGCCAAATCCAAACCTATGAGATGACATGGAAAGGAAGGGGGGAGGGGGAAAAGATGTTGGACAGCACCCTGCTGTGACTCAAGAAAATTAGCCAGGATGTCACACACAGCTACCAAGCACATTGCAGCAGTTATGGCAGGGCAAAAAAACCCTCAAAAAACTGTAACCAGAAAGAACCACATTAGGAATCAAACCCCCATACCAGGCATTGACAGCCCACAGCCCTAAACCCTATGCCACACATGTACCTATGCCACACTGACCACAGAGGGCTGTCAAAAGCGCAAGTTGCTACCCAAATGGATGGCCTCGCATGGGCCACACCTCACAATGACTGTATATAGCATTGTGAGGTGCAAAGTTTGGTATGCTGCCCTGTGAAACATCCCTTAAGGTTCAAGCTGGGGGAGCTTCAAAACTCTACATGATAGTGGCACACAAACCTGTTCTTAGGGAAACTAACACTTATGCGTACCTCCCCCCCCCCCCCCCAAAAAAAAAAAAAAAAATCCAAAGAGCAAGTCCCATGAGTCATGTGGTAATGTGCAGCCACAGGCATCTGTGAGGGACTAAGCCAGAAAGCCTGATTACATCACAGATAGATGCCCCCAAACCTAGGATTCCCACCTTCCAGTATGTAAAGTGCCCTTCTCAGAGGGGTCTCAGCAGAAGGGGCCACAAGGATGAGAGGATGGTCCCCTGCCATCTCCAAGCCAGCTGTAGGCCACAAAGGCAGGGGGATGCCCACACACCCACATCCCTGACGAGAGCTTTAACAATGGCCCCAGCCAGGCAACAGCACAATGGCATGCTACCTCAGTCAGAGCCTGCTCACCCAGGTCCCTCCAGCAGGGACAGGACTCATCTTGCATGCCCGTAGGGAGAAAATCCTCTCAGGGAACAAACATTTATCAGATCTTTGGCTCTGGGGTTCCCTGATATGTCATCTGATTGGTGCCACAGATCACAGATGTCCCCTAGGTAACAACCTGCAGCCCCCAGCTGTCCTTGTCCTTGCCTTCTGATAGCCAGCTGCACCACTATGCAAGCATGTAGGATGTCTTATTCTCAACTGCAATCCTTTTAAACACAGAGGTCACCCTCCAGCTGATACACAGCCAGCCTCGGACCAGCCAGCTCCACAGCAGCCAGCCCCAATCAGCCAACTTTACAGCAGCCAGATCCAGACCAGCCTGCAGCTGAGAGGGTCTGGAAGGAAGTAGTCATGGACCTCCTTGACTCTTGGGAGGTGCATCTCATCCCACGACAGGGCTATACCCTGTATGAGGAGGAGAATGATCCCTGGAGGGACATACTCCCACTTGAGGGGGAAGAACAGGTAGACCAACAGCCCCCTACCCAGCAGCAATGCAGCACATGACTGCATCTCAGCCCCCCCCTGGATTAAATGGCTGCACCATCACAGCCACCCTAGGCCAGCTCTTGCTGCAGGTCAAAGACCTGCACACAGGTGTGCAGCAGGAGCTACGAACCCTAAAAACAGCACAGAGGCAAATCAGTGAACTGAGGATACTCTGTGAGGAGAAGCAGCAGACTAAATGAAGGCCATGGACTGAATTTTGTTGCATTCAACATTGTTTGCATTTTTATTTATCTTTCAAATGCGTCTCTTTCCATACAAAGGTCTCTGACTCCACTATCTAAAATATGTGTATATTCCCTGATCTGCAAGGCTGACAACTTCTGTGGTTGAAACACTCCTAGGCAAGCTCTGGGAAAGAGAGACTGTAGAACAAGGGGGGGGAGGTGTCCAAAGGGCCCACAGCGGACACATTCAACAGCTCCTCCTTAATGTCAAGTGCTCTACTAGAGAGCTGCCCAAACTAGAAGGATATGCCATCCATCACAAGAAGAGCCAGTGGGACTAGAATCTACCACCCCCAGAATGCCACACCACTCACCAAACCATTATGTGATGCCTCCAGTAGCCAGAAAAAAGGTGACATGGAATGTGTAATGGGCTGCTCCAGCCAGCAATAACTTTTGAACCAAGGCTGCCCACTTCAGCACCTGACACAGAGATCTAGTCTGTGGAATAGTTGGGGTTAATGGGGCTGGAGTTATGTGGCATAAGCATTTGTGGAAACCAGAATGCTGGGCCCCCAGTCCAGCTCCACGCTGGAGCCTGGAACAAAGTTCCCATCACAGGTGTCCCTTCACAAAGAGGATAGGTAGACATTTGCACTGCTGCCCCCAGGAAGAGGGCTCAATTACTGGTGTCAGCCACATTTGACCCACCCTGAGCATTATCATGTCTCTGCTAACCAGCTTGCAGCAGGAGTCAAGCCCCATATACCTCTCCGCCCTGCAGATCCACATCTATTTGTCAAACTGCATACATCTAATGTTAGTAAAGGTTTATTGTCTCACACTAGACACCAGTGTGGTACCAACCAGCTGGTGTTCCTAGACAGTGCCCAGACTAACACTTACTCTGTTCAGTATGCTGCTTTGCCTAGAATCAGGCTTAGGAAGATGCACAAACAGCAGATTCCTATATACATATTTACATATTTAAAACAACACATAAAATTACAAGTGAGGGAAGGGAAAACAACTATATACAAATATGGGGGATATATACATGGGGAGGGAAAGGAACTATTATACACATCCGTTGTCTCACAATAGCAACAAGTCAGGTACAAACCAGCAAGCCTTTGCCACTGCACAAACTAGAGTTTACTCTGTGGTCAGCAGGCCAGAGGGCAGGGGAATAATCTAGAAATGTTATGCACACTGAGGCCTTGTCCAGCACACTTCCCCTCCCAGCAGAAGCATGACTCTCCCAGTGAAACCGGTGAGGCCCCCAGAGCCAACTGCCACCACTGATGGCAGGTGGCAACCAAGCAGGTCCTCTGTGACCTCAGCAGCAGCTTCAGGGAATCCTAAAGCTAGGACAGGGTCTACTGAATACGAGGGCCTGGACAGGGATACAGGCACACAATACTGGACATTGTAAACCTCAACGCTGGGCCAAGCTTAGTAGCATTTTATAGAAAAGGAAATCTTGAGGACTGGCCAGCAAATCAGGAGGCAGCTGAAGAGGGAAGTGAAGGACAAAGCTGCAGAGAATCTTCAGGATGTAGACCTGTGAACTTCAGCCCTGAGGAGCACATGGTGCAGGGACCCATTCTCAGGGACTCCAACCCCCACCCAGCTTCTCATGAAGGTACCCACAAAAGAGTGTGTCCACTAGGGTACAATCTGCACATATCCACACAGTTACTTTGTTTCAATTAAAACAATAAATACATAAATAGGATAAAATGGTGTGTTGCAAAGTCCACTGCTGTCCCATGCATTGCTGCTGACCAATGACTGTGCTGTATCTTGTCCAGCAGTCAGGTCCTGCAAAAAGGAAGGAATCCTTGGTTAGCAGAAACATGGGGCAGACCAGATCTCAAGGGTAGTTTCAGAGGCAGGGCCAGTACTTGGGTCTGTGGCGCCCCCCCCCCCCCCCCCCCCCCGCAAACCATCAGTTGGCGCCCCTCGGTCCAGCATCTCCTTTCTCTCTTCTCCCACCCCGTACCCTTTTTCAGCCCAGTGCCTTAAAAGGTGAAGAACAAAAGTTTTGTCTTTTGTTTTTTTTTTTTTTTTTACTTGACAGCTTTTTATTTATTTGAAACCTTCCCATATGTAGATATAAATATCATGAAATAAAATTGAATATCACTAAAACTGCTTAAAAAATTATTGTAGCTGGTGGAAACAACACTAATAAAGGCTATATTTTGTGCTCCTTTTTCTACACTGTTCTATAAATACAGTAATATATGGCCAAATTTCAGTGAGGATATCCTGTTGTTGTAATCTGCCTTTGGAAGCCTGGTGTTATAAAGATTGGAAGTAAAATTAAACTTTTCTTTCATTGGGGCACATGGAATCACATCTTCATCTCATCTCTTCTGTACAAATGGATTATTCTGTTTTGAGAATGTTTCAGGAACAAGTGGTTTTCATAAGTCAAAATAATTAAAAAATATTTTCTTTCATGTAGATCATTTGTTTTAACATAACTAAATGGACTTTAAGCCCCTAATGCAGTCCATTGGTTTCCTTATATTTTGTCCTTGTAATGACTTATACTTGCCAAAACCTGCTCCACCCCCCACAGTAATGCCACCATCTCCCTCCAGCGTACTAGAGTCCTACATTGCCACCTCCCTGGTGGTGTAGTGGCCTCTGCAGCTGCCCGCTGCTGCTACTCCGTCTCCGGTGCTCTCTCCTTTTCTCTTCTGTGCTGTGGGTGCTACCGCTGTGTTTTCCCAAAATGGCTGCCGAGACTGCCACCGGAAACCTCGGCAGCCATTTTAAAAATACGGCGGGGCCGTCTATGGAACAGAAAAGTGGAGAGCACCGGAGATGGAGTAGCAGCTGGCTCATGGCTCCCAGGATTCAGTTGCCTGATGCTAGGGTCAGAATAAAAAGCATAAAAGACAGTTTCCCAGGTATTTGGGATTCCTGACTTACGATAAGCCACCTCCCCCTTAGTAGGGTTACCATATGTCCGGGTTTACCTGGACATGTCCTCTTTTTGAGGTTTTTCCTTATGGTCCTGACCTGTGAAGTAACAGGTCTCAGGGCTCAGTTAATAAACCAGTTATTTTCTTACTTACATACTGTGTCTGGCTTGGTTAATTTGCAGGGCCACCCACAACCCTCGGCCACATCTCCCCAAAACATTTCATGTGTGAGCCATCATTAAAAACAAAAAGTTTATTCCCCAAACATCTAAATACCCAGAGCTGATACATCTAAAGTGCTCTATAAAAACGTGCGTCTTGGGATTTTCAAACCCGTACAGCCCACACTTGCAATGGCCCCTAACAGGAAGCTCAATTTCAGCAATGCTGAAATACAGCTCATGACGAAGGAGGAAGTGGCATGCCGTGGCAAACTATTTGTGCTTACACCAAAGAAAGAATGGGTGACAATATGCCAGCAGCTTAATGTGGTCCACTACACAAACAGAGATATAGAGAATATCAAAAGAAAATGGAGGCAGCTGAAGAGGTTTGTCAAGCGGAAGGCTGGAGCCAACCCACCGAATGCGGACTCTGTGAACCTCACCTTTATGAAGTGCATGGTGTAGAGGCTCCTTCCCAAGGAGAGCATCGATGGCCCTCCACACAAGCTAGAGAATCAGGTAAGGTTTGGGGAATAAAAATGTGCTGACTGCTCTCTCTATTTCACCCTCTCTCCAGCAAGCTTGGAAAGTGTGTGGGGCTAATAGGAAACACATCTGTACTAGAAGTTTTCAGAAAGGTTGAGGATGGGGGGGGGGGGGGAAGAAAACACTCCAGACTACAGGCAGAAAGGCTGGTGATAAGCAGCCATGTCATAACAAATCAGCATGGAGCAGTGGTTAGTGTCCCAGTCTGGGAGCACTCAGGTCACCGGTTTGAGTCCTGCTGTGTCTGTCACTTTTTGGGGCCTTCTTTCCCTCCCCCTTCCCCCTCAGCCCTTCACCAACCAGTGGGTAGTCCTGTTTGCAAGGCATCTGTGGCCCTCACATTGTGCTATCCAGACCACTCCCACTATCCTTTCTCCTTTACCCACCTAGCTGTGTGGCTGTCAGCCATCCTGGTTTCTAAGCTCCACAGTGCACCATACCCCTTGGCTCCTGCAAAGTGGGATGCGGAGGCATGACAATGGCAGTCCTCAACCATGGTATAAAAGTGCACATGGAGTGATAAGTTAGGGAAGGCTGCAACAAACAGACAGGTTAGCTAGTGCAACAGACACATTTCTTCTAATTTCCCTAAGCAGAGGAGGCCTCTGATTCGGAGGCAGAAGCTAGAACCAGCAGCCAGTGCAGATGCCTCAGGCAAATGAGGGAGTCAGTGGCAGCAGAAGAGTCACAGGAGGGCACTTACCAGTAAGATCAGCCCGCTGAAGACACCAGCCAGGAGCTGCCAGCAGGGGAGGAAGACAAGGACCAATTACTGAATGAACCCACATACCCCCTTCCCAGATATGGCACATGCCCTTGAAGAGGCTGAGGAGCCAGAAGAGGAGCCACAACTGGCTGATAGGTGACGTCCCACCACAGGTGACAGGTTGTGTGGCTGGCCAACAAACTCGTGGCCCAAAATGTGCAGCTGGCTGACTACCGGCACAAGAAGCTACAGCTGCTGCATGAAGGGGTTCAGATTCCGCAGCAAGACTCCAAGTCCAGGATGTACAAGATACCATGCAGCACGAGAGCAGGGATGCTAGGCACAATATGTAGCTGCAGCTTCATGGGATCCAGCGAGACATGCATGATTACACAGACCCCTTGTCCAGAACATTGCCCACCCAGTAGGCGCATGACCTTCCCAGGGGAACCGGCAAAGCCAGCATTCCAGCACCACCACCCTCCACACCAGCCACAAGTGGTACCAGTGTTCACACCACCCAGGCCTGCTTCAGAGCAACCTCCTCAGCTCTGGTCAAGCAACCAGCATCCAAACAAGCACGGATGAGACTCAGAGCACCCAAGACCAGTGGGTGTACCTTGCAGCCAAGTCCCTCTGGGGCAGTACACACTGCCTTGATGAGTGCTGGGCCCAGCAGCAACTCAGCCAAAGGCCCAACCAGTTTGCCCAATTTCCATGGGGCAACAGAAGCAGCTGCATCTCCTGATGCCTCTAAGGGCTCCTGCAAGGTCTGTACTGTCCCCAGCAGCTAGAGGGAGGGGTGGGAGAGGTGTCCCCCAGATGGGATGGGGAGGGGGGAGGATGAGGTAGGTCTGTGGTGGTGTGTGCTGGGGGGAGAGGATGTGTGTGTGCTAGGGAATAGGGGGCGGGGTAGTATGTGCTAAGCAGGGGAGGGGTGAGATGTGTGTGTGTAATGGGGATGGGGGTGTGCTGAGGGAAGGTGAAGGTGGTGGGGGGATAGAATAAGATATGGTGAGTACAAATAAATGCTGCATGGACTTTTAATAGAAATTGGTTTGTATGAGTCTTTGTCTGGTGGTCACTTCTGTGGGAGGGGGTCCATTATCCTCTTGGTGGTCTGCCTGCTGCTGCTGCTGCTGTGTGTCCTCTGGCAGAGGCTCTCTTCATTGCAGTGTAAAGTTGTGCAGCATGCAATAAGCCATGAATATCTTGGCAACTTTTTCTGGGCTGTAGAGGAGCTTCTCTCCGGAATGATCAAAACATTTGGATCTGTTTTTCAGGTGGCCAAAGGTGCACTCAATGATAGTGTGGGTTTCTTGTGGCTCTTGTAATATTCCTCCTCCGCTTCATTTTGGAGGTGGACAATGGGAGTCATTAGTCAGCTTCACTGAGGTTACCCTCTGTCACCTGTGGGGGGAGCAGGATTCACAGACATAGGTGTGTATTTGTATGTGGACCTTGTAGAGTGCGGGTCATGGGTGTGGGTTCTGAGGCCATGTTGAGGGAAGTAAGGTGGTAACATAAGGGGGAAGTGGGTATGGGGGTTAGTAATCCCAGTACTGCTTAATGCTGGTAATCTCCCCTCAGTCAAACCTGCAGTAGATTCCAAAATTCTGCAGGATATATGCATTGTGGGTGGACCACGGTTAACAAGCACACACGTCCACAATCTCCCCCTGGGCATCACACATTACCTGCATGTTCATGGAGTGATATGATTTTCTGTTCCTTTAAGTCTCCTCATGTGCCCAGGGAGGGTGAAGGTTGGGTCTGAGTGCGACATGTGTGCAGTTGATAATGCCAATGACTGAGGGGAAATGGTCTATGACACAGAACTGAGCTATGTTGTTGTTGTTCTGGAAGGCCTGGTTGGTAGTGGGAAAGATAAAATAGTCTGAAGTGTGGGTGAGGAAGGCATTGAGGAACAGGGCTAGGCAGTTGGAGATGGCTGGCTGGGTGAGACCTACACTGACTTCTAGCACTGTCTGAAAAGTGCTGGTGGCAAGAAAGGCAAGGGAGGCAGTGACCTTAAGGTGGACTGGCACAGGATTATTCCTGCATGTCATGGCCTTGAGGAGGGGTTGTAGCTGATCACAGAGATGCTGTATGGCAGCCCTACCAAAGCAGTACCTAGTAAAGCATTGCTGGTCAGTGAGATCCATGAAGCAGGTTCTGGGCCTAAATACTAATCGCAATCTCCTCCTGGGCCTCCTCTCCAAACTCTCATCCACATCCAACAAAGCATCAGCCACAATAGCATTCAGCGCATCCATGATTAATATGCAGGTGATTGCATTATTGCAGTTAACCGGGTCCGGCACACAGGACCAGGAGAGTGACAGATCGAGGGAGGTGCAGATGCAGTAAAGGGGCGGAGGGCAGCTGTGGCCTTGGTGAGGGAGGTGGGGTCCCGAGTCAGGGGGTGATAGTGGTGGCTGTGGCCCAAGTGTGGGGGGCTGCAGCGGCGGCCCTGCCCTAGGCCCTACTCTGTCTCTCGCGGCCCTGGGTGTCCCACCACCACAGATGCAACCCACTATGCTAAGTAACACCGCTGTGCACTCCTCCACCTACTGCACCTAGTGTGACCCAACACCAACACCCAGCACTCACTCCCTCAGCACCAGCAAATAGTCTTCACACAAATGGTATCAACACACAGCACAGTGTCTTCCAGCACCAACACACAGTCCTAACACAAACAGCTGCAACACAAAGCACAGAGACAAATTGGGAGTGGACAAAGAGAGGAACAATGAAAGACAGAAGACAAGCATGTAAGGGTTTGAATGGGAAGTGTGTGGATTTGGGGACAAAGAGGGTTTGATGGGGGAAGGGGATAAGGTACAGAGTAAGGGACTGATGTGGTTGGGGGGTCTGTCTGGTGTGGGCAAGGACTTGAGGAGGTGAGACATAAGGGAGCCAAGGCAGGAAATGTGAGGGTCCAAAGGCTCAGAGAGGGGCAAAGAAACAAAGGTTAAAGATCACTCAGCAACTCTCCACTCTTTTTCATAAACCATCAATTCCACCTCTCCACTCTTCAATTCAGCAAAATCACAAATAGATCCAAAGACAAGTTTGGTCTTGAGCTAGTCATTTATAAAGCAGGTCTAATTGATATTTTTCTTTCTGGCAGAAAGAAACTGTTTTACTATTATCGCAAAAAAATATACATCATGTAAAACTGCACATCTCATGCCCACGAGACACCCCCGAAATGCCAACTCTCAAAATAATTTTCGTTTGGCGAATATCGGACATAAACATTTTTTAATTTGATTATATAGTTTAAACATTTTTGTGTTAGAAACCCATCCATCTGCCCCTTGTGCCACTTTTTACACATTCTTTTCTTTTGAAAATGAGTCCCTTAGTCCCACAATTTCTTACAATTTGATTATGATTTTACAACTGTCAGTAATTTTCAGTAGTCTAGAAATTTTGATCACCTCACTCACTGATCATGCTCCAAGATCATTTATAAATACAGTATATTAAAAAGCACCTGTCCTAGTACAGATCTATCTATTTCTATAACTATATCTATCTCAACATTTTTTTTAAACGTTAACCACTGCTGGCTACATTAGACCTAGACATTCAATGCCGGGACTATCTGGGCACCAGCATACTCCAAGTTCTACTTCGGCTCTGCCCCTAGACAGCCCTGATGCTATCTGGTGAATGCCATGTCAGTCAGAGTGGATAATCAGTGGCTTTGTCCAGTTAGGTGCCACTGAATACCCACTCCCAACCCACTCAGTGTGATTTAACCAGGCAGGGGCTTCTCCTGTCTGCTTAACCTGGCTTTGAATATTGTCTCTAGTATCTTCAGTCTTTTACTATCCCATCATCAGGTCATCCCATTTAGTACACATCCATACCTTCTTCTCTAAGGCCCTTCTCTGCAGGTCTCTTTGTTTCACACACAGCAGTTGAAATTTCAGGAGTTTTGCTAACAGCACAGAGGGCAGTGGTTCCCCACTATCGTGAACGAATTTTGCTACCTCCATCACCTACAAACACAGAAAAAGACATTTTTAATAAAGTCACATCACAACATTAATATGTTGTACTGTATAAAGGGGGTTCTCAGAAGGTGAGATACTTTTCATTTCATGGATTTGATTCAGGTACAATTTTAATTACAATAATACAAAGTTTAAACTGTGATTGGTTCATGTTATTTTTTATATTAAGTTGTAGCATGTCAATTTGATAATACTACAGTTATGAATAATTACATAAATACATAAGTAACACCAAGCCCAGTATCCTGTTTCCAATAGTGGCCAATCCAGGTCAGAAATACCAGGGCATGATCCTAAAAAATAGCATGAATCCATGCTATCTTACCAACAGGAGCCTCCCACACCTTTGGTCAGCTTTTACTCGTACATTTAACAAACAGAGAAATTTAGGATCTGATAGTTTCCTCTCATTATACTATTTGAGTACAACAAAATAAAAATATGGAACTCAGAAATTAATACTGAAAGGACGTAAATGGAATATGAGGAAATATGAAAAAGATCAAAGACCAAGAAGCTGGAAATTTCAGAAGCCGACTACTTGCTGTTGAGTGAACTATTTCTGGTAGAAAAATTTTCTATCAAAGTTAAGATTTTAAGATAATCTTCTACATATAATTTAAGCATATTTTGCTTGACACAGAAGAGGGAAAGGGAATGGGACTTATATACTGCCTTTCTGTGGTTTTTCCAAGTACATTCAAAGTGGTTTTACATATTATATACAGGTACTTATTTGTACCTGGGACAATGGAGGGTTAAGTGACTTGTCCAGAGTTGCAAGGAGCTGCAGTGGGAATCAAACCCAGATCCCCAGGATCAGAGACCACTGCACTAACCACTAGGCTACAGTACATGCCTTTAAAAAAAGAAAACGTTGTCTTACCTGAAAACTTTCTTTTCTTTAGTCCTACCAGACCAGTCCAGAATAATTGGGTTATGTCTGTCAACCAGCGGATGGAGACGGAGAAAAAAAGTAAGAACATAAGCATTGCCATACTGGGACAGACCGAAGGTCCATCATGCCCAATATCCTGTTTCCAACAGTGGCCAATCTAGGTTCAACTACCTGGCAAAATCCCAAGCAAAACAGATTTTATGCTGTTCATCCAAGACATAAGCAGTGGATTTTGCCAAGGCCATCTTAATAATGGCTTATGGACTTTTCTTTTAGGAAATTGTCCAAACTATCTTTAAACCTTGCTAAACTAACTGCTTTTACCACATTTTCTGGCAACAAATTGCAGAGTTTAATTACCCATGGAGTGAAAAAATATTTTCTCCAATTTGTTTTAAATGAAGCTACTTAGTAGCTTCATTGTGTGCCCCCCACAAACAAGCGATTCACTTCTACCGTTCTACTCTTATTTTATCTCCCTATCATATCTCCCCTTAGTTGCCTCTTCTCCAAGCTGAAAAATCCTTGCCTTTTTAGTCTTTCCTCATAGGGAAGTCATCCTATCCCCTTTATCATTTTCATTGCCCTTCTCTGTACCTTTTCTAATTCCACTGTATCTTTTTTTCATATGTGGTGACCAGAATTACGCTCAATATTCGAGGTGCAGTCAAATCATGGAGCAATACAAAGGAATTATAATATTCTCAGTTTCGTTTTAAACATTTTTTCCAAAAATTGTTTTATTGAACCAACAAATATGTTTTGGTATAGTAAATCAAAAATCTTCAGATATCCCAGTAATCTGCCTAGAAGACACAAACAAGAGGCAAAACTCTTAGCTAGCTATACCCACATGAATACCTGCCTACCACCATCAAGAAAACCCTAAAACTACAACTACAACTCAGACCAGTACTTGAAAACTTGGACCTAATAAATGACAGATCAGCCAAGGGTAAATTAGGCCTTACCTGCTAATTTGCTTTCCTTTAGTCCCTCCGGACCGGCCCAGAATGTGACTGATGGGTTGTGCATGCCTTCCAGCAGGTGGAGACTGAGAAAAAACTGTGACTCTAGCGAGCCAATAAGAGCCCTTGCCAGCCATAGAAAGATCCAGTAATAGAGTACCAAAGCAGAAGAAAAGAAGTACCTAACCTGTGCATCCAAAAAACCTGAGCAGCCACCGGCACATTGCCAACAAAGGGCAAGTGCCTGAAAACATATCGTTTTTCTGTTTTCTTTCTTTTTGTTTGTTTTTTTAAATAGATACATAAACTAGCAACACAGCTCCAAAAAGAAACCGACAACGAACCTCTGAAAACACAGATATCTGAAGGGAGGGATCTGGCCCAGTCCGGAGGGACTAAAGGAAAGCAAATTAGCAGGTAAGGCCTACTTTACCCTTCCTTAGGGTCCCTCCGGACCGGCCCAGAATGTGACTGATGGGAAGTAACAAAGCAGTGAAATTATGGGAGGGACCCTAACAGCCCCGCCGACAACACGCACGCTCCGAAATCAACCGAGCGACGACTGAGAATGTCCAAATGGTAGTGCTTAGAAAAGGAATGCAAGGACAACCAGATCGCCGCCCTGCAAATGTCCTCCGGAGGAACCAGACAACGCTCTGCCCACGAAGCTGCCTGACCTCTCATAGAATGAGCCTTGACATGGTCTGGAACCGTTTCCCCAGAAATAAGATAGGCCGAAGCAATCATTTTCTTGAGCCAATGAGAAATCGTGGGTTTAGAGGCCATGAGCCCCATACGCGCACCGCCAATCAAAAGAAACAACCGATCAGATCTCCGAAACAGTGGCGTAGCCAGAAGTCAATTTTTGGGTGGGCCAACAGGTTGGATGGGTGGGCACTAGACAGTGGTGTGCTGGTAAATGTTTAACAACAGGCTCTCTCCCCGGTTCACCTCTGCGTCCCCCCCTGTCCACCTGTGCACCTCCCTTCAAAATTGCAGAGCTGGCTATAGCCGGGGAGAGAGCCTGGGGGGTGGAGGAGGCAATGCATTACTCTCTCCAGGAAAAAAAACATTAAATGATCCAAGGTTCCAATCTAATTCATGTTTAATGTGGGATAAAATGCCATAAATAAGTAAATAAATATAAACTTTTAATGTTGAGCACCTGATTCTCAAAGTGGACATGTTCCAATCATTATAATGAAAATAAAATGATTTTTTTCTACCTTTGCTGTCTGGTGACTTTGTTTTTCTGATCATACTGGCCCAGTATCTGATTCTGCTGCTATCTGTCCTCTTTACTCCGTTTCCAGGGCTTCCTTTCCATTTATTTCTTTACTTTCCGCCTTTCTTCTTCATTTTTTGCTCTGGGTCCTCCGCAGACTTGACTGTCCAGTGGATCCAGCTTCTGCCTATTTTCTTCATCCATGTGCAATTTTCTCCTCTCTTCCTTTTCCCTCATCTCATCTCCTTCCTCACTCTTCCCTCCCCTCCATCCATGTCTAGCATTTCTTCTCTCTCCCTTCCCTCTCCTCCATCCATATCCAGCAGCCTCCTCTCTCCTGCCCTTCCCTCCATCCATCCATGTACAGCAACCCTCCTCTGCCCCCTGCCCTCCCCTCCATCCACCCATGTCCAGCAACCTTCCTCTCTCCTCTTCCCTCCCCTCCATCCACCCATGTCCAGCAACTCTCCTCTCCCCTCCATCCATCCATACCCAGCAATTCTCTTCTCTCCCCTGCCCCTATCCATCCATCCCCCGCAATTCTGTTCTTGCCCATGTCTCCTCCATCCATCCATTCCCAGCAATTCTCCTCTCTCCCCTGCCCCCCACCTCCATCCATCCATCCCCAGCAATTCTCCTCTCTGCCCTGCCCCCCACCTCGATCCATCCATCCATCCCCAGCAATTCTCCTCTCTGCCCTGCCCCCCACCTCCATCCATCCATCCATCCCCAGCAATTCTCCTCTCTGCCCTGCCCCCCACCTCCATCCATCCATCCATCCCCAGCAATTCTCCTCTCTCCCCTGCCCCCCACCTCCATCCATCCATCATCCCCAGCAATTCTCCTCTCTCCCCTGACCCCCACCTCCATCCATCCCCAGAAATTCTCCTCTCTCCCTTGCCCCCCCACCTCCATCCATCATCCCCAGCAATTCTCCTCTCTCCCCTGCCCCCCCACCTCCATCCCCAGCAATTCTCTCTCCCCTGACCCCCACCTCCATCCATCCATCCGGTGACTCTCCTCTCTCCCCTCCCCTCCCATCCATGTGTCCAGCGATTCTCCTTCACCCCCATGCATTCTTCCCTCCCATTCCACCTGCCCGCCCTCTCTCTGACGGCAGCGCTTCCCAGACGCTGCCTCCGCCGCCACGATCTACCTCCTCCCTCTGTCTCACTCTCAACAGCAGCGGTAGCGATTCAAACACGCTACTTCCTGCTTCTAACCCGGAAGCGTCTCCTCTGCAGAGGAGACGCTTCCGGGTTAGAAGCAGGAGGCAGCGTGTTTGAATCATGACACTACCGCTGCTGTTGAGTGAGACAGAGGGAGGAGGTAGATCGTGGCGGCGGAGGCAGCATCTGGGAAGCGCTGCCGTCAGAGAGAAGGAGGCAGATGCAGGATCAGCGCTGCCTGCTCCCTCCGCTCCGCTGCTGGGTGGGCCTGAACCCAAACTGGGTGGGCCTAGGCCCATCCAGGCCCACCCGTGGCTACGCCATTGCTCCGAAAGACCTCCGTAGATTTAATATAGTGCTTCAACACCCGCTTGACATCCAAACACTTCAAACTCCGCTGCTCCTGCGAGCCAGAAAAAGAACCTAAGACAGGCAAAACAACTGGCTGAGAAACATGAAACCGAGATACCACTTTGAGAAGAAAGGAGGGAACTGGCCGCAAAACTACGCGATCAGGACAGAACTCCAAAAAAGGAGACCTACACGACAAAGCCTGCAACTCCAAAACTCGCCTGGCCGACGTAACAGCCACCAAAAACACTGTCTTCAGAGTTAAATCTTTTAAAGAAAAGGACAACAACGGCTCAAAGGGAGGCTTAGTAAGAACCGAGAGCACCAAATTCAGATCCCACGAAGGAAACGCACATCGCGATGGAGGACGAAGAAGATTAACTCCTTTGAGGAAACGCACCACATCCGGATAAGTAGCTAACGGCTTCCCTTGGATAGGACCACGAAAACATGACAAAGCCGCAATCTGCACTTTAAGGGAAGACAACGCCAAACCTTTGTCAAACCCCCCGCTGCAAAAAATTCAAAATCTGCGACACCGAAGCCACCAGAGGAGAAAGAGAATACTCCAAACACCAATCTTCAAAGATCATCCAAGTACGGACATAATTCAAAGAAGTTGAACGCCGGCGGGAACGTAGCATAGTAGCAATAACCTACGCAGAATAACCTTTCTTTGCTAACCTAGCCCTCTCAAGAGCCAAGCCGTAAGACAGAATCGACCCGGATCCGGATGAGCGACCGGACCCTGCGACAAAAGATCTGGAGTGACCGGGATCCTGAAGGGAAGATCCACCAGAAGACGTCGAAGGTCGGCATACCACGGCCTCCGAGGCCAATCCAGCACCACCAGAATGAGACAACCCTTGTAAGCCTCTACCTTCTGCAAAAGACGACCTATCAGAGGCCAAGGACCGGTGACCGGGGCCGTGAGTATGGAACAGCCTTACTTAACTGACACACCTATTGATCAGGCTGATGATCCTGATTTGTCAGAGCCACCAGCAGAAACCCTTCCAGATATGGATACTGATATAGGACACAGACATGCTTTTCAGAAAGCACGGCGCTTTGACCCTGACCTGGAAGCTCTAAGGCAGAGGGCTGGTCAACCAGTCAGTAAGACCTGTAAAGATCATATCTTATGGAAAGGGGCTTGTTGTACAGAGAGACTGATCCTGTTGATCCTAATAGGCCCTGGACAGTAGGCAAGCAGCTTATAGTGCCCTGTACATACAGAGAACAACTACATAAGTACATAAGTATTGCCATACTGGGAAAGACCAAAGGTTCATCAAGCCCAGCATCCTGTTTCCAACAGTGGCCAATCTAGGTCACAAATACTTGGCAAGATCCCCAAAACTCCTATAGATTGCACTTGATAGTCCACTAGCAGGATATCAGTGGGTGACATGCAGAGGCACTAGATTGACCCAGAACTTCTACTGGCCAGCAGTATCTCGAGCCGTAGCTGACTATTGTGGAACCTGTGATGTGTGTCAAAGAGTGGGTAAAACCTAAGATCATCCCTAAGCTCAGTGGTGTGCTGGAGCCGGCTCGCAAGAGCCGCTTGTTAAATTTTGACAGCTCTTGCGAGCCGGTTGTTGTACAGGGCAAGCTGGCTCCATTGCACAAGGTAAGCATGGCAGGAGGGCGCCATGCTTACCTCCCCTCCCGCTCCCATCCATGTCTAGTGATGTCCTTCGCCCCCCCCCATCCTCCCCTGCCGCTCCCATCCGTCAGTTCAATTACCTGCCTCAAAGCGCCGCCTTATTTAAAGCCCTGCTGCCCGTCTCCAGCTGCCTTCCCCTGCTTGCTTCTCAGGCGTTCGGTTCGCGCCCTTAGTCCCGCCTTCTGACGTCATTCTGACGTCATTTCCTTTTCCCGCGGCGGGACTAAGGGCGCGAACCGAACGCCTGAGAAGCAAGCAGGGGAAGGCAGCTGGAGACGGGCAGCAGGCAGGCCTTAAATAATGCGGCACTTCGAGGCAGGTAATTGAAACTGATGGATGGGAGCGGCAGGGGAGGATGGGGGGGGGGCGAAGGACATCACTAGACATGGATGGGAGCGGGAGGGAGGAGAACTGCTGGGCATGGATGGGCAGAGGGAGGCAGGGGAGAGAATTGCTGGGCATGGATGGGCAGAGGGGGGCAGGGGAGAGAACTGCTGGGCATGAATGGGCAGGGGAGAGAATTGCTGGGCATGGATGGGCAGAGGGGGGCAGGGGAGAGAACTGCTGGGCAAGGATGGGCAGAGGGAGGCAGGGGAGAGAATTGCTGGGCATGGATGGGCAGAGGGGGGCAGGGGAGAGAACTGCTGGGCATGGATGGGCAGAGGGAGGCAGGGGAGAGAATTGCTGGGCATGGATGGGCAGAGGGGGGCAGGGGAGAGAACTGCTGGGCATGGATGGGCAGAGGGAGGCAGGGGAGAGAATTGCTGGGCATGGATGGGCAGAGGAGAGAATTGCTGGGCGTGAATGGGCAGAGGGGGGCAGGGGAGAGAATTGCTGGGCATGGATGGGCAGAGGGAAGCAGGGGAGAGAATTGCTGGGCATGGATGGGCAGAGGGGGGCAGGGGAGAGAATTGCTGGGCATGGATGGGCAGAGGAGAGAATTGCTGGGCATGAATGGGCAGAGGGGGGCAGGGGAGAGAATTGCTGGGTATGGATGGGCAGAGGGAAGCAAGGGAGAGAATTGCTGGGCATGGATGGGCAGAGGAGAGAATTGCTGGGCATGGATGGGCAGAGGGGGCAGGGGAGAGAAGAGAATTGCTGGGTATGGATGGATAGAGAGGGGCAGGGGAGAGAGGAGAGTTTCAGGACATGGATGGCGGGGACAGCAAGAGAAATTCTGGACATGGATGGAGGGGAGGGAAGGGAGAGAGAAGAAATGCTGGACATGGAGGGAAGATAGAGGAAGGAGATTAGATGAGAGAAAAGGAAGTGAGGAGAGAAACTGCACATGGATGGAGAAAATAGGCAGAAGCTGGATCCACTGTACAGTCAAGTCTGCGGAGGACAAGAAATGAAGAAGAAAGAAGGAAAGAAAAGAAACAAATGGAAAGGAAGCCCTGGAAACGGAGTAAGGGAACAGATAGAGAACAGCAGAATCAGATACTGGACCAGCATGATCAGAGAAACAAACTCACCAGACAACAAAGGTAGAAAAAAAATAATTTTATTTTCCTTATAGTGTTTGGAATATGTCCACTTTGAGAATCAGGTGCTGAACGTTAAAAGTTTATGTTTATTTACTTATTTATGGCATTTTATCCCATATTAAACATGAATTAGATTGGAACCTGGGATCATTTAATTTTTTTTTCCTGGAGAGAGTAATGTGTTGGCCGCCGCCCCCCCCCCCCCCCCCCCGGGGTATAGCCAGCTCTGCAGTTTTTTTTGGGGGGGGGGCGCAGAGGTGGATGGGGGGGGGCGCCGAGGTGGACGGGGGGGGGGGGGGCGGGCGCCGAGGTGGACCGGGGAGAGAGCCTGTTGTTAAAAATTTACCAGCACACCACTGCCTAAGCTTACCTGAAACCTTTACCCATTATCAGTGAGCCCTTTGAGAGAATAGCAGTGGATATAATGGGGCCTCTAGCTGTCCGTAGCCGGACTGGGAAAAGATATTGTAAAGTGGATCCTCTTTCCTCCTGGGTTGCAGCTCTTCCAAGAAAAAGCCAAACAAAAAAAAACACACTCCCGTATGGCTCCCCTTTTTCTCAAAAAACAAATATAAGGAAGCTTTTTATTGAATAGGAGGAACGTCCCTCCTTCTCCCAATTGCTTCTCCAAAACAACAAACACTGCTACACCGTGCAGGCTTCAACCGCTGCTTTCTCTCCCGGTCCCCTGGAGAGTAGCAGGAAAAAGAAAAAAAAAACACCCAGCGCAATTCAGCCCTGGTTTCCAAACACAGCTCAATTTTTAGCCAAGCTTCAAAAACATAGCTCAGTCCAGCTAGGCTCTCAAAACACAGTTCAATTTTAGCCAGGCTTTCAAACCACAGTTCAGTTCTAGCCAAGCTTTCCAAAACACAGCTCAGTTTAGCCAGGCTTTCAAAACACAGTTCAATTTTAGCCAAGCTTCAAAAACATAGCTCAGTCCAGCTAGGCTTTCAAAACACAGTTCAATTTTAGCCAGGCTTTCAAAACACAGTTCAGTTCTAGCCAAGCTTTCCAAAACACAGCTCAGTTTAGCCAGGCTTTCAAAACACAGTTCAGTTCTAGCCAAGCTTTCCAAAACACAGCTCAGTTTAGCCAGGCTTTCAAAACACAGTTCAATTTTAGCCAAGCTTCAAAAACATAGCTCAGTCCAGCTAGGCTTTCAAAACACAGTTCAATTTTAGCCAGGCTTTCAAAACACAGCTCAGTTTAGCCAGGCTTTCAAAAACACAGTTCAATTTTAGCCAAGCTTCAACAACATAGCTCAGTAATGGCTTTGCGCGGGCTCAAAGCCTAGGGTCCCACCCTCTTGGTCAGTCATACTCCTACCTGACCTCCTCCCGCTTGACCCGGCTTGGCCACGCTACTCTCTTGGCTTTCGCTGAGCCAGAGCTGAAAAGTCCATTGGCTCTTCCAGGGCGCTCTCCGGTTCAGCTAACTCCATAGGGCAAGGCTCACTCTCTGCCTCTCGCTCCTCAGGAGCCCAATCCATATTCTCCTCGCCCCGCCCTTCTCCCAGCTGCTCACCCTTTCTTTCATTAAAGCTCTTTGGTGGCTCTTCTTTCTCCACCCACCTGTTCCACCACCTCTTCCACCAGGTTGGAGAATCAGCCTTATTCCTTCCCCTGTGGCCCTCCTCTGGAGACTCCTGGGAATGCATATAGTTTCTCTTATCCCCGGTCTCCCTTGGGGCATGCTGGGAGTTGTAGTTCTTTATTTCTAGTTTTTTCCTGGGGAATGCCTGCCTATACCGGGGGTATTCTGGCCTAACCCAGGGTTCCTTTGGGGCCTTTCCTACATACTCTTTACAATATATACTGACAGTGGTGGACTTTGCTACCAGATATCCTGAAGCGGTAGCCTTATCCTCCATAGAATCAGAGAAAATTGCCAATGCCCTGCTAGAAATATTTTTTCGGGTAGGATATCCACCTGAAATACTATCAGACCAAGGGGCGCAGTTTATGTCTGAGCTGATCCAAAATCTGTGGGCACATTGTGGAGTGAAATCTGTACGTACCACATCACATTACCCTGAAACTAATGGGTTGGTGTTGAAATTCATTGGTACATTAAAGCACATGTTAAAGACTTTCGTAGAAACAGGAGACCATGACTGTGAAAAATACTTACCCTACCTACTGTTTGCATACAGAGAAGGTTCTCCCCATTTGAGTTGCTTTATGACCAGAGAGTGAGAGGGCCCCTTGACCTAATAAGAGAACATTGGGAGGGGAAAGTTGATACCTCTGACACCACTGTAATTGAATATATAGTTAATATGAGGTAGAGATTAGAAGAACTTGTGAGTTTTGTCAGAGATAACTTGCAGGCAGCCCAGACTAAGCTAAAGACCTGGTATGATTGTAAGGCCAGAAATAGAGAGTTTTAATAGGGACAGCAGGTACTTGTTTTAGTCCCAGTGCGTCACAATAAACTTCAAGCTAATTAGGCAGGACCTTACAAGGTCATAAGGCGCCTGAATGATACAAACTGTGGACTCTCAAGACAGAAAGCAACATACTTTTCATGTAAATATATTAAAGGCCTAAGCAAATCGCACAGCTATGGTGCTAGCTGTACGCAGCCTGCAAGAAGATTGTCAGGATAGTGAGCCCATACCTGATCTCTTAGCAGAGACATTACCAGAGGGATCTGACACTGAAGAGGGACTATTTAAATGTACAGACTGTGAAAACACTTTCAGTCAAAAGGGGGAACTAGAACAACAGGAAACATGTATAAGAGAGACACATTTTACTTTCTCTAAGTATAAGAAAGATTTCAGTATGAAAAAGGAGCTAATGCAGCACCTGAAAAATACTAAAGAAACTGGACTATGAAAAAGTATAGAATACTGTAAAAACTGTAACAATAAAGTAAACATTACAGACTTGGGGAAAATCCACTATTTCTGGGATAAGCAGTATAAAATATTTTGTACTTTTTTGGGATCTTGCCAGGTATTTGTGACCTGGATTGGCCACTGTTGGAAACAGGATGCTGGGCTTGATGGACCTTTGGTCTTTCCCAGTATGGCAATACTTATGTACTAACATCAGAAAAACACTGAAGGTCTTCATGTCCTGGTTATGACAGTAGCTTCAATCAGTAAGAAAGCTCCATAAGAAATACAAAATTTCACCCAGGAGAGAGTCCAGATTCAAGAATGGAGTGTAAGAAAAGTTTCAGTTGCCAGAAATTATTGTCAAAGCAGCACAGAATCCATTCAGGGAATAAACCGTTTACATGCACTGAATGTAGAAAAAGCTTTACTCATAAATCACAGCTAACAAAGCACCAGAGAATACACACAGGAGTACAAACATTCACATGTGATGAATGTGATAAAAGCTTCTGTCAGAAGATACCCCTCACTATTCACAAATTGAAAAAGAAAAGCTTCCTCACCGTCATGTAACCAAGTTTCTGTAATGCATATACTATCAAGTTTATTTGTAGAGAATAATTCATAAATTTGTGTAGTTTTAGTATGTAAAGACCGAACATTTATTAATCCAGACTGCATTAGACAACAAGTTTTGCGCATCAGATCATCAATTCCCTCCACCCTTATTGGATCATCAATTCTTCACAATTTTTTGAGAATCATACATGATCAAACAACAGGTAGACAATGTGGTAGAATTATGATGTACCTTTGGGGAAGCAGAAAAAAAGGAAGGAGAATTAATCCATGGTTTACAGCCCCAGTAAATAGGAATCGGTGACAAATAATCCATAGAGGCTGATTGGGACAACACCATAGTGAGATGAGATCTTTTAATTTTCACTTCACTTGCAAACTACAGTAGATCAACTTGAACCTCAGTGTCCCAATATAGGTTGTTGCTCTGCTGGTCATCCCTAGTTCACTTCTGACCTTAAGTGAGATCACTTCTTCATAGAGCTGAACATCACTGGAGAAAGGACTTCATTCCTCTCTCTCCTGCTGTCATTTCATCCAGTCTAAATACACAGCTCTTGTTCAGAAAGTTAAATCTTCCTATTTTTTCCTTATAAAGAAGACTCCAACATAAAACCAATTCCTGCTTGTCACCCAGATTCCTATGCAATTTTTCTTCTTCAAAAGATCTTTCCTTCAGGATCCCTCAATTTTCACTGTCCATTCTTTCTTCTCCCCCTACTGTGTACGGCAGCTATTTGGCTGTCCCGATGGCCACTTTTAGTAATTTATCTTCCTTATCTCATGTTGGTATGCACAAGCTTATAACCTCTATGAAATCTTCTGGTTCTGGATATCATCTTTCTTCAGTTGCTTAAGGATTCTTTGTCCTCTATATCTTCAATTTTTTCTGATTTCATTAATACCAGTCTCCTGCATGGTATAGTGCCATCCTCCTGGAAGCAATCTGTTATCAGGCCGTGGTTTAAGAAACCAAATGCAGACTGTTCTTCATGTTCAAATTTCAGACCTATTGTAACCAGTGGAGTACCAAGGGGGGAGGCGGTGGGGGCGGTCCGCCCCAGGTGCACGCCGCTGGGGGGGGGGGTGCCGCACGCCGGTCAGCGTTGTTGGTTTCCATGCTCCCTCTGCCCACGGTTGCCAGGTGGGCGGTTTTCCCGCCCAATTGGGCGGTTTTCCACGGCCCGCTGCAGGAAATTTTTGTCCGCTGAGGGTCGCGGGTTTTTGGGCTATTTTTTATCGGGCTGCGGGGGCGGGGTTGATGACGTTTTGGGCGGGGCTGATGACAAAGGAGGCGGGGTTGATGACGGCAGAGGCGGGGTTGATGACGACGGGGGTGGGGTTGATGACGGCGGGGGTGGGGGTGTGAATCTTTTGGGTGGGTTTGGGGACCGGGTAACTGGCAACACTGCCTCTGCCCCGGAACAGGAAGTAACCTGTCCCGGGGCAGAGGGAGCATGGAAACCAACGACGCTGACCGGCGCGCGGCACCCCCCTCAGCGACATGCACCCGGGGGGTTCTTTTGCCGGGGTGGGGGGTGTCCCTTCGCCGGGAGGGGGGCGCGCTGCAAGGAGGGGTGCTGCACCCGGGGGGGGGGCACATCGGCGATCCGCCCCAGGTGTCTGCGCCCCTCGGAACGCCACTGATTGTAACACTCCCCTTTCTTACAAAGATGACCGAGAAAACAGATTTTCACCAATTTACCAAGTTTTGGAATGCTAATGTGGATTGTTCTTCACTTTCAAATTTCAGACCTATTGCAACATTCCCCTTTCTTGCAAAGATGACAGAGAAAGCAGTTTTTCATCAATTTACCAAGTTTTAGAATGCTAACAATTACCTCCACCCTCATCACTCAGGTGTCCACGAGAGTAACAGTAGTGAGTCTATTCTTCTTCTGCTGCTTAATAATCTAGTCTGCCATCTGGACATTTCAAAGGTGTCCATTTAACCCAGTTGGATCTCACATTAGCGTTTGATACAGTTGATCATTCTCTTCTTTGATCTCGTCTTCAAGAATCTGGATTGAGAGGTATGGTGCTTAACTGGTTCTGCTCTTGTTTTTCTAATTGGGTCTTCCATGTCTTCTTTAGTGATACTCTTTCTTGCTCATTTCCATTTTCTTGTGGAGTTCCATAGGGCTCTGCCTCGCACCTTGCCTTTTCAGTATTTTATCTGCTTTTGCTACTCTTGCTCAATAATTAGAGTTTTGCTCCCTATAGCTACACAGATGACATTCATCTTCTAATAGCCTATGACATCTGGTACCAGCCTTTTCAAGACTCTGTTTCTGCCAGCTTGAATCAAATTATCCTCTTGGTTCAGTCATAATAAACCCTTTCTGAATTCTCACGTGATGCCATTTGATTTTCAGGTTCTGATGTTCCCCCTTCTCATCATCCCAGTCTTGATGGAGTTGTCTTACCTCTCATGGATTCCATTTGATCTCTGGGCATATTGTTAGATTCTGAGCTCAATTTCTGTCTTCACATTGTGGCCATGATCAAGTTTCAAATTTCTTTAAATTTACTATCCCGCCCCAACAGAGAGACCATCTGGGCAGCTTACAATCTAAAAGGGGGTACCATACAATAAGATAAGACATAGTGAGGATAGTGGGTAAGATAAGATAGTGGGGGTGCTAAAATACAGCAGGTTGGAATTTGTGTGTCCAGGGGTTTGCGTTAGGTTTGCAGATGACAATGTTAAACTGAAGAGTCAACAGAAAGCATCCTTGCAGAGAAAATTCTTAAGGTCAGTGTCACAAAACACCTAGCCACCTGCCTGGGGTTACCCCGCGGCCACTTAGAGGGTCTGTCTCCAGCACAGCTCAGGTCCGCCTGCACCTGTCACTTGTGCTTTACACTAGCACCCTCCTCCCACCCACTGGCTCACAACCATCTCTGGGCAAGTCTCCCGCTCTTCAATTATCCCCTGTGATTTCTAGGTTACTGGAGCCACCTCCAGGCCAATTAGAGCCCAGAACAATAAAGTTTCAGGTAAAAACTGGTTACATCACTACAGGAACTTCCTATTATTTGTTTGCCAACTAAAAAAAGGAGAAGTCAGTCCTCTAGAACAGCTTTAAGCTTAAACATGCACCATCTGCTGGCCAAACTGGAGAAGTACACTTCAGACAGGAAAATATCCAATACATTTTACAGGCTTAAAATACACTGTTTCTTCACACCTCCTCCCTTAAGAGAGAGACCCTGGACTGTGACCTCTACAGACCGCTGATCGAGTCTCGATAGTCTAGTGTCAGGTCAGTTCTGGCTTTTGCTTCCTACAGAGGCCATCAGTTTTGCCATGTTAATTGCCCTTCTGGTGCTTATAACAGAAGCCTTTACCATACTCCTTACATGCTAACATGTTTAATCCTATATGCTTCAATCTCTTCCCATGGGTTTTACAGCATTTCATTCTGCTAAAACTTCTAAAAGGGGAGGAGGAGTAACAGTCAGTTTTCCTTCTTTTTTTTTCTGCCATTGAATTTCCTTCTTCAGACTATCTTTATCCTGAATTATTGCTGATTAATATTATTGATCCTTATACTTTTACTCTAATGGTCTGTTATCTCCCTCCATCTCCCCCCCCCCCCCCCCCCCCCCCACCACACACACACACTATATGTGGGATAGTTTTACTCAAACATTGGCTGATGTCTCTACTTGTTTCTCAAACCTTCTTATTGTGGTACACTTCAATATTCATTTCTCTCCTCTTCTAAGTCTCCTAAATTTTTTGTCCTTTCTGTCAGACATTCCCCTTACTCAACTAGTTTCTGGACCAACTCACATTTCAGGGCACACTCTTGACCTCATTCTTCTACATGATAATCTTACTAATTCTTTTTCTTGTACTCCAATTCATGTAGTTCCTTTACCTTGGACGGATCATTTTCTTTTATTAACATCTATTCTGTTCTCTGTGGTTAATATACCAACTCTAAATCACTTCCTTATTTTAGATCTTCTTTTATATCACAAGATTCTGCCACCTATAAACTATTGTTTACATGTTTGCCTAACAATATTTTGGAGTTATCACTAGATGAGATGGTTTGAAGCTGGGATTCTTTGCTTGCAGCTCAGTGCAGACTTTATTCCCCTATGGTTTCTGCATGTCAATCTAAAAAGAGTCACTAGTATCACAGTGGTCTCACTTTATTAACATAGTAACAAAGTAGATGACGGCAGAAAAAGACCTGCACGGTCCATCCAGTCTGCCCAAGAAGATAAACTCATATGTACTACTTTTTGTGTATACCCTACCTTGATTTGTACCTGTCCTCTTCAGGGCACAGACCATATAAGTCTGCCCAGCACTATCCCCGCCTCCCAACCACCAGCCCCGCCTCCCACCACCAGCTCTGGTACAGACCGTATAAGTCTGCCCAGCACTATCCCCGCCTCCCAACCACCAGCCCTGGCACAGACCGTATAAGTCTGCCCAGCACTATCCCCGCCTCCCAACCACCAGCCCCGCCTCCCACCACCGGCTCTGCCACCCAATCTCGGCTAAGCTTCTGAGGATCCTTTCCTTCTGAACAGGATTCCTTTATGTTTATCCCACGCATGTTTGAATTCCGTTACCGTTTACATTTCCACCACCTCTCGCGGGAGGGCATTCCAAGCATACACCACTCTCTCCATGAAGAAATACTTCCTGACATTTTTCTTGAGACTGCCCCCCTTCAATCTCATTTCATGTCCTCTAGTTCTACCGCTTTCCCCTCTCCGGAAAAGGTTCGTTTGCGGATTAATACCCTTCAAATATTTGAACGTCTGTATCATATCACCCCTGTTTCTCTTTTCCTCCAGGGTATACATGTTCAGGTCAACAAGTCTCTCCTCATAAGTCTTGGAACGCAAATCCCATATCATTCTCGTAGCTTTTCTTTGCACCGCTTCCATTTTTATAACATCCTTCGCAAGATACGGCCTCCAAAACTGAACACAATACTCCAGGTGGGGCCTCACCAACGTCTTATACAGGGGTATTAAAACCTCTTTTCTTCTGCTGGTCACACCTCTCTCTATACAGACTAGCAATCTTCTAGCTACGGCCACCGCTTTGTCACACTGTTTCGTCGCCTTCAGATCCTCAGATACTATCACCCCAAGATCCCTCTCCCCATCCGTACCTATCAGACTCTCCCCGCCTAACACATACGTCTCCCTTGGATTTCTACTCCCTAAATGCATCACTTTGCATTTCTTCGCATTGAATTTTAATTGCCAAGCGTTAAGACAATAAGTGCGCAGAGCTGAGCACCGATGGAGGAAAAATAAAGATAACAGATGTTATCATACTGAGTTCAACAGGTTAGCCAATTGATTTAATTATGAACTTAAGAAGGCTAAGAAAACTTTTTTATTCAACTATGATTTGTAATTCAAACAATCCTTCTAAAACCTTGTTTAGGACATTTTCTCACCTATCTGGTACTAACCTTTGGATCATCTTTTCCCTTCAAGTGATTCTCTTGCTATTCATTTTCAAGATAAGATTTTAAATATTCAGAGTAAGATTACTTCTAATCCTGGTGTCCCTGACCCATTGTCACCTGTATATTCGGTTGATCCACTATTACACTCATGTTCTACATCATGGGATAATTTTTTCATACCATCTCTCACTGTTTTACATAACGTTATTCAGCAGACTAATCTCACAACTTCTGTTTTAGATCCTTTCCCTTCCAGTTGGTAGAAACTTCCATGTCACGGACTTAGTCCACTTCTTCTTCATATGATATCTACCAGTTTTTCTACTGGAATTGTTCCTTTGCAATGGAAGAAAGCCATAGTTAAGCCAATTCTTAAAAATAACTCTGGAGACCCTCTTGATCTTAATAACTATCGACCTGTTTCAAATCTCTGTATAGTTTATAAATTGTAGAAAAGATTGTTTTTTTTATCAACTCTATTCTTTTGCTGAACAAGTTCAAGCTTTGCACCCAAGACAAACTGGATTCTGTACCTACCATAGTACAGAAACAACTATAACTGCTTTGCTGTTACATCTTTTGATCATCCCAGTTTCTTCTTTCCATTATTTAGGTGTCATTGAGGGGAATAATCGAACGGCGCCGGCGAAATAGATTGCCGGCGATCTATTTTGGAGGCGGCGCAAACAGTTGGCCGGAACCGTATTATCGAAAAAGATGGCCAGCCATCTTTTCTTTCGATAATACGGTTTGGCAAATGCCAGAGTTTGCCGGGATTGAGATGGCCGCTGTTGTTTTACAGCAATAATGGAAACTAAAAGCAGCCATCTCAACCCCGACTAAATCCAAGGCTTTTGGTCGTGGGAGGAGCCAGCATTTGTAGTGCACTGGTCCCCCTCACATGCCAGGACACCAACCAGGCACCCTAGGGGACACCTCTAAAAATTTTTTTAAAATATACAAATAGCTCCCAGGTGCATAGCTCCCTTACCTTGGGTGCTGAGCCCCCCAAATCCCCCCAAAACCCACTCCACACAACTCTACACCATTACCATAGCCCTTATGTGTGAAGGGGGGCACCTACATGTGGGTAGAGTGGGTTTTGGGAGGGTTTGGAGGGCTCAACACTTACCACCACAAGTGTAACAGGTAGGGAGGGGATGGGCCTGGGTCTGCCTGCTTTAAGTCCACTGCAACCAACAAAAACTGTTCCAGGGACCTGCATACTGCTGTCAGGGAGCTGGGTATGACATTTGAGGCTGGCAAAAAAGGTTTTTATTTTTATTTCTTTAGTGTGGGAGAGGGTTGGTGACCACTGGGGGAGTATGGGGAGGTCATCCCCCATTCCCTCCAGTGGTCATCTGGTCAGTTGGGGCACCGTTTTGAGGCTTGGTCGTGAAAATAAAAGGACCAAGTAAAACCGGCGAAATACTCATTAATGCTGCGTTTGTTTTTTCCATTGTGCGCTGAAGCCGGCCATCTGTTAGCCACGCCCATGTCCGCCCATGTCCCGCCTTCACTACACTGCCGACATGCTCTCTTGAACTTTCGCCGGCTCGGCGACGGGAAAGCGACGATGGTGTCAAAAAAGGGGGTTTCGACTACACCGATTTGGCCGCTTTTGAGAGATCGCTGGCGATCTCCCAATTTGTGTCGGAAGATCTCTTTCAAAAATAAGCCTGATTATTGATTTGCAGCTTTCTTTCAAGAAATAAATGTCTTAAGTTGTAAAAAAATTAATTCTATTAGTTACATTGGATTCAGTCTGTAAGATTGTACTTGGATTTTGCTTCCGTTCATACCCTTCTCCATGCCTTTGTACTATCACACATAGATTATTGTAATACTATCTATGCAGGACTTTTTAAATTTCAGTTACGTCGTTTACAAACATTACAAAGTACAGCTGCTAGAATGCTTTTCAGAGTCAGATGTTTTGACCCAGTAACACCTCTTCTCACTAGACTTTATTAGCTGCCAATTTCATATTGTATAAAGTTTAAAATTCTTCTAACTCACAAAGTTTTTTTACGCTGGGGAGCCATCCCATTTATCTAATGTTATTATTCCATATACTCCTTCTCATAATCATAGATATTTAGACTCTAATTGTCTCATTCTACCATCTCCTAGACATGCTCATTTAGAGTTTGCTCGATTGTCTCCAAGACTTTGGAATGAACTCCCTCCAGAGATTCGGAATGAAATGTCTTTGATAAACTTCAAAATAAAACTGAAAACTCGCTATTTTCAGTTGGCCTTTGAGTCTTTAATATCTTAGAGTGTCTCCTGTGGCAGGCCTGGAGGGCCTGTATTTTAAATTTTATGGGGTTTTTTTTTTGTATTTTTTTTTTAATTAACTTGTTGGTTGAGTGTAGTTTTCTTTCCTAATTTTTTTAAGGTGTTCCTTTCATTTATTGTTTTAAATTTGTTACTGTATGGGAGAGTGGTGAGATGGTGACCTGGAGTTCGTATGCCCAACGGCCCAGCTGCCCTCTGAGGTTCTGTCTTCTTTATGTAAATTTCCTCTTTGCAATTGCATTTTCCTTAACTGAGAGGAAGGGAACAACCGGCGGTCAGCCGCTGATGGCCAGCGTTTTGTCCCCTGAGCAGCAAGTGCGGGACCGCTGCGCATCGAACTGCCCATAGATGAAAGGGTTGGTGAGTCCTTTGATTAGTGCCGGCGAAGGAGCGTCAACGCTCTTGGACCTGGAAAAGCAACTCCATCACTCCCGAATTATTCAACCACCATGTCCAAAGGAGTGGAGGAGTGAGTTAGAGGCATATGCTGAAACGGAGGACGTTTACAGCAGAACCCGAATCGGCGGAACCACTCCTAAACACCTCAAGAGAAATAATCTTGGAGTTTTTGGCTTCTGTGGAGGTTACATTGAATACCATCTGGAAGGCGCTTCGGGACCTAACAGCGGTAGTAAATAACTTTGTTTCAGATATGATCTTATTGGAGAGTTGCATGGACAATTTGACTGAACCCTCTTGAGAGTGAAAAAATTGATATGACAAATGAAGTTCTGTACAAGCAAGAAGTGGTTATGATCTTGAAAATGATAATGGACCAGAAACTTTGAATAATAAGGTAGATGTTTTTGTGGATGATTAATGTCGAGATTATTGTTTTTCCCAGAGTTCCAGGTATGACTCCTAAAGTTTTCCTCAGAAATATTTCCTTAATTATTACTTCGAAAGGAGTGAAGCCTGTGAAAACTGGGATTGCTTTAATCAGTGGGATTTGAATTAGAGACTTGAATATATGTATCGTTAAATAATTTCTGGTTTTTAAAAGAGAGAAAATGTAATTAGATGTATTATTTCTAACTAAAACCTGGACAATAAGTATGTTCTCAATGAAATGAATTGACTATACGCCGTATTTGGTCTTGAGGAAGCCAACCAGATGATCAATGTGGAATAATGTATTAGATGAGTAATATCTGGGGATAATCAGGTTAATACCATGTTTTCTTTTTTCTGTTTACTGTTTAATTGATCTCCTTGTCTTATTTCACTCTCCCTATTTTTCTTCACTTTGTGGTCTAAGAAAGAGAAAGATTGTATATAATCCATATATCTAGTTGGGATTGTTTTCTTCTTATATTGTATTAATGTGCATTCATCTCTGTATTACTGTTTGCAAGTGACCCTTGTAAAATGAAAAAATTATAAATAAATGATTTAAATTTGTTATTGTAAACTTCTTTGACCTTGTTTGAAGTAATGGCGGTATACCAAGCTTGAATAAACATTATCTTCTAGAGATTGTGATTCAAGATCATCTAGAACTGCAAAACAATGAGAAACAAAGAGTTCTTTTGAAAGCAATACAGATATTATTTTTAACAGTTGGAGCATATATTGTTTGCAACTGTTAGCTGCTTAATGCTCTAAACGGAACAGAAGGAACTAAGACTAAGAAGCAAATCATTAAAAGCCTAACAAAAATTATATATAACATAGCATATAAAGAAAACAGTATTGATGTGTTGTCAAAACTATATAACAATTATAAATTTCCATTCATGGATCAACAGCCCAACATGTTTCGGCGTAATGCCTGCCTCTTGGGACTTAGTTCAAAGAAATCAATAAACAACAAGAGCAGCAATTTAAAGAACAAAGCACTCTGGGTGAACAAAAAAACAACAAAAAAGGAAGGGTAGTGGTTAACTCACCCAAGTTTTGGAACAGGTCAAAGGAATCACCTGCCAGCTTATTTTCGAAAGAGAAAGATGCCCATATTTCGACCCAAATCGGGAGATGGGCGTCTTTCTCCCGTTTGCGACCAAATCGGTATAATCGAAAGCCGATTTTGGTTGTCTTCAACTGCACTCCGTCGCAGGAACGAACAAAGTTGACGGGGGAGTGTTGGAGGCGTGGTGAAGGCCGGACTGGGGCGTGGTTATCGGCCGAGGAGAGATGGGCGTCTTTAGCTGATAATCGAAACAAGAAGGGAATTTTGGACGAGAATTTGGTCCGCTTTATTTGGATCCTTTTTTTTCAGGTCCAAGTTCCAAAAAAGTGCCCCAACTGACCACCGGAGGGAATCGGGGATCACCTCCTGACTCCCCCAGTGGTCACTATCCCCCTCCCACCAAAAAAACCCCACTTTACAAACTTTTTTTTCCAGCCTCTATGCCAGCCTCAAATGCCGTACCCACTTCCATGACAGCAGAATGTGTTCTATCCTCTGACAGCCTTTCCCTGGTTCTGATGTGGCTCTCGGGTAAGTGTGACACCTTTTCTGTTATGCGCACTGCAGAGTCACATCAGCAATGCATTGTGGTGGGTGTAGGGTATTGGGCTCCGTGATTCCACTAGCTTCTGTTAAATACTCATGATGTTGGTAGTTGGTAGGATCTACTCCCATGGTGCTTTTCCCCTGCTTACTGGGTCAGAGTGTGCCCTGTTTTGTTTCCGGTAGTCCATGAGGTAGTGGCCATTTTTGTAACACAGTTTTAGATCCCTTTCATGTGTTAGCCAAGTTACAGAACTTAGTTCTTCCCTTGAATGTTGCTGAAAGAGGGCATTGTACAGCATTTTGCCAGCTCTGACCTACTGCTAATCTCAGTACCAGGAAGACTCTTTGCCAGGGGCACAACCTCTGATCTGCAGTTAACTGTGAGTAAACGTGCTTATTCAAATAAAGGATTTTTTCAAAGAGAATAGTCTTCAGGTGTCAACTGGTGTGCCAAGGTTATACAGCAGCAACAAGTCCTAGAGGCCTGCGTGTATGCAGGTCCCTGGAGCACTTTTAGTGGGTACCGCAGTGCACTTCAGGCAGTCGGACCCAGGCCCATCCCCCCTACCTGTAACACTTGTGCTGGTAAATGGGAGGCCTCCAAAACCCACTGTACCCACATGTAGGTGCCCCATTCACCCCTAAGAGCTATGGTAGTGTTGTACATTTGTGGGTAGTGGGTTTTGGGGGATTGGGGTTGGGGGCTCAGCACCCGTGGTAAGGGAGCTATGCATGTGGGAGCGTTTTCTGAAGTCCACCGCACTGACCTCTAGGGCAGCAATGGCGAACCTATGGCACACGTGCCAGAGAGGGCACGCAGAGTCCTCTCCTTTGGCACGCGTGCCATCGGTCCGCTCTGCCCACTCTCCCTCCCTCTGAGTACCAGGCCGCCCGCCCTCACTCCCTCTTCCAAACCGCGGAAGCACCAGGCCGCCCGCCCGCCTGCCCTCCCTCCCAGCACCTCCCAGCACCAGCGCTCGCCCTCCTTCCCTCCCAGCACCAGCGCTCGCCCTCCTCCTCCGAAATTGAAAAGGCGTCGGCAGCTACAGCGAAACATGGCATGGTCTTCGCTCGGCGTGCCTTTGCTTCGCTTCTGTCTCTCAAGCTCTGGTCCCGCCCTTTTCAATTTCGGAGGAGGAGGGCGAACGCTGGTACTGGGAAGTGCTGGGAGGGAGGGAGGGCGAGTGCTGGTGCTGGGAGGTGCTGGGAGGGCGGCCGGGTGGCCTGGTGCTTCGGCGGTTTGGGAGGAAAGCAGGCCTGGTGCTGGGAGGGAGGGAGGCAGGCAGGCTGGGTGCTACTGGGTGCTGGATGGGAGGGAGGCCTGGTGCTGGGAGGGAGGGAGGGAGGCAGGCAGGCCTGGTGCTGGGTGCTACTTGGTGCTGGGAGGGAGGGAGGTAGGCCTGGTGCTGGGTGCTACTGGGTGCTGGATGGGAAAGAGGCCTGGTGCTGGGAGGGAGGGAGGCAGGCCTGGTGCTGGGTGGGTGGAAGGGAGGCCTGGTGCTAGGTGGGTGGGTGGCCTGGTGCTGGGTGGGAGGGAGACCTGGTGCTGGGAGCTACTGGGTGCTGAGAGGGAGGGAGGCAGGCCTGGAGCTGGGTGCTACTGGGTGCTGGGTGGGAGAGAGGCCTGCCTGGTGCTGGGAGGGAGGGCGGGCATGCAGGGGGGGAGAGGAGGGTGGCTGGACATCTGTGGCTGGAGGGGAGAGGAGGGTGGCTGGACATGGATGGAGGGCAAGAAATGAAGAAGAAAGGAGGAAAGTAAAGAAAGAAATGGAAAGGAAGCCCTGGAAACGGAGTTAAGAGAGCAGCAGAATCAGAGACAACAAAGGTAGAAAAAATCATTTTATTTTCATTTTAGTGTTTGGAATATGTCCAATTTGAGAATTTACATCTGCTGTCTTATTTTACACTGGGTATTCTGGAGCTGTAACAGCTTACAGAAATGATTTATAATGGAAGAGAATCATGTTATTTTTTTCTCCTATACTAGTATAATATTTTCAATGATGTCTGTTTATATGCGCCATGGCTGGTGTAAGGGGTGTGGCTATCATAGGGGTGGAGTCATATGTGGTGACTCCGCCCATAATGAGTACCGGCACTTTGCGATAAATAATTAGATTTTGGGTTGCTGTTTGGGCACTCGGGCTCTGAAAGGTTCGCCATCACTGCTCTAGGGTGTCCAGTTGGTGTCCTGGAATGTCAGGGGGGCCAGTGTACTACGAATCCTGGCCCCTCCCATGACCAAATGGCTTGGATTAGGACGTTTGTGAGCTGGGCGTTTTTAGTTTCTATTATCGCTAAAAAAAACAAACGCCCAGCTCACAAACGACTAACTCCATGGCATTTGGTCCGTACAAACCGTATTTTCGAAACGAAAGATGGACGCCCATTTTTTTCGAAAATACGGTCTGGTACGCCCCTTCACTTACACGTTTTCGGAAATAGACGCCCATGGAGATGGGCATTCGCGTTCGATTATGCCCCTCCTGATCACTCAAATACACTATCAATTCAATATTGAGCTGGTAGTGGTTAGCATTTTTATAAAGACTGATCACAGAAGGAAGTGACCAAGATGGTGGCGTGACAGTGCAGCTGCTAGCTCTTTTCCCTTTGACCTTACTCTTCTTTGAAAGAATGCCTCATATGAAGCAAAAGGGTGTAGTCAGGACTGTTCCTCCGGCTGGTCTGATATCTTCACCTGTACAGCAAACGTTGTACTTCCGGAGGCCTCCCTTCAGCGGTACTGTGTAAAGGAGCACTCAATACTTGTCACGGTTGTCGATGTCCGTGTCTTGCTCGTCAGTGCCCTGTTCCATCTAGACCCATTAGATTTACCTGCAGTTCTAGCCAGTGACCTGTAGGGTCACTGTAGTGTGGTGAAAGCCAAGCTGGTGATGTCATCAGTGCTGAGCCCTTCTTAAGCAGGCTTCTGTGTGTACTCAGTGTTCTGGCAATAATCCTTGATTGAGCTCAGGCCTGCCTGAGGCTCTGCTAGTTCCATCTGCTGTTTCATTGTCAGGCCGTGGCCTGAAGCTTTGCTGCAGCTTCTTCTTCTTGCTCTGTTCCAGTGAAGCCTGCTTCCTTGCCTTGAAGTCCTGAGAGCTATTTGCCCTTCAGCTGAGTCCCTTGTCATCCACAGTGAGTCCCTGGTCGCTGGCTGCAGTGAAAAGGCTCTATGCTGAGTTCTGGTCTGTGTGTGCTGGAAGCATGGAGGGATCCACGTGGGCTGTTCCTGGTTCCTGTTTGCTGCACTGTGCCTGTGTGTGTCTTTTGCCTTGGGAGCATTTGGCTCAGGCATTTCAGAGACTGTTATTGATTTGCTTGCTTTGGGAGCATTCGGCTCAGGCGGTTCAGAGACTGTTTGTTTCTAAAAGAGACTATTTTGAGTTCCTTTGCTTTGCTGCTGTTCATCTCCTGCATCTGAGAAAGCTTGCCGCGGAGGTCCCGTGGCTTATATGAGAGTCCTGACAGAATGATCCTTATCTGACTGCCAGCGGTCTCACCACTTTCAGCTAGTGCTATTGCTTTCCATTACCCTGCCAGGGCAGGCCTTTGCCTAGTCCTTTGTGCTCTTGCGTTTGCTTTTCTTGGACAGCTAGGCTGTCTTACTATTTGACTTTATATTTTGTATGCTTTGTTTTGCTTTACTTTAGCTAGTGTTAGGATGTGCAGCTAGGCTGCTTATTATCCTCTCTTTTCTTACATTTTGCTGAGCCGTTTTGCAGTTGAAAGCACCGGACGGTAGGATGATGCGTTCGGGCAAGGATATTGCAGAAACTTTTGGTCGGTTTTATAAAACATTGTATGCATCTGACCCGGATGCTGAGTTGGATAGTGATATGTATTTGGATAATTTGGATTTATCTCAGCTTTCTGCTCGACAATGGTTGCGATTGAATGCGCCATTTGCCGAGGGAGATTTAAAGTTGGCCCTGCAGCAGAGTGCTTCTCACAAAGCTCCAGGACCAGATGGTTACAGGGTAGAGTTTTATAAGCAGTTCTTTGAAAAGGTCAAAACGCCATTAATATCTTTAACTCGATGGTGGCCACCCAAATGATCCCAGACACTTTTAAGGAGGCTCAGATTGTGGTGATACCCAAGGGGGGGAAAAATGAGGCGGAGTCGGAATCCTTTAGGCCCATTTCTCTTCTTAACGTAGATGCTAAGTTGTATGCTAAAGTTTTAGCTAACAGGCTAGCGATGGTTCTCCTGTCCTTGGTTGATGTGTCCCAGGTGGGGTTCGTGAAGGGGCAGACAGCAGTTAAGAATGTACGCTCTATTCTGACATCCTTGGAGGTTGTGGCCCAGAAACACTTATCTTCGCTTTTAGTCAGCTTTGATGCGGAGAAAGCATTCGACCGGGTGAAGTGGTCCTATATGTTTGCTGTTTTAAGACATTTTGGTTTTGGGGAGTTTTTTCTAGAAGCTCTTCAGGTCTTGTACTTGGAGCCGCAGGCTTATGTGTGGGTGAATGGAGAGTGTTCAGAGTCTTTCAGGATTTATAGTGGGACACAGCAGGGATGTCCACTGTCCCCTCTTTTGTTTGTTTTGTCGCTGGATCCCCTTATTCGTGAAATTGTACAACATCCGGAGATCAAGGAGGTACCAATTGGGGGTTCGGAGTTTTTCCTATCAGCTTTTGCAGATGACTTGTTGGCAGGGCCGGTCTTAGGCAGAGGCGACCGAGGCGGCCGCATAGGGCCCTGCACTTAGGGGGGCCCCGCGCGGTGCGCCTCAACTCTGCCTCTCCCTGAGTCCGACCCCCGCTCGCTCGGACCGCATGCGGCACGGCATTCGCATCATCATGATTGATCCTGCGCCGATTCGCTCAGTGCCCCCCCACTCAGCCCGCCGTCAGCTCTCTTGCGAGTTTCGCCACGCCCCCAGTGAAGTCCCAGCAGCAGGCAGCAGCACAATGTGCAGAACTCGACGGCCCGGCCCGGCCCCGGCACAGAAGACAGACAGTTGCAGGCTTGCAGCAGGCACGATGAACGTCTCACCCCAGCTTCCTTCCGTCTTCTTGCTCAATTATGTCCCGCCTCCTTTGATGGTGTTTCCTGTTTCCGGACTGCGAGGGCGGGCGGGGAGACGAGTCATTGAGCGGGAAGGGAAGGAGCTGGAGCGTGGTCAAAGCCTGAGTCATCGTCAATTCGCTGGGCCCTGGGGAGTTGAAGTGCGGCAGTGGCAGTGCCGAGTCCGAAGAAAGTCTCAAGTGAAGTGGAGCAGCACGAGCAGTGAGCACCCACACCCACCCACCACCGCCACCTGGAGGAGCAACGAGCAAGTTTGCCCAGTGATTTGGAAGGTATGATTGATGATTGATGATGCAAACTTTTGGTTGAGACTGAGACATCATCAAGTTCTTTCTGGAACCCAGGCTGAGGCTGCATGTGTGCTTAGGTGTTAGAAGAAGCTTAGCTCTGGTCTCTGGAGTCAAACCCAGGTGGTCTTCTATTAGCAGATTAACTGTCTCTGTCTGGGCTGGGCTGGCCTCTAAACCAAACTTTTATTGCATAAAGGTTCTTTAAATACCATAAGACAGTGGCTCTTTATTTATTTAATTAATTTTTTAAAATAAAACCAAACCAAGTTAACATGGAACCAGATTTTTGTTGGTGGCAAGTTTCATAACTCACAAAACAACTAACAACAGAAAATGTTTCATGATAGCATTGTGCTTATTATTTCAGTCAGTTTTTTTTGTACAAGTTTAGCTTCATTTGTCTTTATTTGAAATTTCATAAATAAAAAAATTTTCTAAAAATGGAATAATCTTATCAATGGGGCGGGGCTATGGTGGGGGAGGAGCTATGGTGGGGCCCCACCAAATTGGTCTGCATATGGCCCCGCACTTGCTAAGACCGGCCCTGCTTGTTGGTACATCTTACTGAGCTGTGTAGCTCACTGTCTGCTCTCCTGGATCTTTTTCAGGAATTTGGAGACTTTGCGGGATTCCGACTTAATTATTCCAAATCTCTTGCGTTGTCTTCTGTGGGGAGTATGCGGCAGGAGTGGGGATCGGGGTTCCCTCTTCGATGGGCGCAGGGGTCTTTTAGATATTTGGGTCTACATTTATCTATGCGGGTTTCAGAGCTGTACCACCTGAATGCCTCTAGATTGTTGAAGGCTACAACGGAGAGGTTGCGCGCTTGGATGTCTCTGCCTTTGTCACTTTGTGGACGGATCCAGTTATTTCGACTGGTGGAATTCCCCAAATGGTTGTATCTGACGCAGTTGTTGCCAATCTATCTTGTTCAGGGAGATCTCAAATTGCTGAAGGGTGCACTTCGGCGCTTTTGTTGGGGGGGGGGGAAGGCAAAGCTCCCGTTGAATATGCTGATGGGGTCATGGGGTGAGGGGGCCTTGGTTTGCCAGATTTGCAGAGATATAATTGGGCATGCCTTTTGTGTTACTTTGGAGATTGGTTTTTGGCACAGGATGATTGTACATGCAGACAATTGGAAAGTCAGTATTATGCGCCCTGTCATTTTCATTTTCTATTGCTAGCCCCATGTAAGCTGGTTCCGGCCACACTACGCAATAGCATACTACTGACCCCTATGCAGAATCTTTGGAGAGATATGATGAGGGTGTTTGGGTTAAACAAATGGGTGTCAGATATCCTTCCCATCAGGGAGAATTTGTTGTTTCGGCCGGGCATGGAGAATGCGATTTTTCAGAAATGGGCGCAGCAAGGTATAACTAGGTTAGAACATGTGTTAAATATGCAGGGTTCAATGTTAAATTTAGGACCCCTTGGGATGGGCTATGACTTAAGTACATAAGTACATAAGTAATGCCATACTGGGAAAAGACCAAGGGTCCATCGAGCCCAGCATCCTGTCCACGACAGCGGCCAATCCAGGCCAAGGGCACCTGGCAAGCTTCCCAAACGTACAAACATTCTATACATGTTATTCCTGGAATTTTGGAGTTTTCCAAGTCCGTTTAGTAGCGGTTTATGGACTTGTCCTTTAGGAAACCGTCCAACCCCCTTTTAAACTCTGCTAAGCTAACCGCCTTCACCACTTTCTCCGGCAACGAATTCCAGAGTTTAATTACACGTTGGGTGAAGAAAAATTTTCTCTGATTTGTTTTAAATTTACTACACTGTAGTTTCATCGCATGCCCCCTAGTCCTAGTATTTTTGGAAAGCGTGAACAGACGCTTCACATCCACCTGTTCCACTCCACTCATTATTTTATATACCTCTATCATGTCTCCCCTCAGCCGTCTCTTCTCCAAGCTGTATAGCCCTAGCCTCCTTAGTCTTTCTTCATAGGGAAGTCGTCCCATCCCCGCTATCATTTTAGTCGCTCTTCGCTGCACCTTTTCCAATTCTACTATATCTTTCTTGAGATGCGGCGACCAGAATTGAACACAATACTCAAGGTGCGGTCGCACCATGGAGCGATACAACGGCATTATAACATCCTCACACCTGTTTTCCATACCTTTCCTGATAATACCCAACATTCTATTCGCTTTCTTAGCTGCAGCAGCACACTGAGCAGAAGGTTTCAGTGTGTTATCGATGACGACACCCAGATCCCTTTCTTGGTCCGTAACTCCTAACATGGAACCTTGCATGACGTAGCTATAATTCGGGTTCTTTTTTCCCACATGCATCACCTTGCACTTGCTCACATTAAACATCATCTGCCATTTAGCCGCCCAGTCTCCCAGTTTCGTAAGGTCCTCTTGTAATTTTTCACAATCCTGTCGCGATTTAACGACTTTGAATAACTTTGTGTCATCAGCAAATTTAATTACCTCGCTAGTTACTCCCATCTCTAAATCATTTATAAATATATTAAAAAGCAGCGGTCCTAGCACGGACCCCTGAGGAACCCCACTAACTACCCTTCTCCATTGTGAATACTGCCCATTTAACCCCACTCTCTGTTTCCTATCCTTCAACCAGTTTTTAATCCACAATAGGACATTTCCTCCTATCCCATGACCCTCCAATTTCCTCTGTAGCCTTTCATGAGGTACCTTGTCAAACGCCTTTTGAAAATCCAGATACACAATATCAACCGACTCCCCTTTGTCCACATGTTTGTTCACTCCTTCAAAGAATTGAAGTAAATTGGTCAGGCAAGATTTCCCCACACAAAAGCCATGCTGACTTGGTCTCAGTAATCCATGTCCATCTTTGCTTATAATCAGCTGATGCACGTTACGGCATATTTTCAAAGCACTTTGGGAGGCTAAGTTCCATAGGTTTCTATGGAACTTTGGGAGGCTAAGTGCTTTGAAAATAAGCCTCTATGTTGCTTCACTAGATAAAATGGCTTTGGGGTCTAGATATTGCCATCTCCTGCGGCAGTTTTTCCAATTGGTTCAGAGGGGACCGTCTTTCCATTTCCGGTTTACACAGGGCATTGGGAAAGTTCCTAGTATCCAAGGATCGGGAGCAAATTCAACAGCAATGGGCAGGAGACTTGTTGAGACCGCACCTTTCTTTAGATTTCAATGTTTTGACGTCTAGAATTCCTGGTCTGACAGAGAATGCAGGGTTATGTGAATTTCAATACCGGATTTTGCATAGGGCTTATCTTACAAAGGCCCAGATATTTAAGATGAGAGGGACAGCAACGCCTTTATGTGGGAAGTGTGGGAGAGCTCCGGGGTCTTTTTTTCATTGTCTATGGGAGTGTTATAAGGTGAGGCATTTTTGGGGTTCCATTGTTCAGTATTTAGAATCCCTTTTGGGATCGAAAGTTGTGTGTTCCCCTATGGCAGTGATGGCGAACCTTTCAGAGACCGAGGACCCAAAGAGCAACCCAAAATCTAATTATTTATCGCAAAGTGCCAACAGGGCAATTTAAACTGAATAACAGGTGTCGGTACTCATAATGGGCGGGGTCACATTTGACTCCACCCCTATGATAGCCACACCCCTTACACCAGCCATGGCGCATATAAACAGACATCATTGAAAATATTATACTAGTATAGAAGAAAAAAATAACATGATTTTTTTTTCATTATAAATCATTTCTGTAAGCTGTTACAGCTCCAGTATACCCAGTGCAAAATAAGACAGCAGATGTAAATTCTCAAATTGGACATATTCCAAACACTAAAATGAAAATAAAATGATTTTTTTCTATCTTTGTTGTCTGGTGATTTTGCTTTTCTATCCCTCCCAGGCACCAAGCACCCCTCCCTCCCTCCCACCCAGCATCAAGCACCAGACACCCCCTCCCTCCCACCCAGCACCAGGCATCCCACCTAGCACCAGGCACCCCTTCCACCCAGCATCAGGCATTCCTCCCTCCCTCCCACCCAGCATCAAGCACCAGGCACCCCTCCCTCTCAGCATCAAGCACCAGGCACCCCTCCCTCCCTCCCACCCAACACCAGGCATCAGGCCTCCCACCCAGCATTAGGTATTCCTCCCTCCCTCCCACCCAGCATTAAGCACCAGGCACCCCTCCCTCCCTCCCTCCCAGCATCAAGCACCAGACACCCCTCCCTCCAAGCATCAAGCACCAGGCACCTCTCTGCTCCCAGCATCAAGCACCAGGCACCCCTCCCTCCCTCCCACCCAGCATCAAGCATCCCACCCACCCAGCATCAGGCATTCCTCCCTCCCTCCCACCCAGCATCAAGCACCAGGCACCCCTCCCTCCCAGCATCAAGCACCAAGCACCTCTCCCCTCCCAGCATCAAGCACCAGGCACCCCTCCCTCCCTCCTACCCAGCACCAGGCATGAGGTCTCCCACCCAGCATCAGGCATCCCACCCACCCACCCCGCATCAGGCATTCCTCCCTCCCTCCCTCCCATCCAGCATCAAGCACCAGGCACCCCTCCCTCCCTCCCCCCCAGCACCAGGCATCAGGCCTCCCACCCAGCATCAGGCATTCCTCCCACCCAGCATCAAGCACCAGGCACCCCTCCCTCCCTCAAGCACTAGGCACCCCTCCCTCCCACCCAGCACCAGGCATCAGGCATTCCAACATCAGGCATTCCAGCATCAGGCCTTCTTCCCTCCCTCCCACCGAGCACCAGGTCGCCCGCCCGCCCCCTCGCCCTGTTGGCACACATGCCTAGCCACTTTCCCTTCATCCTTCGTGCTACAAAAAGAAAAAAACCCCATAAAACAAGCAATCGCGGCACCGCATGCCGTCCAGTTCCCGCTCCCCCTCCGAAATTTAAAACTCATACCTGCTCGGGGTTAAGGCGGCGTCGGCAGCGACAGCACCAGTGAAAAGCGTGCTGGCTCGGCGCAGCTTCAACTTCCCTTCTGTCTCTCAAGCTCTGGTCCCGCCCTTGCGGAAACAGGAAATGAGGGCGGGACCAGAGCTTGAGAGACAGAAGGGAAGCTGAAGGCGCGCCCAGCCAGCACGCTTTTCACTGGTGCTGTCGCTACCGACGCCGCCTTAACCCCGAGCAGGTATGAGTTTTACATTTCGGAGGGGGGCAGGAACTGTACAGGGCGCGGTGCCACGATTGCTTGTTTTTTTTTTTCCTTTTTGTAGCATGAAGGATGAAGAGAAAATGGCTGAGCACGCGTGCCAACCGAGAGGGCTCTGCATGCCCTCTCTGGCACGCGTGCCATAGGTTCGCCATCACTGCCCTATGGGGATTTTGTTGGATAAACATGAGCTTTTTATTCTGCAGGGTGGATCGGCCCGTCAGTTGATTCGGAAAGCTTGTTTGATAGGCAAGAGGCTTATAATGAACCAGTGGGTTGCGGAATCCCCCCCCCCCCCCATATTTTTTGAATTGGAGGAACAAATTGCATGAATTTATGTTATTTGAAAGAAGGGGCGTGGACAGTTCCCCCAGGCGGCGGAGGCAGTTTCTTGAAATTTGGGGGCCATATGTTCAAAGCTTGTCTGCTAGAGGGAGGAGTTTGGTGGTAAATTCACTTTAGGTGCTGTGAAAGGAGAGGGTCGCACATTCCGCATTTAGATTAGAGGTTTGGGTATCTCCTCAGAGGGGTTTGGGGAAGGGCAGGTGAAGGGGGGTTGGGTTTATTGGGGTGGGAAAAATTTTGCTTGTTGTTAGTTTGCGTTAGATCCAGGGAGTGAGTGAGGGATGTGTTCTGTGTTGGTGAGTTAGATGGGGAGGGGTGGATTTTCATTATAATGAGGAGGAATTTTAACAGTATGGTTTGCTTGAGGTGTGAGAGTTTTTAAGAAACAAGGCCTCTGGATTGGACTAAGCGCTATCCTATCGAGTGCTTTTGACAGGCAATTCGACAGATGGGGAGATGCGACATGGTAAAATTATGTATCATACCTGATAATTTTCTTTCCATTAATCATAGCTGATCAATCCATAGACTGGTGGGTTGTGTCCATCTACCAGCAGGTGGAGATAGAGTGCAATCCTTTTGCCTCCCTATATGTGGTCATGTGCTGCCGGAAACTCCTCAGTATGTCGATATCCAAGCTCCATCCGCAGGACTCAGCACTTAGAGAATTACACCCACAAAGGGACACTCTGCCCAGCTCACCACCGCCGAAACGGGGGAGGGGAATCCGTCCAGCTCATCCCCGCGGAGCGGGGGAGGGACACCACACCCGTCGATGCGGGGGGATCTGGCTTATCCTGCAACCGCAACCGCGGGAGGAGCTGACTGACCCTAACACCGCCGAAGCGGGAGGGGTACAAAGCTGCCCTACTGCCGCACGAAGCGGGAGGGAGCGCCGGCAGAATTTAAGTCTCAATCCAGCCCCGTAAAACGGAGAGGAGAGGAATGCAGCAGCTCACTGTAACACAAACTTGTCTCAACTCTTGAAGAATTCATTGAAAAACTTGAACACGAAGTCCTCCTGAACAGGAACTGAAGACTAAACTTGAACCTGAAATGCAACCAGAATATAAACAGTACAGATATCTGGGAGGGGCTATGGATTGATCAGCTATGATTAATGGAAAGAAAATTATCAGGTATGATACATAATTTTACCTTCCATATCATCATGCTGATCAATCCATAGACTGGTGGGATGTACCGAAGCAGTACTCACCCAGGGCGGGACATTGAAATCCCTGACCGCAACACTGAAGCTCCAAACCGGGCCTCCGCCCGAGCAGCCACAGTCAAGCGGTAATGCCTGGAGAAGGTATGGGCCGATGCCCAAGTTGCCGCCTTGCAAATCTCTTCCAAGGAGACGGACCCGGCCTCTGCCATCGAGGCCGCCTGAGCTCTAGTGGAGTGAGCCTTCAGCTGGATAGGCGGCACCTTCCCCGCGGCCACATAAGCCGCTGCAATGGCTTCCTTGACCCATCTTGCCACTGTAGGCTTAGCAGCCTGCAGACCCTTACGAGGACCTGCAAACAGGACAAACAGATGATCCGATTTCCGGAAATCATTGGTCACTTCCAAGTATCTGATGATGACACTTCTCACATCCAGATATTTGAGAGCAGAGTATTCCTCTGGGTAGTCCTCCCTACGAAAGGAAGGGAGACAGAGCTGCTGATTCACATGGAAGCGAGAAACAATCTTGGGCAGGAAGGAAGGCACTGTGCGAATAGTCACTCCTGCCTCAGTGAACTGCAGAAAAGGCTCTCTACATGAGAGCGCCTGGAGCTCGGAAACTCTTCTGGCTGAAGTGATAGCCACCAAAAAGACTGCTTTCAACGTCAGGTCTTTCAGAGATGCCCTCGACAAGGGTTCAAAAGGCGGCTTCTGCAAGGCTCTTAGCACCAGGTTGAGATTCCACGCAGGCACCACTGAGTGCAGAGGAGGGCGTGGGTGATTAACTCCCTTGAGAAAGCGCATCACATCTGGCTGTGAAGCCAGGGAAGCACCCTTCAGGCGGCCCCTGAAGCAAGCCAGAGCCGCTACCTGGACTTTAAGGGAACTGAGCGACAGGCCTTTCTCCAGACCTTCTTGCAGGAACGCCAACACTGAAGAAATTGGAGCAGTGAAGGGAGAAAGTGAGCCTGCTTCACACCACGCTGCAAAGGTACGCCAAACCCTGGCGTAAGCAGTAGAAGTAGAGCGCTTCCTTGCTCTCAGCATAGTGGCGATGACCTTGTCTGAGAAGCCCTTCTTTCTCAGACGCTGCCGCTCAATAGCCAGGCCGTAAGACCAAAGGGGGAGGGATCCTCCATCACCACGGGACCCTGATGTAACAGGCCCTGCTCCACTGGCAGCCGCAGAGGATTGTCGACTGAGAGCCTGATCAAGTCCGCATACCAAGGACGTCTGGGCCAGTCCGGACCCACCAGGATTATCCGGCCCGGATGCTTTGCCACCCGGTCTAGCACCCTGCCCAACATGGGCCAGGGCGGGAACACATAGAGAAGCTCTTGTGTCGGCCACTGTTGGAGAAGAGCATCTACTCCCAGGGATCGAGGGTCCCGTCCTCTGCTGAAAAAGCGCGGCACTTGGCAATTGGCCGATGACGCCATCAGATCTAGGCTCGGCTGGCCCCAGCGCTTCGTGATGTCCAAGAACGCCTGAGCAGATAGCTGCCACTCTCCGGGCTCCAAGGTATGGCGACTGAGAAAGTCCGCCTTGACATTCATGACTCCGGCAATGTGGGCCGCTGACAGCTGTTCCAGGTTCGCTTCCGCCCACTGGCATAGATTCATGGCCTCCTTGGCTAGAGGGGCGCTCTTGGTACCTCCCTGGCGGTTGACATAGGCCACAGCCGTGGCATTGTCCGACAGGACCCGTACTGGCTTCAACGCCAGTACCGGGATGAACTCCAAAAGCGCCAACCGAATGGCTCTGAGTTCCAGGAGGTTGATAGACCACTTTGCCTCTGCAGGAGACCAGAGCCCCTGCGCTGTCCTTCCCAAGCAGTGGGCTCCCCAGCCCGTCAAAGAGGCGTCCGTCGTGATGACAATCCACTCCGGGGTCACCAGAGGCATTCCTGCAGACAACTTGTCTGTCTGCATCCACCAGCTCAGCGCCTTGCGCACTGCTGGGTCCAAGGGAAGGCGCACAGCATAATCCTCCGACATCGGAGTCCAGCGCTGCAGCAAAGAGTGTTGTAGTGGTCTCATATGAGCCCTGGCCCAGGGCACTACTTCCATCGTGGCCGTCATAGAGCCCAACAGCTGCACATAGTCCCAAGCCCGAAGAGGAGAGGCTACTAGGAACTGGTCCACCTGAGCCTGAAGCTTGACAATCCGATTGTCTGGCAGGAACACTCTGCCCACTTGGGTGTCGAATCAAACTCCCAGATACTCCAGGGACTGAGTCGGGCGCAGCTGGCTCTTCTCCCAGTTGATGATCCACCCCAGGGAGCTCAAAAGAGCAACCACCCGGTCCACAGCTTTGCCGCACTCTGCATAAGAGGGGGCTCGGATCAACCAGTCGTCCAGATAAGGATGGACTTGTACTCCTTCGTTTCGCAGGAAGGCCGCGATGACCACCATTACTTTGGAGAAGGTCCGCGGAGCAGTAGCTAACCCGAAAGGGAGGGCTCTGAACTGGAAGTGTCGGCCCAGGACTGCAAAACGCAGAAAGCGTTGATGAGGAGGCCAGATGGGAATATGCAGGTACGCTTCCTTGATGTCCAAGGAAGCCAAGAACTCTCCTGCCTTCACTGCCGCTATAACAGAGCGGAGAGTCTCCATGCGAAAGTGCCGCACTTTCAAGGCCCGATTGACCCCTTTGAGGTCGAGGATACGCCGGACAGAACCTCCTTTCTTTGGTACCACAAAGTAAATGGAGTAACGTCCCTTGCCAATCTGATTTTCTGGCACCGGAACGACCGCACCCAGGCGGATCAGGTTGTCCAAGGTCTGCTGCACTGCCACAGCTTTGACCGGAGACTTGCAGGGAGAGAGTACAAACCCGTCTCTTAAGGGTCGGCAGAACTCTAACTTGTAGCCGTCTCTGATGACTTCCAGCACCCAAGCGTCTGAAGTTACTTTGGTCCACTCGCCCAGAAACGAGGACAGGCATCCTCCAATCTGCACTGGGCCATGGACCAGGACCCCGTCATTGGGTACGAGACCCTGGGGGAGGACCGGAGGGCGTACCTCCGGGACGGCGGTCTCTGCGAAAGGAATGCTGCTTGGGGGAGAAGTTCCTTTTGAAGGAAGAGGGGGCAGAGGAGCCCGACTTGCCCGGGCGGTACTGACGGGCTTCCTGAAACCGTCCTCTGGAGATACCGGGGCGAGCACTGGCCCGAGCCCTGACCTCTGGTAACCTCTTGCCCTTAGACGTGCCGAGATCGGTCATGATTTTGTCCAGCTCGACCCCAAAGAGCAGCTTGCCTTTAAAAGGCAACTTAGCCAGGCGGGACTTAGAGGCGTGGTCCGCAGACCAATGTTTCAGCCAAAGCCAGCGCCGCGCAGAGACTGTCTGAGCCATACCTTTAGCCGAGGCTCTCAAGACATCATACAGTAAGTCTGCCAAATAAGCCAAGCCCGATTCCAGGGCCGGCCAGTCAGCCCTCAAGGAAGGATCCGAAGGGGAAGCCCGCTGCACAATCGTCAGGCACGCCCTGGCCACATAGGAGCCGCAAACTGAGGCCTGCAAACTTAAGGCAGCCGCCTCGAAGGACGACCTTAAAGCCGCTTCCAATCTTCTGTCTTGGGCGTCCTTTAGGGCCGTGCCACCTTCCACCGGCAACGCCGTTTTCTTAGTCACCGCAGTGATTAAAGAATCCACGGTAGGCCAAATAAAGGCCTCACGTTCACTTTCAGGCAAAGGATAGAGGCGGGACATAGCCCTAGCCACTTTGAGGCTCGCTTCCGGGACATCTCATTGAGCCGAAATTAAGGTGTGCATGGCATCATGCACGTGGAAGGTTCTAGGCGGGCACTTCATCCCCAGCATAATGGCAGAGCCAACAGGGGCTGAGGGAGAGACGTCCTCTGGCGAGGAAATCTTCAAAATGCTCATGGCCTGCAGTAACAGGTTGGGCAAATCCTCTGAGCGAAAGATCCGCGCTGCAGAGGGGTCATCCGCTCCATCCGAGCGGGAATCCGTCTCCTCCAAGGAATCCCCAAAGGACCGTTGGGAGAACTCAGATACGCTGCCCTCATCTACATCAGAGGAAGCAGCGTCCTCTAAGGCCTGGGAATCCACCCGAGGGCGTTTACTTCCGGGGGGCCTCAACCCCGTTATCGGACAAGGGAGAAGGGGCAGCGTTTTGCATAAGGAAGGCCTGATGCAGCAGCAAAATAAACTCGGGGGAGAAACCCCCCAGACTGTGTATTTCAGCAGCCTGGGCCACAGCCCTAGACGCACCCTCAACCGGCGCTCGCAAGAGCGGGGGAGCAACATGCTGCGCATCCAAGATGGCGTCCGGCGCGACACTCCGCGAAGGAGCCGCGCGGGAGAACGACGCTTAACTTTAGCCGCCTTTTTGCCGTCGCCCAAATCAAGGGCGGCCATGGCATTAACGTCTCCCAGCTCAAGGGCGGCCCAAGAAGAAGCCGTCCGAGCAGAGTGGCCGGCCAAGATGGCGGAGGCGAGCAGCGGGGGATGGGCGTTTATGGCGGGAAAAACCGCCGCGCCGGAGGAAGACCCGGGACACTGACCGGCCTCCAAACTGACACCCAACAAGGGCGAATCAGACTTTAAAACCCCCGCATCCCCGCTAGAAGCGCACACGCGGTCCGGGGAGCGATTCTTCGCGCCCTCGCCCTCCGACGCCATAGGCCACGTGGAGATCAATCGGGGAACCCCCTGCCCGCTATAAAAAGGTAAAAATTACCTGCTTCTCGCTCCGAGCTGTAACGACCTGGTGTCCCAGTGAGTAGCTGCAATAAACGTTTAAATAAACGTCGAAATAAACGCCCTTAAGGACGTCCAAAAATTTTTTTTTTTTTTTAACGGAGCCAGCGGGAGGGGGGAGAAAAGGAGGGACCTGGCGCCACCAGGTTTGCACTTGCTCAAGAAGAGCCCTCAACCCCAGGCACTCAACAAAACCTAAAAATTAGGCTTGGAGGCCTAGCCAGAGCTGCTGCTGTGTGTGACCACCACCTGCTGAGATAGAGAACATACTGAGGAGTTTCCGGCAGCACATGACCACATATAGGGAGGCAAAAGGATTGCTCTCTATCTCCACCTGCTGGTAGATGGACACAACCCACCAGTCTATGGATTGATCAGCATGATGATATGGAATTACTTGTTTTGCATGCAGACCATAAACTGGATTGGCTGATTATATATGACATCAGTGTTGTTGTTATTATGCATACTGCCAGAGATCTGGAATTTCAATTTTGAAGGGGAGGGGATATGGGAACGGGGAGGGTGTGGAGGAAAATGTTAAAATTCAGATGATGAGACTATTATTGTGCTGTTAATTAGATGCTTTTGTTTTCAACTCATTGTAAACTGTGCCTTTTGGTTGTTTATCCTGTTGAATCATCAATAAAAATTGTTGAAACATAAACTGAAAAAGAACCAAAGGAAAAACTCGAAAAATCGAAGAAGGCTCTTTCCCGGGCACACACAGAAGAGTCACAGAAATAGATGTTGTTCTTCGAGCGGAAGAAAAGAAACCGAGGAGCACGGCGGGCAGGAAGACAGTCTGCGCATGCGCAGTGCGGCACTGCACACGCACCAGAAGGCTCTAGCAAAACTTTCATTTTTTTGCTATACATTATGCCAGTTCCTGGGCCGATGCAGATCGTTGACTCATCTGTGAGAATAATTCAGCCTGCTTGTCCTCAGAGAATAAAAAGGAGCAATTATGTTACCGAATGTGTGAAACAATGTAGCTGAATTTGATTTCTTTCATCAACACAAGTATATTTGACTCTGCAACAAAAGTTTCACCCTACCTCGTAGAACATGGGCAAGTCTTTGTCTTTGGCCTTCTTTCCCTTTGTACTTCCAAATTCATTGATCTATTAAAATGTAAGAACAATTCCATAAATAAAGTATAATAAATAATTTTCATGAGGAGGGGACACTAAACATTCTCAATAATTTCACACTTAGCTATCATTAAACTAGATTGGAAACACCTATTTTGTACAGCTCATCTGCTGCTTTTTCTCTTACTGGCATTTTGGTTCTCATACATTTGCACATTTTCTACTAAAATCAGTTTAGAGTCAATATTCAGCACTTAACCACCTATGGGGCATCGCATAAAGGTACGGCTGACTTTTATGCAGTGACCTTGGCAGGTTACGTGCTAAATTCAGGCACTTAACCGGCCAAGTGCTAACTCCGCCCCAGAATGCCCCCCCAAATAGCCAGCTTTGCTTTAAGCACTAACTTGTCATTTTCAGTGGCACTAACTGGCACTAATAATGAGTTTTTAATTCAGTTTTATTCACCCTTCTCTCACAAATTCAGAGACTCTCTCACTCAAAACTCTGGCAAACTTTTATCAATTAAAAAGCCAACAAAATGTTATTCATCAACTCTCTTTCCACACCAAACACACCAAAAAAAAGGTCTTTCCAGTAGCATAAACACACAGCAACTTCTTTTGTCCAGCTCTGTCCCTGACTCTAATCCTTTCAGCTAAAATTCCTCTTTGAACCTATTGTTTGAGTCATCAACCAATCAAATTGCTTTTAGCTGTCTCCAGGTCTCCTACTAATTGTCATGCATACTTTTCTGCAGACATGCTCTCCTCTCAATGTACATGCTCAGCACAAACTCAACCAGCAAAATTTACACATTTTAAACAATCAATGCTATTTATTTTTACCACTCTCCAGTCTCACTTGCACACCCCCTCCAATCCTCTTCTCTTTAATTTGGAAACTGTTTAAGCTCATCTTGACTTAAGAGTGCACCACAGCAGACACATACATAGCAGTGATTCTAGTCTCTAAGCCAGCTTCACCATAGCCAGCGTCTGCCTACTTCCATGAAAACAACAAAAGCATGAATATTGCAATTTTGGATGGGCCTGAGCCTAAAATGGCTATGGCTATGCCACTGATATAATATAAAACCAACCCACAACACATTTTGGACATACTCTGAAAACCTCTACAAGAATAAACATAGACACCCAATCCAAAATTTGAAAACAACTGAGGGGACTAGTACAAAGTCTTCTGAGGTGGGTGCTGGACTGGTCTAGCAGTAATCAAAAAAGGAAATTAGCAGGTAAGACCAAATTTCATTCTCCTTATCATCCTGCTAGAGTAGTTTGGGATGCACCCAAGATTTAGGACTCTGGGTGGGACAGAAAACAATGAGCCCTTGAGAAATATTTCCCCAAAGGCGCTGTCCTGCCTAGCATGAACATCCAATCTGTAATGCTTGACATAACAATGCAACAACACCCAAGTTGCTGCCCTGCAGATATCTTCTGGAACAATCACCCTAGAATCCACCTAGGTCAGGTCACAATTTGTGATCTCATAAACTGAGCCCTAACACCCAGTGGAACTTCCTTTCAATTCAAAAAGTATGCTGTCTTCAGGGTCGTCCTTCCGGGTTACATGTTGAAAAGCTTTAAAAGGGAAATGTAATCCCGACCCCTGCCCCTGGGAGGGTACTACAGCCTTAGAGAAGGAAAAATTAAGACTTACCTGATCATTTTCTTTCCTTTAATCGCAGCAGATGAATCCAGGAACTGGTGGGTTGTATCCGTCTACCAGCAGGTGGAGATAGAGAACACTAAAAGAACAGGCAGTGACCCTCTGTGCACTGAACCCTGTCCCTTTAGTATAACGCAAATTCCAAAGCATAACAATAACAGCCAAATCAGCAAACTGAAACCAACATACTCAACCAGAGCAAACAACGCTCCAACTAGTGAACTCATACCATCTTTCAACACAGATTAGCCAAAAGTAACTACAGACTGCAACCGGGAGGAATCCTGGATTCATCTGCTGCGACTAAAGGAAAGAAAATTATCAGTTAAGTCTTAATTTTTCCTTCCTTAGCTTCAGGAGCAGATGAATTCAGGAACTGGTGGGATGTACCCAAGCACTCCCTAAACTGGGTGGGAAGTTGCAGCTCCCCAAGAGAGAACCGCAGCCCCAAAGCGCACATCCTCTCTTGCCGCCACATCCAAACGATAATGTTTAGCAAAAGAAAGATGCAACGCCCACGTCGCTGCCCTACAGATCTCGAGCGTAGAGAAAAAACCAGCCTCCGTCCAAGAAGAAGCCTGCACCCGAGTGGAATGCGCTTTCAGCGCCTCCGGAGGAGGCATCCTCAACAAAATGTAAGCTGAAACAATTACCTTCTTAAGCTACCTTGCCACTGTGGCCTTAGAGGCCGGAAACCCCCGCTGCGGTCCGGCAAAATGAACAAACAAGTGATCAGAACACCGAAACTCATTGGACATCTGCAAATACTGCCAGAGAACGTGCCGGGCATTCAAACGGTGAAGATGATGAAAAGAATCCGGATAATCCTCTTTCATAAACGATGGTAGAACAAGTGGCTGATTCAAATGAAACACCGACGCCACCTTAGGAAGAAACGAAGGCACCGTACGCACCGTCACTCCGGATTCCGAGAACTGCAAAAATGGATCCCGACAAGACAGGGCCTGAATCTCTGACACCCTCCGAGCTTACGTTTTAAGCGTAAGATCTTTTTCTGACGCCCGCCAAAGAGACTCAAAGGGTGCAACGCATGCAACACTAGCTTTAAACTACACATAGGGAACGGACAACGAAGAGGCAGCCGGAGCTTCAAGACTCCCTTCAAGAAACGCCCCATATCCGGGTGAGCCGCAATCAACGCCCCCGCAACCCAGCCTCTGAAACATGCCAGAGCTGCCACCTGTACCCTCAGAGAGTTGTAAGCCAGACCTCTTTTCAAACCTTCCTGCAAAAATGCCAACATCTGAGAAACTGACGCCCTCATCGGCGACCAAGTCTGAGCATCACACCACTATTCAAAAACGCGCCAAACCCGAGCGTAAGCTGTAGTCGTAGATCGCTTGCGAGCCCTCAGCAAAGTAGCAATCACTTCCTCTGAATAACCTTTCTTCCGCAACTTAGCCCTCTCAAGAGACCAAAGCGGCAAGGATCTTCCATAGCCACCGGACCCTGATGCAACAGATACGGAAGAAGCGGAAGCCGGAACGGCCCTTCAACCATCAGATGCCTGAAATCCGCATACCACAGCCACCATGGCCAATCCAGAGCCACCAGAATCACTAGACCAGAGTGAAGCCGAATTTGCTGAAGAACCTGACCGATCAATGGCCAAGGTGAAACACATAAAGAAGCATGCCAGGTGGCCACGGTTGCGAGAGAACATCCAGCCCTTCCGATCAGAGCTCTCGTCGTCTGCTGAAGAATCGGACTACTTTGGCACTGGACCTGGACGCCATCAGATCCATCCCTGGGGAGCCCCACTTGCTGCAAATCAGCTGAAATGCCTCCGTAGCCAACTCCCACTACGCGGGATCTACAGCGTGCCGACTGAGAAAATCCACGCATGCGTTGTCCAGACCTGCGATATGGGCCACAGATAACAGCAGAAGATGAAGCTCTGCCCACGCCAGAATGAAGGCGGCCTCGACCAACAAACCTCTGCTCCTTGTACCGCCCTGGCCGTCCAGAATCCCTGAAACGCCAGCAAGGTTAGACGAATCGCCCTCAGCTCCAGGTGATTGATGGACCACCTCTTCTCCTCCTCAGACCAGCGGCCCTGCGCACAATGGTGGAGACAGTGAGCCCCCCATCCCAAGAGACTGGCATCTGTTGTCACCAACCTCCAATGTGGGAGAGCAAGGGACAACCCCCGCCTGAGGGGAACCTCTGCCAGCCACCAATGCAAGCTGGCCCAGGCTGAAGGAGTCCAAGGCAGCCGACACTGATAATCCAGGGACATCGGAGACCAACAACTGAGCAACGCTCTCTGTAGTGGCCTCTTGTGAGCCCTTGCCCACGGAATCACATCCAGCGTAGCTGCCATGAGCCCCAGCACCTGCACGTAATCCCACGCCTGAGGCATCCCCAACAACCTCCGGATCTGCGACTGCAACTTGATAAGCCTGCCATCAGGAAGAAAAACACACCCCCAATCCATGTTGAAAGACACTCCCAAATACTCGAGAGACTGCGAGGGCACTAGATGACTTTTTGGGAAATTGATTACCCAACCGAGAGATTGTAAAACCTCCAACACTCTGGATGTGGCCGCCCGACTCTCTACCTCGGAGTCCGCCCTGACTAGCCAATCGGCCAGATAGGGATGAACTCTATTCCCTTTTTCCGCAAAAATGCCGCCACCACCACCATGGCCTTGGAGAAGGTGCAAGGCGCGGTGGCCAGCCCAAACGGCAAGGCACCGAACTGGAAATGTTGCCCCAAAATCGCAAACCGTAGAAACCTCTGATGAGGAGGCCAAATTGGGATATGCAGATACACCTCTTTGAGATCCAGCGAAGTGAGGAACTCCCCAGGCTGCACTGGCGCTATCACTGATCGCAGAGTCTCCATGCGAAAGTGCCGCACCATCAACGACTCGTTCACTCTTCGTAAATCGAGCACTGGCCGAAAGGAACCTCCTTTCCGCAGGACCACAAAATAAATGGAATAGCGACCTTCCCAAAGCTCAGACCGAGGTACCGGAACCACCGCTCCTAACTGACACAGAGAGTGCAACGTTTCTGCCACCGCTTTCTTCTTCCTGACCGTAGCGCAGCGGGATTCCAAAAAACGTCCTTGACGGGAGCCCGAAGCTCCAACCTGTATCCGCGTTCTATCAGATCGAGAACCCAAATGTCTGACGTGATCTTGGCCCACTCCCCCAGAAAGAGGGACAAATGACCTACAATGCAAGGCACGGAAGAGTGGACCGGGACCCTGTCATTGGGAGGCTCTGCTCGCGCCCCCCTGTCGCTGAGCAGCACCAGCGGCCTTTTTGTCAGAACGAAAGGAACGCTGCTGAAACTTGGACCGTTGAAAAGTAACCGAGGTTCTGCCAGGACGATAACGGCGCACCTCCCAAAATCTCGGTCTCGATGATGCCCCTCTGGTCCCAGACTTGGGTCTATCCTCCGGCAAACGCTGAGACCTAGAGTCTCCCAAATCTTTCACGATCCTTTCCAAATCCTCCCCGAACAACAGTTTACCCCTAAAGGGTAACTTCGTAAGCCACTGCTTTGAAGCCATATCCGCCGCCCAGTGGCACAGCCAAAGAAGCCGGCAAGCAAGCCAACCCTGACTCCATCAGTGAGGCCACCTCAGACAAAGGAACCGAAACCTCCAGCTCCTGTTGCACAGCCTGTTGCAGCCAGGACAGACAAGCCTGAGTCGCATACAAACTACAGATTGAAGCCTGCAGAGACAAAGCTGACACCACAAAAGCTTGCTTCAACGAGGCTTCCAAACGACAATCCTGCATGTCCTTGAGAGCTACTCCCCCTTTAACCGGAAGAGTGGTCTTCTTGGTGACCGCCGCCACCACAGCATCTACCTTAGGAAAAGAGAAAAGGCTCAAATGTGCCTCCCCCACCAGATAGAGGCGAGCCATAGTACGAGCCACTTTTAGGGACCCCTCCGGTTCCAGCCACTGATCCGAAATCAGCTCCTGAATAGCTTCATGGACCGGAAAGGCTCGAGTCAGCTTCCTAGTGCTAGCCATCTTAGCATTCACGGATGCAGCCGCCACGGCTTCAGAATCTTCAATATTTAGTGTCCGCAAAGACTCAGAAATGAGTGAAGGCAATTCGTCTCTATGAAAAATGCGAACCGCTTTGGCATCATCCTGTTCCTCCTGAATCAGTTCACCTTCCTCCAAATCCCCGAGTCGAGCCCTGAGACTCTCGAGTGGACCCTCTGGCCCCCTCCAACAGCGAACGCTGCGGCCCCAGCGATGCCACTAAGCCTGACTCGGACTCAGACCCCAGCCTCTTCCGTTTCAGCAAAGGCGGGATCCCAGAACAGGAGGGTAATGCCCCGACTCCCAAACCCGACCCACCTGGGCCTGGAGGGAGAGAAGCCTGCAGGGGAACCAGCAAAACACCTGGAGAGGCTTTGTTCAACAAAGAGGCCTGGTGCAACAACAAAATAAACTCAGGAGAAAAGGGTTCCCCTTGACCCAGAGTGGATTCCAACGTTACCGTCCCCCATGACTCCCGAGGCAACGGTACGCCCTGTGGCAGCCTCTGCACCAGCCTCATGCAGTCCTACTCCTCCGAAACTGCACCGGCCGCGTCACCAGGCGAATTCAAAATGGCACCCGCCACCAGCTGCGGAGCGCGGGAAACCCCCTCCGAACTCGCCGCTGCCCTGGGATCCTCCATGCAGCCTAAGCTGCAGAGTCCCCCCACACTGCGTCTCTTACCGCAGTGGGAACAGCGCTTGGCGGTCTCAGCTGCCATATCAGAAGCGCTGACAGCGAAGGTGAACGCGGGAAACGGCGGAGCAAAAATCAAATCACTCACCCGAGCCACGAGGGCAGCAAGCCCGTCCCCGGAGGAGCTGCAACTCCGTCCCCAGCCTCCAGCACCCGGTCTAATGAGCTTCCGATCTCAGAAGTTGCCTAAGTGCCCCCTTGTCTTCTTTTTCTCCTATTTCTTTTTTTTTTTTTACTGCAGCCAAACAGCAGACAGACACCAAAGGCACAGCACACACTGACAACTGGGCACCGACCAGCCATACACCACAGCTCAACTGGAAAACCAGGAGGCCCCTCAGCACAGAATCCAGGAGCTGAACAAGCTCCGTCCACCACCTGCTGGAGACAGAGTTATACTAACGGGACAGGGTTCGGTGCACAGAGGGTCACTGCCTGTTCTTTTAGTGTTCTCTATCTCCACCTGCTGGTAGACGGATACAACCCACCAGTTCCTGGATTCATCTGCTGCTGAAGCTAAGGAAGTTCTCTTTGCTTGGAAAAAAAATCCTTGGCTGTGTTTAACCTTATACCTATGCCCCCTTATCAGACAGGCTGCAAGATGCAAGGCTAAACTTTCAGACATTTATTCCCTGGATAAAAATAATTTGGATTAAAGAACACAGGAAGAGAAAAATAATTTGGATTAAAGAACACAGGAAGAGATACACCATTAGCCAATCATAAATTTATCATAGAAGCTTATTTATTACAAATAGGAAAATAGACATCTAATTGCTGTTTTGCCAATTACAATTCATAAGTAGTACATACCAGAAGAGAAAAGAGTATATTCCGGTGTGAGTAACTAGACCAGCCTGGAAGCAATACGCTTCTCCTTGCTAGCAAGATTCCTGGTTTTGTAGCAATAAACCACTTCTTTTATACCTTTTTTCTAACTATGTAAACGTGATAATTCTCAGTCTGCTCTTTCAGTTGATGGCCCCCTTATCTAAAAACAACATTTGATTTACTGGTTCCAGCAAAACCAGTCTCACGACCTCCAACCACAAATCTTTGAACAGAATAGTCCTAGGGCTTAACCTCCTTCTTCACCACTCCCTGTTGCTGTGCTTGCAAGTAGAATATTAAGATAAGATTATACTGAAATACTGTCTGACCTTACCTTGCTGTTTTACAGATTTGGGCAAACTCTGCTCCACAGAAAAAAGGCAAGCATCTTAAGAGTTACACAGTGGTCCACCATCTTATTGACCACAGATTTAAACATAAACCTGCTGAGGCATTCAAGACCAGTTAAGATCCCACTGCAGAACCAGTGGGCGGGAAGACAGATCTGCTTGACTCCTTTCAAAAAGCGTAAAACATGCAGGTGTGTCACTTGATCTCTGTAACAATTAGTGCTGCATCTTGCACCATGAACAAAATGAAAGCTAGGCCACAGTCTAGTCCATGCTGCAAAAACAAAGGCATGTCAGCCCTTTGTGCCCACAGAGCATAGTCTGCACACCAAGACTCAAACAGGTATCAGATCTGCCCATAGGCAAGCAAGTTGGAAGACCTGTGGGCTTTCAAGAGAGTGGCAATTATGGCCACCAATAACCTTGCTACCTCAATCTACTCCTCTCAAGGCTGCAAACCAAAAGAGTTCCGGATCCAGCAAGAAAAAAGGCACCTGACAGAGCAGACCCAGATCTCAAGGCAGCTACAGATGGGGTCCTGCCAGCTGCCTGACAAATTGTCATACCACCATCTTCAAGACCAGTCCAGAGTTATCAGGATGACTTGACCAGGATAGTCCTCTATTCTACATAGGACCTAGCCTATGAATAGCCAAGGAGGGAAAATATACAGGAAGCCTTTCTGAAGTCATGGTTGACTACTCAACTGAGATTGGGAGCACATGGCCACCCAGATCTCTCTTCTGAACTGGCATAAATCAGTCAGTCATCTAGGTAAGGAAGGATCCTGTGCAAAAAAGTTTCCACTATCACCATGACCTTGGAGAAAAGTCCTGGGAGTCATGGCCAAGCCGAAGAGGATTCTGAACTGATAGTGGTTGCCTAGGACACAGAAGTGAAGATTCTCCCAGATCAGTATGTGAACCTTAGAGGGGTCCAGAGAAGAAAGGAGTGAAAAATTATGTCTTACCTGATAATTTTCTTTCCTTTAGTCACAGCAGATGAATCCATAGACTTGTGGGTTGTGTACATCTACCAGCAAGTGGACATAGAAAGCGCTGAATTGCACTTCCTTATAGGATGGAATGCTCCTTGGTCAGTCAGTATTTCTCATAACAAAGCAGAAGGAAACAGAATTTGAACATTTCTCCTCCCCCACCTTGAAACATGATACACCAAGAATGTCCAAGATGACCAACGAGCACAATAGTGCCTCTACAAAGGAAAATGCAGAAACATAGTCCAACCGATTGAAATAACCCATAGGAACCCATGAAATAACACAGGAACAGGGTGGGGTTCTGGATTCATCTGCTGCAACTAAAGAAAGAAAATTATCAGGTAAGATATAATTTTTTGTTCCTTAGCGTCAGCAGCAGATGAATCCAGAGACTTGTGGGATGTAGCAAAGAAGTCCTGAAGCATGGTGGGAAACTTAAGCTCCTGCGGAGAGCGACACTCCAAAAGATGCAAACGACTGAATGGAGACATCCAAACAGAAATCTATGGAGAAGGTAGGCAAGGAAGACTTTAAGCTCCCGTGGATAGCACCGATATTCCAAAAGATGCAGGTGACCAAGTTGAGCTATCCAAAAGGTAAGGCCCGTAGAAAGCAGGTAAGGAATATCAAACAGCTGCCCTACTTATTTCCCCCAGGGAAAACAGACAAGCTCATGCCCCAAAGGATGCCACCAATTGGCCCAAAAATGCCCAAAACCAGCCTGAAAAGCTAGAACATCTGCGGGCGTGGAAGCTTTGAGTCAGCAAAGTAGCATGGCTGGGAAAAGGGCAAGAGAGAGGAAAGACAGAAATCTCAGTAAGAAGGGAGAACTAAAGGTACCTGCACCCTAGTAGAGGAATCCTAGAGATTGCGACAGGCCTAAGCCCGACATTCCAAACCCCTGCATAGTCTGATACTGGGAGCAGTGACCAAAACTCAGGTGCTCCGGATGATATTCCTGAATCGACAAACAAGAGGGATCCAAACAGAAAGAACGTCCAGACCTATTCTCAGGAAGACACAGTGTTCGTGCATCACTGGGAGTTTGCATCAAATATGCTAAGTCCACCCAGGGCTTTTTTTGTGGGGGTACTTGGGGGTACTGAGTACCGGTACCTTTTTCATTGTCTGCTATAACTGACCCATGGACCCCAAGTTTTAATGGAAGAGTTCAAGCTCTACACACCAATTCGGCCTTGTCATAGATTCTGTGACTGGTTGCAGAGGGCCTGGCTATTATAGGGTGGGTCCCTCAGTGATCACCCCACCCCAAAGGGTGGCCCTGGCATTTGAGTACCGGCACCTTTTTCAGTAGAAAAAACGCATTGAGTCCACCCCAACACACCAGTCTGCCCAAACCAGTGAGATGAACCAACTACTGTGCTATGGTGGACCAGCCGCCTGGTGGTGCAAGCCTAGGACAGTCAGACTGCAACTATCAAAGACATTGGTTCGGAAGACGCCTGAATACAGACAAACTAGGAATCTGCCAAGTATGCCAAATGAGTCCACCACTGGCCGTTTAAGAAAATGTTGACTGCTGGACTCCTGGAATAATCCGGAATCTGCTGCACCCAACTAAGACCCAGCGTTGCAGCTGCCAAAGAGCTATTTGCCAAGAGAGAGAGCTTTCCCAAAGTGTCCAAGGAAAGCAGCACTGGAACCATCAGCCATGGCTGAGTTGACTTGGAGAGTCCAGTAGAGACAGAGATCAAGGAACCCCGAAGGAGTCTGATGAAGTACCTACCACCATGAAGAACGTCCACGATAGATGTCATGTCACCCTGATTTTGAACATATAGCCAACCTTGAGGAATAGGTAGTGAGAGTCACACCAGACTTGGATGTGAAGCTTTGTTGATGAGCCACAAGAAGAACGTCCTCCTGTAGACTTTACAATTTTACAATTTAAATGCTATCTTAACACATCCTGTATGATAAAGCATTCATGTAATTTCATCCATATGAGATGACAGTTGTAACTTGAGTGTAATAGCAGATTATACTATTAGTTAATTCTTTTAATTTTGTACATTATTTTATATATTGTTTATAGCTGTGTTTGTGTTTTGTAAACCACTTAGGTAGTGAATGATACATACCTGTAGCAGGTGTTCTCCGAGGACAGCAGGCTGATTGTTCTCACGACTGGGTTGACTCCACGGCAGCCCCTCAAACCGGAAGAAAATTCTTGCGGGAGGTCCCGCACATGGGGTACGCCCACCACGCATGCGTGGCCGTCTTCCCACCTGTGCGCGACCGCTCCCGCTCAGTTAAATGACAAGCAAAAAAAAGAGGAAAAAACGCAACTCCAAAGGGGAGGAGGGAGGGAAGGTGAGAACAATCAGCCTGCTGTCCTCGGAGAACACCTGCTACAGGTATGTTTCATTCACTTTCCCCGAGGACAAGCAGGCTGCTTGTTCTCACGACTGGGGTATCCCTAGCGCTCAGGCTCACTCAAAACAACAAACAGGGTCAATTGGGCCTCGCAACGGCGAGGACATAACAGAAATTGATCTACGAAGAACAACTAACTGGGTGTGCAGCCTGAAAATAAAACCGGGCCCAGGAGGGTGGAATTGGATTCAAACCCCAAACAGATTCTGCAACACCACCGACTGCCCAAACCGACTGTCGCGTCGGGTATCCTGCTGGAGGCAGTAATGTGATGTGAATGTGTGGACAGATGACCATGTCGCAGCCTTGCAAATCTCTTCAATAGTGGCTGACTTCAAGTGGGCCACTGACGCTGCCATGGTTCTAACACTATGAGCAGTGACATGACCCTCAAGAGTCAGCCCAGCCTGGGCGTAAGTGAAGGAAATGCAATCTGCTAGCCAATTGGAAATGGTGCGTTTCCCGACAGCAACCCCCTTCCTATTGGGGTTGAAATAACCAAACAATTGGGCGGACTGTCTGTGGGGCTGTGTCCGCTCCAGATAGAAGGCCAATGCTCGCTTGCAGTCCAATGTGTGCAACTGATGTTCAGCAGGGCAGGTATGAGGTCTGGGAAAGAATGTTGGCAAGACAATTGACTGGTTAAGATGGAACTCCGACACCACCTTTGGCAGGAACTTAGGGTGAGTGCGGAGGACTACTCTGTTATGATGGAATTTTGTATAAGAAGCATGAGCTACCAGGGCTTGAAGCTCACTGACTCTACGAGCTGAAGTGACTGCCACCAAGAAAATGACCTTCCAGGTCAAGTACTTCAGATGGCAGGAGTTCAGAGGCTCAAAAGGAGGTTTCATCAGCTGGGTGAGGATGACATTGAGATCCCATGACACTGCAGGAGGCTTGATAGGGGGCTTTGATAAAAGCAAACCTCTCATGAATCGAACGACTAAAGGCTGTCCAGAGATGGCTTTACCCTCTACACGATGATGGTAAGCACTAATTGCACTAAGGTGATTCCTTACTGAGTTGGTCTTGAGACCCGACGCTGATAAGTGTAGAAGGTATTCAAGCAGGGTCTGTGCAGGACAAGAGCGAGGTTCTAGGGCCTTGCTCTCACACCAAACGACAAACGTCCTTCACTTAAAAAGGTAACTCTTCTTAGTGGAATCCTTCCTAGAAGCAAGCAAGACACGGGAGACACCTTCAGACAGACCCAAGGTAGCAAAATCTACGCCCTCAACATCCATGCCGTGAGAGCCAGAGACTGAAGGTTGGGGTGCAGAAGCGCTCCCTCGTTCTGAATGATGAGGGTTGGAAAACACTCCAATCTCCAAGGTTCTTTGGAGGATAACTCCAGAAGAAGAGGGAACCAGATCTGTCGGGGCCAAATGGGCGCGATCAGAATCATGGTGCCACGGTCTTGCTTGAGCTTCAATAAGGTCTTCCCCACCAAAGGTATGGGAAGACACGCATACAGGAGGCCCTTCCCCCAATGGAGGAGAAAGGCATCTGACACTAGTCTGCCATGTGCCTGAAGTCTGGAACAGAACTGAGACAGATTGTGATTGGTCTGGGAGGCGAAAAGGTCCACCGAGGGAGTGCCCCACTCTCGGAAGAGCTTGCGTACCACTCTGGAATGGAGCGACCACTCGTGCGGTTGCATGAGTCTGCTCAATCTGTCGGTCAGACTGTTGTTTACGCCTGCCAGGTACGTGGCTTGGAGAAGCATGCCAAACTGGCATGCCCAGCGCCACATCCCGATGGCTTCCTGACACAGGGGGCGAGATCAGGTGCCCCCCTGCTTGTTGATGTAGTACATTGCAACTTGATTATCTGTCCGAATTTGGATAATTTGGAAGGGCAGCCGATCTCTGAAAGCCTTCAGCGCGTTCCAGACCGCTCGGAGCTCCAGGAGATTGATCTGAAGACCTGCTTCCTGGAGGGACCACACCCCTTGGGTGTGGAGCCCATCGACATGAGCTCCCCACCCCAGGAGCGATGCATCCGTCGTCAGCATTTTTTGCGGCTGAGGAATTTGGAACGGGCGTCCCAAGGTCAAATTGGTCCGAATCGTCCACCAGCTCAGTGAATTACGACAACTGATGGGCAGGCGGATAGCATCTTCTAGATTTCCGGTGGCCTGGCACCACTGGGAAGCTAGGGACCATTGAACAGATCTCATGTGAAGACGAGCCATGGGAGTCACATGGACTGTAGAGGCCTTATGGCCCAGGAGCCTCAACATCTGCTGAGCTGTGATCTGCTGGGACGTTCTGGCCTGGGAGGCGAGGGACAGAAGGTTCTGAGCCCTCGCCTCGGGAAGGTAGGCATGAGCCGTCTGTGAATTCAGCAGAGCTCCTATGAATTCCAGAGATTGGACTGGCTGGAAATGAGACTTTGGGTAATTTATGACAAACCCCAGCAGCTCCAGGAGTTGAATAGTGCACTGCATGAACCGAAGAGCTCCCGCCTCTGAGGTGCTCTTCACCAGTCAATCGTCAAGATACGGGAACACGTGCACCCTCAGCTTGCAAAGGTACGCCGCAACCACTACGAGGCACTTCATGAATACCCATGGCGCAGAGGCGAGCCCAAAGGGCAGCACACAATACTGGAAGTGACATGTCCCCAGACGGAATCACAGATACTGTCTGTAAGCTGGCAGTATCGGGATGTGGGTATAAGCATCCTTTAAATCCAGGGAACATAGCCAATCGTCTTTCTGAATCATGGGGAGAAGGGTGCCCAAGGAAAGCATCCTGAACTTTTCTCGCACCAGATATTTGTTCAGGCCTCTCAGGTCTAGGATGGGGCGCATCCCCCCTGTTTTCTTTTCCACGTACCTGGAATAGAATCCCTGCCCTTCCTGCCCGGGTGGCACGGGCTCGACCGCATTGGCGCTGAGAAGGGCGGAGAGTTCCTCTGCAATTATCTGCCTGTGGTGGGAGCTGAAGGATTGAACTCCCGGTGGGCAATTTGATAGGGTGGAGATCAAATTCAGGGTGTATCCGCACCGCACTATTTGGAGAACCAACTGGTCGGAGGTTCTGAGAGGCCACCTTTGGTGAAAAACTGTCAACCTCCCCCCTACCGGCAGGCCATCCAGCACGGCTACGTTTATGGCGGCTATGTTCCCATGGATCCAGTCAAAAGCCCGTCCCCTGCTTTTGCTGTGGAGCTGCAGGGGCCTGCTTAGTCGCACGCTGTTGACGGGAACAAGCGTGCTGGGACTGTCCCTGTGCCTGAGAAGGCCTTCAGGCCGGCCGGTTGTACCGACACTTGCTGTAAGCGTAGGGTGCAGCCCGCCGGGCTCGGGAAAAACGTCCACCTGTGGAGGTGGATGCTGAAGGCGCCCGGCGGGAGAGCTTGTCGAGAGCGGTTTCCCGCTGGTGCAGTTGGTCCACCAACTGCTCAACTTTCTCGCCGAAAATATTATCCCCCCGGCAAGGGACATCCGCCAGCCGTTGTTGAGTCTGGTTATCCAGGTGAAAGACACGCAGCCATGAAAGCCTGCGCATCACTATACCCTGGGCCGCGGCTCTGGATGCCACATTACAGATGTCATAAATACCCCTGGACAGGAACTTTCTGCACGCCTTCAGCTGCCTGACCACCTCCTGAAAAGGCCTGGACTGCTCCGGCGGGAGCTTGTCAACCAGGTCCGCCAGTTGCCACACATTGTTCCGCATGTGGATGCTCGTATAGAGCTGGTATGACTGGATTCTGGTCACAAGCATGGAAGAATGATAGGCCTTCCTCCCAAACGAGTACAGAGTGCGAGACTCCCGCCCCGGGGGCGCCGAGGCGGTATCCCTCGAACTCCTGGCCCTCTTGAGAGCAGAGTCCACGACCGCTGAGTCATGTGGCAACTGAGGCCGCATCAACTCCGGGTCTGTATGGACTCTATATTGGGACTCTGCTTTCTTGAGGATGGTGGGATTAGATAGGGGCTTCAACCAGTTCCGAAGCAGTGTCTCTTTCAGGACATTGTGCAACGGTACCGTGGAAGACTCTCTAGGTGGTGATGGATAGTCGAGGACTTCAAGCATCTCAGCCCTCGGCTCATCCACGGTGACCACTGGGAAGGGAATGCTAATAGACATGTCCCAGGCAAAGGAGAGGCTCTCTGGAGGCGAGAGCTTCCTCTCCGGTGAAGGTGTGGGGTCGGAGGGAAGACCCTCAGACTCCTCGGAGGAGAAATATCTGGGATCCTCCTCCTCCCCCCACGAGGCTTCCTCCTCGGTGTCGGACATGAGCTCTCTGAGCTCAGACCACAACTGGGCCTGTCTCGACCCCGAGGAACCGCGTCCTTGATGATGGTGCCGAGAGGCGGACTCCCTTGCTGGCGGGGACGAAGCTCCCTCCATCGACGTCGATGGGGATTCCACCTGAGTGATGATCGAGACTGCATCACAGGGCCAGAGCCAGCCGGCGCTTCCATCAATGGCACTGCGGGCACAAGCACCCCCGGTGCCGGCAGGGCCTGGCGCATCAGCTGCTCCAGGATACCTGGGAGGATGGCTCGGAGACACTCGTCTAGGGCCGCTGTCGGGAGAGGCTGGGGAGCCGGTGCGGGCGTCGGTGCTCGAAGCTGCCCGGGTCCAGGAGACGGTACCAGGCTACCCGATGACCTGTGCATCGACACCTCTTCAATAGAGGGAGAGCGCTCCTCCCGGCATAGGCGCTTCTTAGGGATCGAATCTTCTCTCGACGTCCCTGAGCTGCCCGTGCCATGCACCGTGGGCGACCGATGACGGTGCTTCTTCGCAAGCTTCTTCCGATGCCCGTCATCGGCGTTCCGCAGCATGGACGAGGAGGTGGAGTCCCCGCGCCCTCTCAGTCGTTCACCACCGCCGTCGCTGGCAGGTTGTTGGGCCAAGGGAACCTGTACTCCTGGGGTCGATGCCATGCTCGGCGTCGAAGTCTTCGACATCAGTACTGATACCGAAGTCCCAGCCGTCGACACCGATGCCGTCAATGTCGAAGGGCTGGCGCAAGTTCCAAAAAGACGGTCACGAAGAACTTGCCTCGCCACCTGCGTCCGCTTTTTCAAGCCGAGACACAAGGTGCACGCCTTGGAATTATGCTCCGGACCGAGGCACTGGAGACACCAAGCGTGAGGATCAGTCTGTGCGATCTGCCGGCCGCACCGACCACACTTTTTGAATCTGCTTGGGACCTTCGAGGACATCGATGGAAAAATCGCGTTGGCGAAGTCAAAACCATCAGTGGTGGCGGTAAAAGAAGAACACCAAAAACAAAAGAAAGAACTCGGACGCGCAGCCACAAGGCCACGACAAAGCGAAATAAAAAGAAAACACTCGATGATAAGGAGTTTTTTTTTAAACGAAAAAGAAAATGGGGCGCTAGAAGTAATAGAAACCGCGGACTAGGCCGCAAAATGGTTTTCCGGGGCTGACACGGAGAGGGACAAAACTGCATCTCTCTCCAGCGCGGAAAAATAGAAAACTGAGTGGGAGCGGTCGCGCACGGGCAGGAAGACGGCCGCACATGCACGGTAGGCATACCCCGCGTGTGGGACCTCCCATGAGAATTTTCTTCCGGTTCGAGGGGCTGCCATGGACGTCAACCCAGTCGTGAGAACAAGCAGCCTGCTTGTCCTCGGAGAAATAAGTGGTACAAAAGTTTGAAAAATAAATAAAATTACTCCACGATACTCCCAAGACTTGTGTTGGAAACAACTGCACCTCGGTAAAAATGAATATAAAGTACAGAGGACTGAAGAAAGGTAGCTATTGTGGAAGAAAGTTGCAAACTACCTTGATAGAAGAGTCGCAAAACAGTCAATTGCAAATGAAGGAGAAAAGCCTCCACAAAATACAAACACAGAAATATCCTGTGACCATGCAAAAAGGGCACAGAACAGTACAAAAGCACGAAAGTCAGGTAGGGCAGAAACCCCCTAAAACAGATGCAAGGTTCCAATAAGAAAGGACAACTGTATTGCACTCCAGGAATAGGTAGGAGGAAAATTTCATTTTATGGAAGTACTAAAGAAATAGCATAACATCCAGTTCCTCCCATTGTTACAGGGGATAGCCTCAACTGTGGTACCAAGAAGAAGCGGCCGCCAGGCATACAGAATTGCCTGAAAGATGAACTAGAGCTGGCACGATGAGACCAAGAGAAAAAAATCTGCCCCATCGGACTGAGGCAGGTTGTAGCCATTCCTAAAGCACTGGGAGATGTGCACTGCCACTCTGGAATCTGAGGAGAGACCCAAGATCCCTTCGACAGGCATGTAAGGCCATGGAAAACTGGAATGTAGAGCTGAGGCCTTCTGGATAGGACACACAGTGGTAGTTGTAGTTGAAGTTGAAACCCTGAAAGTAAAATTGCCTGGTCTGCAGTACATGGTCCCTTTCACGAAAGAAGAGACAGAGGAGTTAACCAAATCTTGCCTCCTGTGTGCCTAGAAACCCAGAGGTTTGGAAACCTTGTCTGTTCCTCACGTATCTGGAGGTTCTCTGAATCAAAATTTTTTTTCTTTTTAAATGAAGCTTGCTAAAAGTGACCATGGCCATGGACAGTTGGAAAGGCTTCTAAGGCAGAGCGGCCTGTATGCTGAGAATGACAAGAAGTGGATGGTGAGTCTGGGTTCCAGAACCGGCTGGCATGACTGCACATGAGAATAAACTACGATGGTTGACTGCCAAGGTATCCAGCACAACAGAATCTGGCTGTAGGAGTGGCCTAGTGGTTAGAGCACTGGTCTTGCAATCCAGAGGTGGCTGGTTCAAATCCCACTGCTGCTCCTTGTGATCTTGGGCAAGTCACTTAACCCTCCATTGCCTCAGGTACATACTTAGGTTATGAGCCCTCTTGGGACAGAGAAATATCCAGTGTACCTGAATGTAACTCACCTTGAGCTACTACTGAAAAAGGTGTGAGCAAAATCTAAATAAATAAATAAAAATATTGCATCACTGAGAACCAGGTGCAGTGGTCCTGCAACCTGTGAGTCTCGGTGTTAACTCCCAGCTGGTGACTGTCACCAGTAATCCACTCTGTTAGCCTGAAGCCGCTCTGTCCCAATCAAGGAAAGAAGAGCCTGCACTACCAGAGAGTGGCAGCCCAACATGTTGCTACCAACTGGGCGAGATCAGGTCCTTCAGACTTGAACTGGACATTATGGGAAACAGCTGTGCTACGGGGATGAAAAGTGGCCCCAGAAGGTGATACTGATTCTCTTATGAGCTGGAAAATTATGGCCCTTAGAAAAATATATATGGCCCCTGGAAAACAACTAGCTGAGCACGTCTGATTCTAAGCTGAGGCCCAATCCAGTTCAGACCCAGCACCCAGCGGAAGAAAGCCAGGCAACTTGAAAGAACTAGCCCGCTGAAGAAAGCAGGGCATGGGCCATGGACAAAGCCACCCAGGGAAATGAAGAGGTGCCCACTGTGGCATAGAGACACTGGAAAGCACGAAGACATGCACCCCATGCCAATGCCTATGTCCCCAGATGCAAGGAGAAATTGCTCACTTAACCAGTAGCACCTCGCCAAAGGAAATGGCGTATTCCTTGGATGGAGACTATCACCGGACCACACTACCAGAGAGCGGGGGAACAGCGAAAGCAGAGCCAGCACTGTCTTTTGTGAACAATAAAAGAGAACTAAATGTACCCAACAGACAGGAACAGCAAACTAGGCCCTTGCAGAGAACTTCCCTACTTGGCCCCCCAGGAAACAGAAATAGCAGCAAAAAGCTACTTATCACTGGCAGTGAACTCCAGGTGACTGCTGCTAAGAAATAAGGCACGGGCGGTAATGGTCCAGCCTCACTGAGACCATAGTAACAGACGCGATGGAACTGCCACTAAGTCTGCCTGAACCCAGAAATAGGAACAGGTGGCTGCCGAGGGCTTGCGAACGTAGGCTACATTAGGGTAGCAGCAGTGGGTGCAGAAAGGAACAGCAAGCTGTGGAAAGACCAAGGTGGAAAACACAGGCGCCTATGCTGGAGTAACAGCCGAATGGCAGGGAAACACCCTGCTCATCTGGGAGAAAGTCCCCTTCCTCTGAGTTCTTCGGCTGCCAGGGAGCCTCTGGCCACTGCTTCCAGACCTGTACCAACAGAGGCAGCGTATAAGGATAAGTCCACTACGTGGTTTCCGACGGCACCCGAGACATCTGTGGGGCAGGAAGGAGGGGAAAAATGAGAAAGAGCAGTAACCCCAAAGGCACTCCTGTCTGGAATAACAACCACTGGACGGGACCTGACTCCCTTTTTTTTTTTTTTACAATAGTGCACCAGAGTAATACAAGCCTGGGGGGAACTTGAGCAAGATACTCCCCAACCCCCCACCCCCTGTACCCATACCCAGCGTAGCTGAACTCGCAAAAAGCAGCAAAAGCAAGGCACTCCAGTTCTCATGTTGACAAGATGGCCATCAAAGCCCTGTCAGTACTATGAAAGAGAGCTGCTCGCGCTCAGTGCACACGGGAAAATAGCAAGGCTGACCCTGCCTGATGAACAGAACTCACATATCTACTAGTCCTGATACTGGGAGCACCAGTATCTCTCCAGGAGACAATGTGGTCTTAAAGCTCTTTTTTTTTTTGTGAAGGAGTATGGAGGAGAGCTGGAGAGGGAATCAGGGTGGGGGAGGGACCTGGGGTGACCAGGTGTACACCCTAAAGGTGGTACCACTCAGCTGCACACACCCCTAGCTCAACTGAACTGAGATACCCAGAACTGGAGCTGCCACAGATGAGACCAGGAGCTTGTGAGAGACCATCCATCCACCTGCTGGAGATAGAGAATACTGACTGACTAAGGAGCATTCCATTCTATAAGGAGGTGCAAATCAGCGCTCTCTTATCTTCACCTGCTGGTAGGTGGACACAACCCACAAGCCTCTGGATTCATCTGCTGCTGACGCTAAGGAACTCAACTTTCCTGACAGCAGACTACAGACCTTAAGGCTTTCATGCATAAACAAAGACAACTGACTCCTTTAAGGTTTAGAATGGGCCAACAGCAGCCTTTTTTCTTGAGGACTATGAAGTAATTGAGTGCCAGCCTTGACTTTGCTCCACTACTGAGATTGGAACAATAGCTCCTAAGTAAAGTAGGTAATGCAAGGTTTCGCATACCACCACTCTCATGCTTGATCAGCAAGTGAACATCATAAAGGTATTGTAAATGGGTTCAGCAAACTCAAGGACACAACTCTAATGAATCATTTCAAGCACCCATTGAACCAAGGTGACCCGGTCCCACTCCAAGTAAAACAGACAGAAAAGTCACCTCACCTGTAGCACCTTGAGGTGGGTCTTCTGCTACTCACTGAGTCTCCTTTCCCTCCCCAGAGAAGGGTCCACCACTATCTCAGAGTCTAGGAAGGCCATGGAACGGCTGATTTTTCTCGAGTCTCCCTGAAGAGTACTAGAATGTAGACACCTGCTTACTGGACCTGAAATGTCTCCCTTCCTTCTGACACAACTGGCCTGCAGTCTTGCTCACCGAAGACTTTTCTCAATTTTCTGGAAGCCATTGAGGTCTCACTTCACCAATATCTTTGACCTACTTCTCAAGATCCTCCTTAAACAGGAGCTTACCCCTCAAGGGAAGTTTAACTAATCTAATCTGGAAATTATTAACAGCAAATCCTAAATAGATCCAAGGTCATTTACTGTGACTCACTTTGGAGGCCGAGTCTGCTGACCAGTTAACAGAGTCACAACTACCTCAGCATTATAACTATGGAGGCCATTGATTTATCTCCAATTCAGGTCAGGTCATACAGCATAACAGCCAAAATTGCTGCTCTAGATTCCATACAAGCCACTTCCAGGCTCTCTGGGAGCTGCTGGATCCATCAGAGAAGAGCCTGAGCCACATAACCTATGCAAAAGATAGCCCAAGCATCCAGAGTGGAAGAAGCAAAGGCTTACTTCAAGAGGACCTCTATTTTCCTTTCCTGAAACTCTTTCCGGGCCATTTCTCCCTCCACTGGAATAGGGGCCTCTTTGGTCATCACTGTTACCAAAGCTTTTCTAAGTTCTCCAGCACAAGCGGGTAGGGCTCCCTAGTATTTTGCTAACTTTAAGCACCATTTCAAGGGTCTTACATTAGAAGAGGGCCATTCTCCTCAGGATCTTAAGGAAGAGAAAGAACCTTCTAGGATAGGTCCCCCATCTAGCATTTCCTTGATCACTGACTTTGAAATTCGCAGGGAGGAAGACACCTGAGCTATCAAAGACCTAATTTGTTCCATCAGACCAAATTAGGTCTTTGATTCATCACCCTCTGTAGGAGACAGCTTCACTACCTTGGTATTCAAGCTGCCCAAAGGGAAGACTCCCCCTTTACCTTCCTCGGTCAACCAGTCCTTCTCTTCTACTACTACAACTATTACATATCACTACTGGTTGTGTGGCACAACCCGTTTGCCTGGACTGGTCTAGCAGGATGATAAGGAATAGGCTTTCATAAAATTGCCCATCTCATATTGGGTAAAGTACATGTGTACAGCCTGCAAGCATATAACTTTTCCCATAGGTAGAGGAGGCCTTTCTGAGAACAGAATTTGGGTGGAGTTTTGGAATTAGCTAGTATAAATGTTCTGTGGATTTATTCAGGACTATTCCTCCTCTTGATACCTGTTTAAAAATTTGGAAGTCGATATTCAACTGGCAGTGCTCAGCATTTTGCTGAATGCCACCAGCGTTATGTCTGGAAATTCGAAGCAGGGCCATATCTGGGATTCAGCATTGAATTTCTAGGTTTGTAAAGACAGCTAAAGCATAGGCAGTTAAGTGCAATAATCAACACTTAACCAGCTGCGGGACAGTGAATAAAGAAAGGACTGGCTTTTATGCGATCCTATTTATGGGTTTACCTTGGCCAGTTAAATGCTGAATATCAGCACTTACCCAGCCTGAGCCAAGTGTTGACTCTACCCCTGGAACATCCCCAAAATAGACTTAGCTAAATAAACAACCCGAGCTCTTAGGGATATCAATAGAAAAATATCATCCAACAATAACGATATCCACAATAATATGATTGTGACAAAAAGACTCTTTTTATATATTGGAGGAAAAAGCCTCAAATAAACAGAAAGAACTCCTTCGTTGAATATATCAACACTAGCCGTTAAGCCCGTAACAACGGGCTAGTTTTTTGTTTTCCTATGGCCTCCCCGCCCCCTCCACAAACCCTGCTCTCTCCCCTGCCCTCCCCCCCCAGCATCTGTTTCCCTCAGTTCCGCCCCCTCCTTCCCTCCCTGCTCCCTCCTCCTCCGATTTCCACGCCCATGTCCAAGCCCTCCTCCCTATTGGGCTGTACTGCTGGTGGAGGCGGGGCTTGGACTTCTACACTCTCAGTGTTCCGACTCTACTGCGCATTTGCAGGTGAATTGGTCACTTGCCATTTATATGTTTGATAAGGGAGATCCACTGAATCATCACGGGCAAAAAACCTCCTAATAAATAGAGCTTTTGCGCTTCCAAAAAGGCTTCTGTAATTTTTACAGTCTGACACCACGGACCCTGAGGCAGGGATCGAAACTTGGGCCTGAAGTTGGGCCGTGGGAGGTGTTAGTTCTCGACTGAAAACTTTCTTTGAGATAAGTGCATATTCTTTGAACCGCTTAGTAATATTACACGGTTATTGTGAGCACAGAAGCCTTTTTGGAAGCGCAAAAGCTCTATTTATTAGGAGGTTTTTTGCCCGTGATGATTCAGTGGATCTCCCTTATGTTGATATATTCAACGAAGGAGTTCTTTCTGTTTAGTTGAGGCTTTTTCCTCCAATATATAAAAAGAGTCTTTTTGTCACAATCATATTATTGTGGATATCGTTATTGTTGGATGACATCCCCAAAATAGCCAGTTTTGAGATAGGCACTAAGTGGACATTTTCAGTGCCACTGAAAATGACCGGTTAGCCCCGAACAAGCGATTTAACTGGCCAGGAGCCATTCTGGATGGTTAAATTGTTTTGAATATCGACCCATATATTAACATTCACACAAAAGCAGAGCTAACATACCTGTTGAAGTGTTCTTTCCCATGATATCACACTGAACAGTTTCCGCAACGGGATCGCCACAGAATGAGAGAGGGCCTTCGTATTGATTTCATCCTCCGATAGGTTTTCAACCACAAATGCAATACAGGTTTTCCACTGGTCCTATTAATGTTTTTTTAAATGAAAAATGCACTGTTTAAAATCTGTGTAGACTATGAAGGATCTTTACTAGCCCTTTGCAGCTTTCACTTAAATCTTAATATTTGCTACGTTTTCAAATACACACCTTCACTCTACATCATCATTTTTTCTTCTGTCCTTAAATAGGACTCAACTAAAACTGGCATTTAATCAGAAACTTAGCAAGTAACTAATTTTAATGTTTTTGCTTTCTAAAGATCTTTTTGGAACAGATACACAATTTTTTTTAAATCCCTCTGGAAAATATAAGGTTCTTAAATTTGCTTTATGTATCCAGTGTTGACTTTTTCTCTACGCAACCACAAGGTGCCACTATCATGCTATAATATAACAAATATCAACTCTTACTAAGACTGAGTCCTCATCATACCTTTAGTAAAAACAATGGGATGTAGCTGCTAAGAGTGAAGACGAGTTTAGCTCTTGTGTTGTGAATATGTAGGATTCCCTGAAGTTGTTTAATTCAATCATTTTGTTAAAACACATCTGCACACGGGAAAGGGTCTGCAAAGTTAACTTTCATCATAATATGCTTATATAGCTAGCAGAAACAGGTATCAGTGGTAGAGTATTTGCAGGGTTCAAATCCTATTTTTCAAACAGACAACAATCAGTTTTGTTCAACATCAGTCCATCATCACCTTGGATGCTGAACTGAGGGGTACCACAAGGATCCATAGTGCCATCTACTTTATGTAATATATACTTCAAACCTTCAGCTCAGCTGGTTTGGTTGATAGAAACAAAATTCTATCCACCCGATGATATTCAGCGCTATTTAACCAACCAGGAACGGCTCCTGGCTGATTAAATAGCCTAAAGTCGACTAAGCACTAACATTCAGCGTGAAATAGACGTCTATCTCAGCTGAATATTAGTGCTTAGTGGCTAGCCCGGTTGTGGGGCATACACAATTACCTCACCTCCAGTAGAGAGAAGACAATGAAGTTACATAGAAACAGTGACAAAATAAAGTAAGGTAGCACTCTGGAATTCAGATCAGGTTACCCATGTCCCTCCAACAAACTCGAATTCATTACACCCAAGAATACACACTAAAAGAATTAGACATAAGGCTCAAATATTATACAAAAATGCAAGCTAATTTATTCTATTGGCAGCAGTAGAAACAGCTCATAGACTAAATTACCCTAAACTGATGGTAAGCAGTGAGCATTTATGTACCTGGCAAGATTAGATAAAGAAAATGCACACATTCCCTATTCCTGAACTGATTAGGACCCCTAACTCTCAGGCACTTGTGAAAAGAGTAGTTATAACCTGATGGATGAAAAAGGCTCTCTCACTCTCAAGGACACCAGAGGTAGAGCAAGTCAGGAAGATGCTCTGACTGATGTCCATGGCCAATGAGCAGGCAGAAGCACGTAGACGGCAGAGCCGTGTTTAACGAGCCTCAGATATTTCCATGATGTGGCAGACTCAGATCAGGGCTGTCATCTACTTCAGTGAGAGTAACTCTTGTGCGAACTCCTCAAGATAACACCCAGATAACTTAGATAACACCCAGATAATGTAATGTTTTTTTAGAGGCATCTTGGGTAAGGTGAGCCTTCTAGTCTGGAACAACAGATCTGGGGTTTTCCAATATTGTGACTTGGAGGACCAAACACTGGGCTAGAGACGCCAGTGACAGAGTTGTTCTGACCACAAGGTCAGTTTTCTGTAAACAAGGTTGTTGTTGATGTTATTTTTGCCTTCTTATAGCCTTGGCCATTCAGCAATATTCTTTTCACTGCACATAGGCTTGAGATCTATTGAAGCAACAAGCCTTTAGAATGAGAGCTGACATTGGCCTGAGTCTATATCTTTAAAGTCAGGTTCATAATGCTGAATAGTGCCTCCTATAGGGCCTCTTTTGCTCCCACACAGTCACCGGATTTGTCACACAACAAAGCCAGTTAGCATCCATATTTATTGGCTGACTGGTTACGTTTAGCAGCCAAATAGATCCACATAAATAGCAGGTCTATCTTTGTTGGCTATAACTTATCCGGTCAGCCAATAAATATTGGTTTAACCAGCTATGTTCAGACCGCCAGAAAAAAACAACATATGGAGCATGCTATACAAAACCTTGGGTTAATCTCTTCATAAAGGTGATTAATAAATCCCAATAAATAAATAAAACAAACTTTAACAACCAATAAACTTTTTTTGCAGATTTGCAACCATGTAGAATCCAATAACTTAAATAAATGAGGCACAATACAAATTCAATGCATTTCTCATTTGCCTAAAATGTATTCTATAAATACTTTTCAAGTATTTAATTTTTCACTTTAAAACATAAATTCAGGTCTTCAGCTGATGCCAGTGATAAATGGCCACTAACTGTGAGCTTCTAATTGGGGCCCCCTGAAATCGTAAAATCTTTTGCATCATTCACACAACTACTTACATAGCTCCTGTAAGTGATGCCCGCCCATAAGCCTGGAGACATCAAATCTAATTTTCAAGCTGCAGGCCTCAGTGGCGCAGCACCACTGCACGGCTCCATGAAGGCAGCAAGTGATGAGGAGGCCAGGAAACTGTGGCAGACTTGGATAGAAACTCAGAAGTGAAGGAGATGGGCACGGCCACAGAGTCACTCGCTAAGGTTGACCTCCAGGTTCTACTCCACAAATTAAAACTACAGCTTACTAGCAAAGTTATGAGTTAGAAAGTATGTTTGCAGAACTCAACATCATCAATTTCACAGCCTTGTACCAATATGTGGAGGAAGTGGAGCAGCAATTGGAGGAACATGGTGAAGCCATGGTGACCTTGAACACCTATGTGGCTAATTTAGAGCAGCAATCCAGGATTTTCTTGGAGTGCCTTGAAGACCTGAAGAATCACTCCAGGAAAAGCAATTTGCATTTCAGAAGAATTCCAGAACCAGAGGGAAATGAGGACTGTGCAAAGCAGGTGAGGCAGATTTGTATGGCAATTTTAGCCTATGGACTAGAGGGACAACAGGTGGATAGGCCTATAAAAGTGGAACAAGCTCACTGAAGTTTGGAGCCTTGAGGGAAAATGTCCTCCCTGAGAAAAGTGTCTATCTGCATACAATTAAAGAGCTGGTGCTAAACAAAGCAAGAAAGATCAGAAACACCAAATGGCAAGGCATCTCGACTGAAGTATATAATGACTTATCCACATTGGCCCTGCAGTGTCATTGAGAAATGAAAGATGTGACTAAGCATCTGAAGTGTGAAATGATTCAGTATAAATGGCTCTTTCTAATTGGATTATAATTCAGACCTAGATCTGTAGAAGAAGTTGTTAAAGCTTTGATCAAATCTGGCTTGCTACAAGCAGAGAACTCTGAAACTATACTTCTGCAAAAGGAACCTTCTGGTGGCAATGAGTTCTGGATGGTGGATGACAACTGAAGTGACAAGTGGAGGGAAAATATTTATCACCTCCTTCAATATCATAGAGAACTTTGACTGTTTAGTGATATTGTGTGGTCTTAATTTCTCCCACACATTTTTTTTTTCATTACACTATGCTATGAAGCTTTCCAGGGCTGCCAAGGGGGTCCAAGTTTTGAGAGGGAGATTTTAGTACACACCCCTAGCCCCACCCACTCCACACATCTAGCTGGATGATGACGGAATTGTATATTAGGACGCTTCTGAATAGCGATCCAGCATATGTGTGTGTGTTTTTTGTTTATATGGTCTTGATTCAAATGTAATACAGTAGATCGTTCTTACTATGTTTTTAGACTATTGTGAACCGCTTAGATCCTGTTCTCAGCCTGGTGGTGTATTACATTTTAATAAACATAAACAAGTCCCACCCATTCAACTTGGTTGTCCTTAAGCCTCTCCCAAACCTGGAAAAGGAACCACAATCTCCATTTAGTGTGAATTTAAAAACTAAAGGGGTTTATTGCCACAACATAACTCCTTCCGCTCCAACAAAAACAATAAGAGGGACTCACCAACCCCAAAATATCACCCGATTCTTGCATACAACAAAATAAGGCAGTGGATATATTTTGCAAAATTTGACATTCCAATACAAAATTAAAAACTCAATTTTTTTTTACCTTTATTGTCTGGCCATTTAACTTTTCTAATTGTATTGGCTCCACTTTCTGGGTACTGTTTTTGTGTCTTCTCCTATATCCCTTTCCAAGGTCTCCTATTCATGTGCTGCTTTTCTCTCTTCTGTCTTTGTCAATTCTTTCACTACAATAATCTCTTATATTGCTCTTTTTGTTTTAGCTTTCTTCTATTGTTCTGCCTATTTATTCAGATTTCATTCATTTTCATTATTCAGACTTCAATCTCTCTTTTTTTCTATCTACCTATAGCTTTCTATCTCTTTCCCTCAAACAATCACTCCATTTTCTCTTCCTCTTATTTCCCAGTATCTTTAACTCTTCCCTTTCTCCTCCTGCTACCCAGTATCTTCTCTCCCCCTATGTCAGGAAGCACCTCTCTTTCTCTCTCCAAGCCATGCATCTCCTTCCCGCAACACACACACTGTGCAGCATTTCCTCGCTCTCTCCCCTAACCAGACTCGCCCTGCCTTTCTCCCTCTCTCTTCCTTCATACAGCATCACCCCATCTATCTCTATGTCTCTCTTTTCCCTATCCAGCATCACCCCATTTCTCTTATCCCATCCAGCATCACCCCATTTCTATTCTCCCATCCAGCATTACGCCATCTCTCTTTTCTCTATTTCCCCCTATTTAGTATCACCTTGTCTCTCTGTCTCTTTTCCCCTGTCCAGCATCACCCTGTTTCTTTCTCTCTCTCTGTTTTCTCCCATCCACCATCACCCAGTCTCTCTGTCTCTCTCTCTCTGTTTTTCTCCCATCCACCATCACCCAGTCTCTCTGTCTTTCTCTCATCCACCATCACCCAGTCTCTCTGTCTTTCCCACATCCAACATCACTCAGTCTCTCTCTCTCTTTGGGTCTTTTCCCCAACCACCATCATCTGGTCTTCTCTGTCTTTCCCCCATTCATCATCACCCAGTCTCTCTCTTCTCTCCCATCCACCATCACCCCATCTCTCTCTCTCTGTCCCCAGCCCACCCCAATCCAGCATTTCCTTATCTCTCTCTCTCTCTCTCTCTTCCCCCCATCCAGCATGGCTTCTCTCTTTCTATCCGTCTCCCACTCTGCTACTCCAGCATTACCTCTTTTCTCTATATATACAGTATCCCCTTCCCTCCCATTTACCCACTTGCTGCTTTCCTTGGTCAGTTTCAGTAAAAGCAGCATAAAATTGGCAGATGTGGGCCCCTTTCCTTACATGTGTGTTGCTGCTAGTTTTACTGGTCTTACCTACTTTGATGTAAACTTCCTGGTGGGGGGGGGGGGGGGGGGGGGCTTGCAGATCTTGCAGCAGAGCGGGTCTCATACCTGCCTTTTTAAAGCTGTTTTTATGCCGCCACTGCAGTTCGGGTTGGGGATGGATAGGTTCAGTGGGAGTGCAGGAGATGGCCTACCAATGCGGGAGTCTCCCACTGAATGTGGGAGATTTGGTAGGTCTGGCTTTCTAAACAAATCTTTACTGTATGCTGATGCTTGAATGTGGGACTGTCTTTCAGATATCTAGGTGTGATTATAGTCTCAGCTCTTTCTTTCAATGATCAGATATCCAATGTTGTGTGTCACGAAACACCTAGCCACCCACCTGGGGTTAACCCGCGGCCACTTAGAGGGTCTATCTCCAACACAACTCAGGTCCACATGCACCTGCCGCTTGTGCTCTACACTAGTACCCTCCTCCCACCGACTGGGTCACAACTGCCTCTCAACGAGTCTCCCGCTCTCCAATTATCCCCAGTGATTTCTTGGTTACTGGAGCCACACTTCCAGTGGTCCCACAGTTCCCAGAAAGCACTCACAGACCCAACAAACAAACCATCAGGATTCTTTATCAGTCCAGACAGGCTGAGGCAATAAACATTTATTGTCTTAAAAATTGGACAATGAACAAAAATGTGCAATCTGAAAAACAATAACAGGTAACTGAAATATGGATCAATTATAAAACTAACTAAACGTTCGCTTATTTCCTAGAAAGTACCTGGGGATATCAGGGCATAGATCTGTTTGCAGTGCTTCAGCAAAGATCTCTCTCTCTCTCTCTCTCTTCTCCCAGGCTAAAACTGAAGCAACAGCCAGCATCTGCTGGGTAATTTCAAACTCCAGGCCAATCAGAGCCCAGCATAGTCACGTTTCAAATAAAAACTGGTTATATCACTACAGGAACTTTCTATTTCTGTTTGCCAACTAAAAGAAAGAGAAGTCAGTCTTCTGTAACAGCTTTAAGCATAAACATGCACCATCTGCTAGAGAAATATACGTCAGACATATTTAAGACAGGAAAAGATCCAATACATTTTACAGGTTTAAAACACACTGTTTCTTCACTCCTCCCCTCTTAAGAGACAGACTCCGGACTGCGGCCTCCACAGACCGCTGATCGGGTCTCAATAGTCCAGTGTCAGGCGGTTCTGGCTTTTCCTTCCTGGAGAGGCCACCAGCTTTGCCATGTTCGTTGCCCTTCTGATGCTTATAACAGAAGTTTTTACCACACTCAGTATATGCCAACAGTTTTAATCCTGTATACCTCATTTTGTGAATAGTGAGGAGTATCTTCTGACAAAGCTTTTACCACACTCAACACATGTGAATGGTTATACTCCTGTGTGTATTTTTGTGCTTTCTTAGCTGTGATTTATGAATAAAGCTTTTTCTACATTCAATGCTTGTAAACTGTTTCTTCCCTGATGGAATTCTATGCTGCTTTGACAATCATTTCTGGCAACTGAAACTTTTCTTATACTCCGTACTTGAAACTGGTGTCTCTCCTGGGTGAAATTTTGCATTTCTGGAGGAGCTTTCTTCCTGGTTGAAGCTACTGTCATAACCAGGACATGAAGTGTTTTCCTGATATTCTGTAACATTTATTTATTGATACAGCTTTTCCCATATTCTATACTTTTACATAGTTCCGTTTCTTTACTATTTTTCAGGTGTTGCATTAGCTCCTTTTTCACACTGAAATGTTTCTCATACTTAGAGCATGTAAAATGTGTGTCTTTTATACATGTTGCCTGTTGTTCTAGTTTTCCCTTTTGACAGAAGGTTTTTCACAGTCCGTACGTTTAAATTGTCTCTCTTCAGTGGTCCCACAGTTCCCAGAAAGCACTCACAGACCCAACACACAAACCACCAAGATTCTTTATCAGTCCAGATAGGCTGAGGCAATAAACAACTATTTATTGTCTTATAAATTGGACAACGAACAAAAAATGTACAATCAGCAAAACAATAAAAGGTAACTGAAATATGGATCAATTATAAAACTAACTAAACATTTGTTTACTTCCTAAAAAGTACCTGGAGAGATCAGGGTATAGAGCTTCAGCAAAGAGATCTCTCTCTCTCTCTTCTCCCAGGCTGAAACTGAAGTAACAGCCTGCATCTGCTGGGTAATTTCAAACTCCAGGCCAATCAGGGCCCAGAACAGTCACGTTTCAAATAAAAACTGGTTTTATCACTACAGGAACTTCCTATTATCTGTAAGCCGAATAAAGCCCAGATGCACTAAACCTAACGAGCCAGCAACGTGGCTTTTAAACTAGCTCTAGCTGGTTTAGCGAGCAAGTAGTAAAACAAGACATGTACAAAAGGGTTCTCTGAGCCATTTACCGTAGATAAGTTAACGGGAGGTCTGGAGCTGTCGGTCCTGACAGCTCCAGACCTCCTGTTAAATTAGATAAAGACAACACCATCAGTGTCACAGTCCTTATACCAGCCATAGCACACATAAACAGGCATCATTGAAAATATTATACCAGTATAGGAGAAAAAATAACTTGTGAATTTTTCCATTATAAATAATTTCTGTAAGCTGTTACAGCTCCAGCATACCCAGTACAAAATAAGATAGCAGATGTAAATTCTCAAATTGGACATATTCAAAACACTAAAAGGAAAATAAAACGATTTTTTTTCTACCTTTGTTGTCTGGTGACTTTCTCTTTCTGACCATGTTGGTCCCTGCTGCTCTCTATCTGTTCTCTTAACTCTGCTTCCAGGGCTTCCTTTCCATTTATTTCTTTACTTTCCTCCCTTCTTCTTCATTTATTGCCCTACATCCATAAGTAAAAGCTGGGTCCTCCTCCGTGGAATTGACTAGAGGAGGTATAACGTGGATCCAGCTTTGCCCATTTTCTCCATCCATGTGCAGTTTTTCTCCTCTCTTCCCTTTCCCTCATCTCCATCCATATGCATCTTCTTTTCTCTTTCCTCCCCTCCATCCATGTCCATCATTTCTCCTCCCCTCCATGTCCAGCATTTATCCTCTCTCTTCCCTCCCCTGTATCCATATCTAGCAATAATTCTCTCTCCCCTCTCCTCCATCCAAGTCCAGCATTTCTCCTTTCCCCCCATCCATCCCTCCATCCATCCATGTCCAGCAATTCTCCTCTCTTCTGACCCCCATCCTTCCCTCCAACCATGTCCAGCAATTCTCCTCTCTCCCTTCCATCATCCATGTCCAGCAATTTTCCTCTCTCTCTTGCCTTCCTCTCCATCCATTTCCAGCATTTCTCCTCTCTCCCCTGCCCTCCCCTCCTATCCAAGTCCAGCAATTCTCTCTTCCCTGCCCTCTCCTCCATGTCCAGCATGTCTCCTTTCTCCCCTGCCCTCCCCTCTCATCCATGTCCAGCGATTCTCCTCTCTCCCCTGCCCTCCCATCTATGCTACTACTACTACTTATCATTTCTATAGCGCTACTAGACATACGCAGCGCTGTACACTTGAACATGAAAAGACAGTCCCTGCTCGACAGAGCTAACAATCTAATTAGGACAGACAAACAGGACAAATAAGAGATAAAGGAATATTAAAAGTGAAGATGATAAAAGAAGGGTTCTGAACAAGTGAATAAGGGTTAGGAGTTAAAAGCAGCATCAAAAAGGTGGGCTTTTAGATTACATTTGAAGATGGCCAGAGATGGAGCTTGATGTACTGGCTCAGGAAGTCTATTCCAGGTATATGGTGCAGCAAGATAAAAGGAACGGAGTCTGGAGTTAGCGGTGGAGGAGAAGGGTGCAGATAAGAGAGATTTACTCAGTGAACAGAGTTACCGGGGAGGAGTGTAGGGAGATGAGAGTGGAGAGGTACTGAGGAGCTGCAGAGTGAATGCACTTATAAGTCAATATGCCCAACATGTCTCCTCTCTCCCCTGCCTTCCACTGCCATCCATGTCCAGTGCTTCTCCTCTGCCCCCTGCCCTCCCCTCTCATCCATGTGCAGTGATTCTCCTTCCCCTGTCCTCCCCTGCCATCCATGTCCAGCGATTCTTCTCTCCCCCCTGTCTTCCCCTGAAATCCATGTCCAACGATTCTCCCTCTGCCTGCCTGCTTGAGAGCCCGGGCCCCCAGCATCAGCTAGTGCAGCGATTAAAAGAGGCTCCCGGCGTTGGGGCCTTCTTTCTGCGTGACCTGCCTACTTTGTTTCAACTTCCTGTTTCCGCGCAGGCGGGACTCTCAGAGGGAAGGCCCTAATGTTGGCAGCCTCTTTTAATCGCTGCACCGCGCTGGCTAGTAGTAAAAAAAAAGTAAGTAGGGAAGAGGGGAGCAAGAGGAAGGGTGAGGGACTCGCCGGGAAAAAAAAGGTGCCGGTATGCTGTACCGGTGCGTACCAGCACAAGAAAAGCCCTGGTGCTGATATAGAAACATAGAAAACAGTATTAAGCCCAGGGAGTGTCATACATCCAACTGAACAGCAATTTGGCACAGTGATATCAAAGGCATCCATATTTTTCATTTAATGTTTGATTTTGAAGAAAAAGAGCTGCGCAAGCTCTTATGCACACAGCTTGTCTGGGATAGGAGGAAATGTTCTATTGTGGATTAAAAACTGGTTGAAGGATAGGAAACAGAGGGCTAGATGCATCAACCAAACGTTAAAAAATCTAAATCGTAAAAGTGCTTAATGAATTTGAAACAACGAAGAATGCACAAAAAAAAACAGCTCAGAAATGTTCGGTGCGGTATTGAAAAGTACAATGTATCAAGCGTACGTTATCCCCGTGGTTATTTTGCTCCTTAAGCATGCGCAGAGCAGCCACAAACGTATTAAACCTACGTAGGTTGCTTACGTCAGACTGGGGCGTGCGAGGGGGGGATCCCGACCTGCAAGCCTTTTAGCTGTCTGATCTAGCAGAAGAGTGCAGTTGAAGATAATTCTAAAAAGAACGACCCTCGTAAATCCCCTTTTGTAACAAAAGACCTCTTTGCAGTTTGTTTACAGTACTGGAAAAATTGGCTTTAGGGGATAGAGTGTTAATTTTCAAAGCTGTTGGAGAAGGGGAGAGACAGAATTTTTAAGCTGCAGGGAGAAGCAGTATGTTTTGTTTTGTAATGATGCAGGGGAAAGCGGAGAGCCACGTGTTTGTGTTTGTATCTCACTTTTCTTTTTAAACATGCTGGCTTGGATTTTTATGGTGCAGGGGGCCTTAACGACAGGTCTGAGCACATGTAAAATTTCTGATGGTAAATGATTCGTTGCAATCATCAGTATGGTTAGTGCATTCCGAATTGTCCACATTTCAATGGTAGTTTCCCCTTTGCATTCTGTTTTCGTTAGCTGCTTGCTTTGTAGGAAAAAGGCCTTTAATGCATGCAACGGTTAGGAATTTCCTTCGTTAAAGGGTTGTTAGAGGGTCGTTAAGGTTTAGTGCATCTAGCCCAGAGAGTGGGCTTAAATGGGCAGTATTCACAATGGAGAAGGGTAGTTATTGGGGTTCCTCAGGGGTCTCTGCTAGGGCTTTTTAATATATTTATAAATGATTTAGAGATGGGAGTAACTAGCGAGGTAATTAAACTTGCTGATGACACAAAGTTATTCAAAGTCGTTAACTTGCGACAGGATTGTGAAAAATTACAAGAGGACCTTACAAGACTGGGAGACTAGGCGGCTAAATGGCAGATGACGTTTAACGTGAGCAAGTGCAAGGTGATGCATGTGGGAAAAAAGAACCCGAATTATAGCTACGTCATGCAAGGTTCCATGTTAGGAGTTACGGACCAAGAAAGGGATCTGGGTGTCATCGTCGATAATACACTGAAAACTTCTGCTCAGTGTGCTGCTGCGGCTAGTAGAGCGAATAGAATGTTGGGTATTATTAGGAAAGGTATGGAAAACAGATGTGAGGATGTTATAATGCCGTTGTATCGCACCTTGAGTATTGTGTTCAATTCTGGTCACCGCATCTCAAGAAAGATATAGTAGAATTGGAAAAGGTGCAGTGAAGGGCAACTAAAATGATAGCGGGGATGGGATGACTTCCCTATGAAGAAAGACTAAGGAGGCTAGTGGATTTTAATAACAAGGCTAAAGAATTTAAGAAGAGATTACGAGCGAGAGGTTACCCAAAACAGGTAGTCCAAAAAGTGTATAAGAGGGCAAAATTTAATCATTGTGATCTTCTGTTGACACCAAGAAATGTTGAGGAAGATACAGAGATGAAGACAGCGACATGTGTCTGGAGATATAATAATATGGCAATGAGCAGCAGCCATATTTAATAAGCACTGGCATATAATACAAACGTTACCTGTTTTTAAGGATGTAAGAGTACGTATGGCATACAGCAGGGGTAGAAATTTAAAAGAAATACTGGCCCCAGCTTGTTTAAGACCTCTGGATTGGCAAGAAGACAGAGAGGGAGGACACAACAAATGTGGATCGTGTCGTATGTGTGAGGTGATGATGGTGACTGCTAAGTTTAAAGATCCACAATCGGGATGAGAGTATAAGTTGAGATCGAAAACATCATGTGCCTCTACCTTTGTGGTATATTGTGTGCAATGCCCATGTAATAAACTGTATGTGGGACAAACCACGAGAAAATTGGCAATTCGCCTGGGAGAGCACAAAAGTAGCATACATATTAAGAAATTAACAGCTCCATTGGCAGCACATTGCGTGGAAAAAGGACATGTATTCAAAACATTGCGCTGTGTTGTGCTGCAGCAAGTGGAGTTTAATGTCAGAGGAGGAGACAGGAAGCTTGTACTGATCCAACAGGAACAGCGATGGATCTTTAATTTAAAAACAGTACACCCTGCGGGGTTAAACACAAGAGTAGAGTGGATCCATTTCTTTTAAATTCAAACCCGGTTTAAATTTGAACCCGGTTTGGATGACGTCAGATGCCAGTGTATTTAGACAGGAAGCAGGAAGTGAAGTTGTTTCTGGGAGAATGAACGGGTAGCAGTGAAGTGAGGGACTGTGAAGACGCTTGATATACTGATAAGCAGGAGAATAAGCTATTAATTGTGTTATTGTTTGACTTTAGAGTTGCCAGCCATAAAATTAGAATTACCACAGACCCTGAAGCAGGACAACAGAGAATTTGAGTCCGAAACCTGAGCCAGTGTCGGCAGTGGAATGAGACGGAGTGGCGACAAGAAAACACAGTGACTGATAAGATAAGTGGTGCTTTCACCTAAAGCTATCTAAAGCTATGTATAGACTGATTATTTAACCAAGAGTTTTTTGCCAATGATGACAGAGAGAACTCCTAGAAACTGTTGAGCTGTATAGCCAAAAAATTTGAAGTCTGTTGAGGCTTTTCCTCCGGTATAACACAGCTGTTACATTAAGTGCATGGTTAGGTTTTAAGAAGATAGTACTGGCAGTATCTTTATTTCATACCACAAATAGTAATAGCATCTAAGTAATTTTCAGCAAAATAAAATGGGAAAACCAATGAGATAAAAACAAACAAGATAAGCAAATGAGGGAAAATCAAAGGAGATAGGTGAATAGCTATGGAAACAACAAGACAGCTATAAGCACTGGAAAGCTAGATACAAAACACTGATAAAGAAGGCAAAAAGAGAATACGAAGAGAAACTTGCCTGGGAGGAAAAGCTCATAGTAATAACTTTTTCAGATATATCAGAAGCAGAAAGTCTGTGAGGGAATCCGTGGTACCGTTAGATCATCAAGGAGTAAAAGGGGCATTCAGGGAGGACAGGGACATAGCAGAGAGGCTGAATGAATTCTTTGCTTCGGCCTTTACTGTGAACCTGGAAGATGCACTGAGCCAAATCGACAAATTAAAGAGTAGTAAATCACCTGGACTGAATGGTATACACCCCAGGAAACTAGAACTCAAATATGAAATTGCAAATCTTATGTTTGTAACCTGTCATTAAAATCAGTTGATGTAGTATATCTAGATTTTCAGTAAGTATTTGACAAAGTCCCTTATGAGAGATACTCCTGAGAAAATTAAAAACCCAAGGGATAGGATGCAATGTTCTGTTGTGGATTAGGAACTCGTTGGCGGAAAGAAAACAGAAGGAAGGTGTGGCGAAACAGGGAATTTTCCCTGCTTGTAAATTGTATAGCTATGTCAGGAAGTATTTTTTCACGGAGAGAGTGGTGGATGCTTGGAATGCCCTCCCATGGGAGGTGGTGGAGATGAAAACGGTACTGTTCAGAAGGAATGGATCCTCAGAAGCTTAGCGGAGATTGGGTGGCAGAGCCAGTGGTGGAGGCGGGGCTGGTGGTTGGGAGGTGGGGCTAGTGCTGGGCAGACTTCTAAGGTCTGTGCCGTGAAAATGGCAGATACTAATCAAGGTCAGGTATACACAAAAAGTAGCACATATGAGTTATCTTGTTGGGCAGACTAGATGGACCGTGCAGGTCTTTCTCTGCCGTCCTAAATAAATACTACAGCCTGAATTGTTAGTGTTGTGTCGGTATTGGCAGAGAAAAAGCCCTCAGAAACCGCTGGCAAAAAGTGTCTGCGGTTTAGTGCAAGGTTATATATGATTCAATTCATAACTCATGCAGCGTTTCTATCATTGGGCAAAAAACTCTGTCACCACAGGGCTATATATTTACAAGCCTCAACTGAAATTAAGCTGACTGACAGCAATAGTTTTTAAATTATCAGGCCCTATTCATGGCCCGAAACAGACTCTTTTTGCCAGCGGTTTCTGAGGGCTTTTTCTCTGCCAATACCGACACAACACTAACAATTCAGGCTGTAGTATTTATTTAGTATTGCTTCATACGTTTTTACTACAGCACACTGCGTTTTGTTCTGGCTATTACTTTCTCTGCCGTCACCTACTATGTTACTATCGGGTTTATTTTCGAAAGTGATCGCTGGCCATCTTCCGACATAAATCGGGAGATGGCCGGTGATCTCTCAAAAGCGGTGAAATCGGTATAATCGAAAGCTGCTTTTTTGACACCATCGCTGCTTTCCCGTCGCCGAGCCGGCGAAAGTTCAAGGGGGCATGTCGGCGGCGTAGCGAAGGTGGGACATGGGCAGGCATGGGTGTGGCTACCAGATGGCTGGCTTCAGCACATAATGGAAAAATGAAAGCGGTGTTAATCAGTATTTCACCGGGTTTACTTGGTCCTTTATTTTCACGACCAAGCCTCAAAAAGGTGCCCCAACTCACCAGATGACCACCAGAGGGAATGGGGGATGACCTCCTCGTACTCCCCCAGTGGTCACCAACCCCCTCCCATACTAAAAAAATAAAAATAAAAACCTTTTTTGCCAGCCTGTTTGCCAGCCTCAAATGTCATACCAGCTCCCTGACAGCAGTATGCAGGTCCCTGGAACAGTTTTTGTTGGTTGCAGTGGACTTCAGGCAGGCGGACCCAGGCCCATCCCCCCCCTACCTGTTACACTTGTGGTGGTAAGTGTTGAGCCCTCCAAACCCTCCCAAAACCAACTCTACCCACATGTAGGTGCCCCCCTTCACCCATAAGGGCTATGGTAGTGGTGTAGAGCTGTGGGGAGTAGGTTTTGGGGGGCTCAGCACCCAAGGTAAGGGAGCTATGCACCTGGGAGGTATTTGTATATATATTTTTTTTATTTTTAGAGGTGTCCCCTAGGGTGCCCGGTTGGTGTCCTGGCATGTCAGGGGGGCCAGTGCACTACAAATGCTGGCTCCTCCCACGAGCAAATGCCTTGGATTTAGCCGGAGTTGAGATGGCTGCTATTAGTTTCCATTATCGCTGAAAAACAAAACCGGCCATCTCAAACCTGGCAAACTCTGGCATTTAGTCGGGCCAAACCGTATTATTGAAAGAAAAGATGGCTGGCCATCATTTTCGATAATACGGTTTGGCCAGCTGTTTGCGGCGCCACCAAAATAGATCGCCGGCAATCTATTTCACCGGCACCGTTCGATTATTCCCCTCTATGTTACTATGTAGCTATTTTTTATGATGTGCATTTCCCTTGTTTGGCCAGCAGATGTAGTCTGTCCTTTGTTTGTAAAGTTGTTACAGAAGTGACAGTTTCTTCTTCCCACCTAAACTGAGAAGTAATCTGCACTGCTGTTGGTCAAAAGCCCCTCAGTTTTTACGCTCTGATTGAATCTGCTGGAAATCTTTAGTCTCAGAGTGGAAGTGTAGAAGGTACAGACTTCTATACTAAGACCCTGTTCAAAGACTGTGAGGAGTTAATTTTCCTGAACTCCCCAGGTACTACTCAGGTAGTGAATAAGTGTTTAGTTAGTTTAATATTGATTCCTGTTTAATTTACCTGTTATTGTCTGCTAATTACACCCTATTCATCCATTCACTGTTCTAACTTATTATGATAATAAATCAATTCATTTATTAGCTCTGTTTGTCCTGGACTGACTAAGAATCCTGGTGATTTGTGTTTTGGGTCTGTGGGTGCTTACTAGGAACTGTGGGACCACTGGAAGTGTGGCCCCAGTGTCCTTAGAAAACTGGGGAATTAAGAAAACTGGGGAATTAAGTTGCGGATGGGAGTCTCACCCAAAGGCAAGCATAACCCAGAAGGTGGGAGGAAGAGTATGCCAGAGTGCAGCACATGCACAAGTGGTAGTGAGCCTGAGCAGTGCTGGGACAGACCCTCTAGGTGGCCACAGGGTTAGCCCCAGGTAGGTGCTAGGCATTCCGTGACAGCAGTTTTAAATTAGGGGTGGGCAATTAATGCATTAATAACACTATTAACATGTTAATATTTTAATGCAGGCTGTGCATACGCAGTCCAATTTTTTAACACCGACTCACGGCCTGATTTTTTAAAAACAGAGCTGACCTGACCCTACATGACGCACTCCCACCTCTACAGCAGGGCTACTGTTTTTCTTCTTTGGCGCTCCTTGTCTCCCCCTGCACAGCTGGGCTGTGAAGATACTTGAGCCGCGGTGGTACAAGAAGTTGAGGAAGTCTAGTGGGACTTGAAACTACGAGACTTCCCCAACTTCCTGCACCATGTGGCCCAAGTATCTGCAGTGCCTGCAAGTGTTGGAGAAAACAAGGAACGCCGAGGAAGGAGAAAAGGATCCCTGCTGTAAAAAGAAGGGAGTGGGGAGAAAGAATCTAGGGGAGAGGATGGGGAGGGAGATATGAGAGAATCTGGGGAAAGGGGCATGAGAAAAATTTGGGGAGAGGCTGAGGGGAGCATGAACGAAACTGGAGGAGAGGCTGAGAAGGAGGGCATGGATGAATATCCTGATTAAGTGTGATTAATCTCTCAATCAAAACTTTTAATCACGTTTGATCGCGATTACACAATTTTATTATTCCCCACCCCTAGTTTAAATGGACAATTCTCTCAGTGGAGGAGGGTGGAGTGTCCCAGGTATAGAACATAAAAACATAAGATGACACAAAACTATTCAAAGTTGTTAAAATGCATGCGGATTGGGAAAACTTGCAGGAAGACCTTAGGAAATTGGAAGACTGGGCATCCAAATGGCAGATGAACTGAACTGTAACTATCTTAACGACATCATCAACTCTGTTACCCCTTCCCCTTCTCTGTAATTACTCACTGATATCTCCTACTTCCATGTACTTGATTGTTTGTGCCGGATTGATGTATTTCGCAATCTAGTACAAACACTAGTATTATGCCACCTTGATTATTGCAATGGAATCTATACAGGGTGCAAAGAAATGCTTCAAAACAAATTACAAACTGCCCAGAATACAGCTGCTAGACTGATCTATGGAAAATCGAGGTTTGAAAGTTCAAGACCACTACGTGAGAACCTGCACTGGCTTCCCGTCAAAGACCGGATAACTTTTAAAGTTTGCACCCTGGTGCATAAAATCCTCTACGGTGAAGCTCCAGCTTATATGGATAACCTTATCAACTTACCACCTAGTAACTCTCACAGATCATCTCGTTCGTAAACACTCCATTACCCTAAATGTTCTGGCCTTAAGTATAAAGCCACTTACGCATCCACCTTTTCCTATGTTGGTGCTCATTTGTGGAATGGATTACCAAAATCTGTAAAAACTACTCCCGATCATCTGACCTTCAGAAAAACACTCAAGACCACCTTATTTGGAATAGCTTATGCAAAAGTCCCGCCATTGCATCCATAACTACTGAACTGTAACTATCTTAATGACATCATCAACTCTGTTACCCCTTCCCCTTCTCTGTAATTACTCACTGATCTTTCATACTTCCATGTACTTGATTGTTTGTGCCGGATTGATGTAAGCCTTTTCAGACTGATGTAAGCCACATTGGGCCTGCCTGTGGTGGGAAAATGTGGGATATAAATGCTATAAATAAATAAATAATGTGGACAACTGCAAAATTATGCACATTGGGAAGAATAATCCAAATGATAGCTATTTGATGCAGGGTTCCAGCCTAGAAGTCAGCACCCAAGAAAAAGATCTAGGTGTCATTGTGGACAATACGCTGAAATCTTCTGCCCAGCGTGTGGCGGCAGGCAAAAAAGCAAACACAATTCTAGGAACTATTAGGAAAGGGATAGAAAATAAGGCAAAGAATATTATAATTCCTCTGTACTGCTCAATGGTGTGACCACACCTTGAGTACTGAGTGCACTGTATCTTAAAAAAGATATAGCAGATTAGAAAAGATTCAAAGAAAGGCAAACGAAATGGTTAAGGGGATGGAACTCCTCTCATATGAGGAAAGACTTGTTAGAACACTTCAGTTTGGAAGAGAGACAGCTGGGGGGGGTATGATAGAGGTCTATAAAATACTGAGTGGTGTAGATTTATTACTCTTTCAAAAAGTACAAAGACTAGGGAACAGTCAAGAAAGTTACATGGTACTACTTTTAAAATGAAAAGGAGCAAAATATTTTTTACACAACGAATAGTTAAGCTCTGGAATAGAGAATGACATGATTATCATTTCCGCAAATATACTGCGGGGTAACAGCAACACTTAAAAAAAAATTACCATGGATGCAGGAACAACATTTTTTACCACCCCATGGGAATGGTAAAAAGCCTTGTTCCCATGGTAAAAAAATCTCCTCTCCTCTCCACGGGTGCTCCTCAGGATTGCAGTCACTTACACTTTCCTGAAATCAGCCAGCAGTGTAAGCGTTTCACACAGGCCAGCTCCGTGGCCTTCCTCCTGTCAAGTCCCATCCTCTCTACTGCAACTTCCTTCTTCGCATCAAACAGGAAATTGCAGTAGAGAGGGTGACAATTGGCAGGAGGAAGGCCACGGAGCCAGCCTTGGTGAATCACTGCCGGCTGGCTGCAGGAAAGCGTAAGTGACAACAGGAGGGAGGGGCGCAAGAGAAGTGCTGGCTGGAGCAGTAAAGAGGACGGCACTTGGCAGGAGAAAGGCCACTGAGCTGGCCTTGGTGAATTGCTACTGGCTGGCTACAGGAAAGCATAAGTGACACCAGGGGGGGGAAGCGCGGTGCAGGAGAAGTGCTGGCTGAAGCAGTAAAGAGGGTGGCACTTGGCAGAAGGCCATGGAGCTGGCCTTGGTGAATCGCTGCAGGCTGAAAGTGTGTGTGACACTGGGGGGCAATGGGTGTGGGGGGAACAGGAGTTGGAGCGAGAGAAAGGTGCTGGCTGAAGCAGCGTGCAGATGTCAGCTGTTGAGTTGAAAGTGAGCATAAGTGAATGAAATGCAATCTGCCAGCCAATTGGAGATTGTGCATTTCCCAATGACAACCCCCATCCTGTTGGGATCAAAAGAAACAAAAGGTGGGTGGACTGTCTGTAGAGCCTAGTCTGCTCTAAATAAAAGGCCAATGCTCGCTTGCAGTCCAAGTGTGCAGTGCACTTTCACCAGGATGGACATGAGGTTTGGGAAAGAATGTTGGAAGAATGATCGACTAGTTCCTAGTAACATAGTAAATGGCGGCAGATAAAGACCTGTACAGTCCATCCAGTCTGCCCAACAACATAAACTTAGATGGAACTCTGACACAACCTTAGGCAGGAACTTAGGGTGCATTTGGAGAACTACTCTGTTATAATGAAATTTAATGTAAGGTGGATCCGCCACTAGGGCCCGAAGCTCACTAACCCTACTAGCTGAAGTAACAGCCATGAAAAACAAGACCTTCCAGGTCAAGTACTTCAGATGACAGGAATCCAGCAGCTCAAAAGAAGCCTTCATCAGCTGGGTGAGGACAATGTTGAGGTCCCATGACACAGGTGGAAATTAGATAGGGGGCTTTGTCAAAAGCAAATCTCTCATGAAGTGAAAAACTAGAGGCTGTCCAGAGATGGGCCTACCTTCTACACGGCGACGGTAAGCACTAATCACATTAAAGTGAACCCTTACAGAGTTGGTCTTGAGACCAGACTCAGAAAGGTATAGAAGGTATTCAAGCAGGGTCTGTGTAGGGCAAAAAAGGGGATCTAGGGCATTGCCCTCACACCAGATGGCAAACCTCCTCCATTTGAAATAGCACACCTCATAGTGGAATCTTTCCTGGAAACCAGCAAGAGACACCCCCAGGAAGATGCAAGGATGCAAATTCTAAGCTCTCAACATCCAGGCTGTAAGGGTCAAAGACTGGAGGTTAGGATGTAGAAGAGATCCCTCGTTCTGAGTGATGAGGGTCAGAACAAACTCCAAGGTTCTTCGGAGGGCAACTTCAGAAGAATAGAGAACCAGATCTGCCTGGGCCAGAATGGAATGATCAGGATCAATGTTCCGTGGTCTTGCTTGAGTTTCAACAAAGTCTTTCCCACAAGACGGATGGGACGATACGCATACAGAAGACCGGTCCCCCAATGGAGGAGGAAGGCATCCAACACTAGTCTGTCGTGGGTCTGGAATCTGGAACAGAACTGAGGGACTTTGTGATTGAGTGGAAAAGAGATCCACCAAAGGGGTGCCCCACACTCGGAAGATCTTGCGGGCAATACCCATGTTGAATGACCACTCGTGTGGTTGCATGACCCTGCTCAGTCTGTTGGCCAGGCTGTTGGATATGCCCGACAGGTAAGTGTCCTTGAGAAGCATCCCATGTTGGACTGAAGATCTAATTCCTGAGCTGATCAAGCACCCTGGGTGTGAAGCCCATCCACATGAGCCCCCCCCTCCCCCTCCAAGGCGGCATGCATCCATCATCAGCACCTTCTGGGGCTGAGGAATTTGGAATGGAAGTACCGCAGTCAAATTGGACCAAACTGTCCACCAAAGTAGAGAGTAAACCAACTCTGATGTAACTCAGATGGTATCCACTAGGTTTCTCGAGGCTTGGCACAACTGGGAAGCTAAGGTCCAAAGGGCAGTTCTCATGTGAAGACATGGAGAGTGGATGCCATGTGGCCTAACAATCTCAACATCTTCTGAGCTGTGACCTGCTGACTGGCTCGCACCTAAGTGGCAAGAGTGACAAGAATTTCTGCCCTCAGCACAGAGGGAAAAGCCCGCTCCTGCTGTGTGACAAGCAGGGCTCCTATGAACTCTAATTTTTGAATGGGATGGAGACAGGAATTGGGGTAGTTTAAAATGAATTCTAGTAGCTCTAACACCTGAATAGTTCTCTGCGTGGACTCCTGAGCACCATCCCTCAACGTGCTCTTCACCAGCCAACTGTCCAGATGGGGGAATCACATGGATTCCCAGTCTGCTTAGCAATGCTGCGACTACTGCAAGACATTTGGTGAAACTCTGGGGGCTGATGTGAGGCCAAAAGGTAACATGTGGTACTGGAAGTGATGTGTCCCCAGCCGAAATTGAAGATACTTCCTGGGACCTGGAAGTATCGGGATGTGAGTGTAAGCATCCTTTAAGTCCAGAGAGCATAGCCAATTGTTTTCCTGAATCATGGGGAGAAGGGTGCCCAGGGAAAGTATCCTGAACTTTTCTTTGACCAGGAATTTGTTCAGGGCGCTTAAGTCTAGGATGGGATGCATCCCCCCACCCCTGTTTTTTCAGCACAAGGAAGAACCTGGAATAGAATTCCTTCCCCTCCTCCTCTTGTAGAACGGGTTCAATCACATGGGCCTTTAGAAGAGCAGAGAGTTTATTTGCAAGTGCCTGCTTGTGCTGAGAGCTCAAGTGAGATGCTTTCGGTGGTCAATTTGGTATTCTTTGACGCCAATGCAGGACATAACCAAGATGAAGTATTTGAAGGTTACAAGGCACCACCTTTCTTGGAAAAAATTCTGCCTCCCCCAACTGGTAGGTTGACAGGGACAGTCACTTTTACTGTGGCTATGCTCTGCTGGAGCCAGTCAAAAACTCATCCCTGGCTTTGACAGGGGAGTTGGCTGGGCCTTGGGCACAAGCTGTTGACGAGAATGAGTGCACTGGGGAGAGCCTTCTGTGGCTGGCAAGAAGAAGGAGCATACCTACGTCTGAGAGTAGTAGGAACCCCTCTTCGACTTGCTGAAAAACCTCCTGGATGAGAAGGAAGGTGCAGATGTCCAGCGAGAGAATCAATAGTTTCTTGATGAAATCAGAGACCTCCTCCACGTTATCTCCAAAAATTTTATGTCCCCGGCACGTGGCATCTGCCAACCTCTACTGGACCACAGGGTCCAAGTCAGAGACACGGAGCTATGAGAGTCTGTGCATCGCTATACTCTAGGTAGAGATCCTGGACTCCACATCAAAAGTGGCATAGGCGCCCCTGGCCAAGACCATTCTACACGCTTTCTGCTGCTTGACCAACTGGCAAAAAGATTTGGCCTGCTCCAGTGGGACAGAATTCACAAAATCAGACATATTGCACACCAAGTTCTGCAAGTATATGCTTTTGTACTGCTGGTAAAATTGAATAGGGGAGATGAACATAGAGGCCTGATACATCTTCCACCCAAAAGAATTCAGGGTTCTAGTTTCTCTGTTCGGGAGCGCCAAAGCATAGTCTCTAGAACTCCAGGTTCTCTTGAGCACGGTTTCTACCACCAGGGAATGAAGAAGCAACTGAGGCTTGTAAAACCCTGGGGAACTCTATATCCGATACATGGTGTCTGTCTTCTTGGCAGGACAGGGACTGTCAGAAGGGACTCCCAGTTCTTCGTCTGGATATCTTTCAGGATCTGGTGAAGGGGGACCATCACAGCCTCTCTAAGAGGAAATTCATAGTCCAGGACCTCGAACATCTCAGCCCTGGGCTCGTCCTCCATCTCCAAACGAATGGGAATAGCAGCTAACATTTCCCTGACAAAACCGGGGAAGGAAAGGCACTCAGGTGGAGACTTCCTCCTTTCCTCAGGAGGGGAGGGGTCAGATGGGATAACATAGGACACCTCCTCCAAGAAGTACCATCGAACCTCATCAGACTCCCATGAGCGCTCCTCATCGATGTCGGCAAAAAACTCCTCATGGGAGGGCTGAGATTGAGCCTGCCTCAATACAGAGGAACCATGTCCTCGAGAGGAGCATCGAGGTGTCGGCTCCACCCTTGACTCTGACAAAGATTCCTCAACCGACATCGAGGGGGTGCCAGCACGGGCGACTGTCAACACTGGTGCTACATGCAACACCACAGGCTGAGGGCCCTGTGAGGCAGCAGCAAGAGGCATGGCTGGTGCAAGCACCCCAGATGCCAATGCACACTGTTGAAAAATCGTCACCAAGTGCTCATGGAGCATGACCCGGATGCGTTCGACAGCGGCCATCAGGAAAGGCTGGGATGTCGATTCAGAGACAGACTGCTGAACTGCAGGGGTTGAGATGGGTAACTGGCCCTGGCTGCATGGAGACCCGTGCAACGGCACCTCTTGTATGGAGAGGCAGAAGTCCTTCCGGTGCCGACGCTTCTCGGGGACGAATCCCTCGGTGCCCTGGAGCTCCTGGCACCGTGCATCAAGGGGGATCAATGTCGAAAGGTATTAATCCGCAAACGAACCTTTTCCGGAGATGGGAAGATGGTAGAACGAGAGGACATGAAATGAGATTGAAGGGGGGCAGACTCAAGAAAAATGTCAGGAAGTATTTTTTCACGGAGTAGTGGATGCTTGGAATGCCCTCCCGTGGGAGGTGGTGGAAATGAAAACGGTAACGGAATTCAAACATGCGTGGGATAAGCATAAAGGAATCCTGTGCCGAAGGAATGGATCCTCAGGAGCTTAGTCAAGATCGGGAGGCAGGGCTGGTGGTAGGGAGGCGGGGATAGTGCTGGGAAGACTTATACGGTCTGTGCCAGAGCCGGTGGTGGGAAGCGGGACTGGTGGTTGGGAGGCGGGGATAGTGCTGGGCAGACTTGTACGGTCTGTGCCAGAGCCGGTGGTTGGGAGGCGGGGCTGGTGGTTGGGAGGTGAGGATAGAGCTGGGCAGACTTATACGGTCTGTGCCAGAGCCAGTGGTTAGGAGGCGGGGCTGGTGGTTTGGAGGCGGGGATAGTGCTGGGCAGACTTATACGGTCTGTGCCCTGAAGAGCACAGGTACAAATCAAAGTAGGGTATACACAAAAAGTAGCACATATGAGTTATCTTGTTGGGCAGACTGGATGGACCGTGCAGGTCTTTTTCTGCCGTCATCTACTATGTTACTATGTATCTGATGCCAAGGTTTCAGATCGGGCTTCAAAAATGTTTTTTCTTTGAGCCTCTCTGGCCATCTGGATTCTTTGCTTTATATGAAGGTAAAGAACACAGCTAGAAGGGGTATGTTCAGGCCTCAAACACTGAAGACACCAAGAATGAGTGTCTTTGCCAGAGATAGTCCTATTGCACAGCTACAGCGCATAAAGACACTGGGAACCTTCGATGACATGTGGAAGGGAAAACAGTTATAGCCAAATCAAACAGTTCGATAGTGAATGAAAAAAGGGGCAAGCACCAGAAAAACAGAGCCCGACCAGAGCTCAGGCCTAAGAGGGCATACAGAGCACAGTAAAAATAAAAGAAAACTTAAAAGTGGAGAAAACCAAACTAAGATTATATAGGAAGGGAGAGGAACATTTTCTGAAGAAAATAAAACAAAATCAGGGGAGGAAAACCCTGAAGGGAAGACACAAGAAAGCTAAAAAAACAAACTCAAGTATCAGACGTGGGGCAGTGCATTCTCTCCTCATGGTGGATGAAGAGAGACTGCTGGTCCCGCTCTCTCGGAGCAGGCAGGAAGGCATTCGCACATGTGCGGTGGGGACACTGTGCATGCTCTTAAAGCTGTATTAGCTCTATTTAAGCTACGCACCGGGTGAAATGGATCACGTCACCCACATGTGAGAATATGGCTTGTTTGCCTTTGGAGAACACAGAATTAGAGTGTGCTAAGTGTGAAGTCATGTGCTAATAGTGCACAATAATTTCTCCATCAACTGTTTAATGCAGTTTAGCAGAAGGGACCCTTTGCATCCATATACAAATTTAAGGGCAGCGCAGAGAGATTTGGATTGAAGATGTCATTATTTTCCTTTCCAAGCCATTTAAGGTACTAAGGAGCTGTAATACAAATTAGTAAATAGGCCCTATCAAGCGCCTGCAAATAGGTGGGGAAATGTGGGGTACAAATAAATAAATGAGCAAATAAATAAAATGAGACTTAGGTCACCTTAATAAATGAGTTGCTAAGGTTCTACCTAAGTGAATGTAGGATAAAGTAAGTTCACCATGCTCACAAGTTACTGTCCCTGGAGGAAGCAGAATTTGAACTCTGGATTTCCTCATTCTTAATCCACTTCTGTAGCTACTATACTGACCTTTATTCCACACACCACGGACTCCAGGAGGTTCCTCTTAGCACATCACACTGGATTATCACTGAATTACTGGCAAGTTGGCAACCAGGTGAGAACGCTTTAGGATAGTGGTACCTTGTGTAGGTAATGGAGAAAGGATCCCCTTTACCAATTCGGAGTGAAGGGTGGAATCAAGGCATACACTTCTTTGGGCACTTTTAAACAATGATGCCCCCATGACAGCTCCCATCAGCACATCACTTTATTATGGACACTTCCCATCCTCTGTTACCTCCAGAGTATCACTGATACCCAGAGCGCTGCTCCTTTCCGTAAGTGAGTAACCGCAGCTAATCACTTATCCCGAAAGAGTCCCCTACACAGTACATCACTATATCTGGGGAGGATTCCCCTCCAGCATATTACCGGTCCCTGTAAGAGCCCTCTCCAGCACATCAGTTACCCTCTGGTTCGTGACCCTTACCTCGTCCAGAGGAGCAGCAATAAGCCCTTGTTCCCAGCTTTTCAAGGTGGTATTGACAAGGGAAACAGAACTTTTCACTCTCTTGGGTGACATGGCTCAACAGGACCACTTACGGAGAAGAGGGATGGGGAGCGACGGGAGCTCGCAATGTGGGACCCGTGCCTGGCTCCAAAAGCACTCCCTTTCGATTCTGGCTAGGGACAAGATGCCGCGCCACCGGTGAATAACTCGTTACGCTCGACTCTGATATCGACGGGTAGGGAAGCTAGGCGCCACGGAGACTCTGGGTTAGGCCTCGTCGAAACAGACGCTGCTCGGTTGCCCGGGTAACGCTGGCGACGCGGCTGGAGATCACACGTGACCCAAAGGGGCGACTGATGCGCAGTGCTCTGGCTCATGCTTGTCTTTCGAGCCTCTGTGCTTTTTTTATTATTATTTTCCACCCTTTACTTTTATTTCATCTTTTTTTTCTGATACGTTTATATCTTTTCTTCTCTGATTTTCCTTAAGATCTGGAAAATTTTGTTGCCTTCATTTTTGTAATTTCCACGTTCGGCACCTAACCTTTTACCTCTACTCAGGAAATCTAGACTACCCAGCTTGACATTTCGTCCTTTAGATTGTAAACTCCTTTGAGCAGGGACTGTCCTTCTTTGTTAAACTGTACAGCGCTGCCTAACCCTAGTAGCGCTTTAGAAATGTTAAGTAGTAGTAGTAGTTTAATCATGTAAAGGTAATGGTTCCAAGCAGGGAACGAGGATGGAGATTTGTGGTACCTTGATCCAGGATATTTAAGGGGAATTCCGGTGAAGCCAGTCCATAGGTGACTTTAATGTTTGGGGATGCTAAGGTGGGGTGGGACTGGGGCCGGGGTTGGGATATGGCACGACAAATTTACATCTTTGGGGTCACATCACTTGTACCAGTGGGGGCATATTTGGACATAGCAGAGAAGGGCCCCTTCACTGTATTGCTCTGGTACAGATGCAGCTGCCTCCCACTACTCCCCCAGCATCTCTACTCTATTACCGATGGTAATATGGACACTGAACACACTCCAGTGAATTATGTGCCACAAAGGTCTAGTAGCGCTATAGAAATGTTTAATAGTAGTAGTAGTAGTAAAAGTCAAAATAAAGCAGCAAAATAGAACACTTTAAACAGAATAATATTTGCAGCATTCAGGAAATATATGCCAGTACTTTAACAGTCCCAGTCAGCTCTAGCTTCCCAATCCAGCATCTTTCTTAACAATGATGTTCAATGATTACTGGCATTGATAAAATCATTTACCCATCAATATCTTAGCAGGTTGCCAAAGGGCCACCAGGGTTCAGATCTGTTGCCCTTTATTGTTGAGTTACCAAACATGTTTGGCTTATGTATAATCAGTATTAGCTTCACCTTAGGGTTAGAGCAGCAGGCTGAGAACCAGGGTTCAAATCCAACTGCCGCTCCTTGAGATCTTAGAAAAGTCACTTATGTAAGCCACATTGAGCCTGCCATAAGTGGGAAAGCGCGGGGTACAAATGTAACCAAAAAAAAAAAACCTCCATTGCCTCATGTACAAACTTTGACTGTAAGCCTTCCAAGAACAGGAAAGTACTTATTGTACCTGAATGTAACTCACCTTGAACTAGGGTTACCATATTTTGTCCTCTGAAAAAGAGGACACATGTCATGCCCCCTGCCCCGCCCCTGTCCACCCACACCACAACCCCCCGCCCCGCCCACACCACGTCCCTTTCGGATCCTCATCCCGCCCCCTATCATATATTCCCCTCCCCTCCCCTTACTTACTATCTACTGCCCTGGTGATCTAGTGACCCCTTTGGGGCAGGAAAGAGCCCCCTCTTTCCTGCCCAGAGCGCTGCCTGCCCTTGCCCTGCATCCTTCTCGGTCTCAGCTGGGGATTCAAAATGGCCACCGAGAGTTGAAGCGGCCTCGCGAGACTTCAACTCTCGGCAGCCATTTTGAATCCCCAGCCGAGACCGAGAAAGATGAAGGGCAAGGCAGTGCTCCGGGCATGAAAGAGGGGGCTCTTTCCTGCCCCGAAGAGGTCACTAGACCACCAGGGAAGATAGTAAATAAGGGAAAGGGAGGGGAGACCCACGGCGCCGCTCACTCGCTGGCTCGCCCGCCCGTTTGTCCAGAAATCCAGACAAACATGCGGGCGGGCAAAACCCGCCGGACGCCCTGGACATGCCCTCAAAAAGAGGACATTTCCAGGAAAAAAACAGACAAATGGTAACCCTACCTTGAACTACTACTGAGAATGCTATGAGCTAAATCAAGTCCAAATTCTAATGTTAGGCATATTGAAAAGTAAAAAAAAAAACCTTTAAAAAGTCACTCAGGACCTATAAAGTAAATTAACTGTACCATAAGAACATAAGAATAGCCATACTGAGTCAGACCAATGGTCCATCTAGCCCAGTATTCTGTTCCAATAGTGGCCAATCCAAGTCACAAATACCTGGCAGAAACCCAAATAGCAGCAGCATTCCATGCTATCAATCCCAGGGCAAGCAGTGACTTCCCCATGTCTATCCCAATAGCAGACTATGAACTTTTCCTCCAGGAACTTGTTCATAATCACGCTAACTTCCAGGATTACACAACAAGGACTTACCTATTAAAAGGCAGCACCATACACATTGCAATAGAACTTCAATATACCTATTGGGAAAACAACAAGCGAAATTAGTAAGAATCAATCATTCAGACATTCAGTGCTAACACTATACCTGTTTTTTTTCCACATACAAACACAGACAGGCCCTCACCAAGTAAAGAATAAATAACCCCAAATTAAAATAGAAATATATAGACAAAACTTTAACTGAAATTAATACATATTTGAAACAAAAATGTATAATAAAATGATACCTTTTTATTGAACTAATTTAATACATTTTTGACTAACTTTTTGTAGTTTACTGACCTGAGGAAGGAGGTTTAGACCTTTGGAAGCAATTCAAAACATGTATTTAGTCCAATAAAGAGTTGTCGTTTTATTTTACATTTTTTGTTTTATTTTTATTTATTAACCTTTAAAGTGGACTAGAATGGTTACCACATGGCTATCTCATTCTGCATTAAAAATAATTTTATCTTTGCTATCTGGCATGTAATTTTTCTAATTGTGCAGGTCGCAGTCTCTGGTTAGTGCCTTTCTGTCTTCTTTTAACTCTTTCCATATCTCCTGTCCATTTATCATTTTTCTCTCTTCGTGTGTCTTCTTCACATCTTCAACACTGATATTTTCTTTTCTGCTTTTTTTCCACTTTTCTGCCTCTCTGACCACTCACTTATCCATGCTTCATTTCCACGCTTTCCATCTTTTTCCCTCACCTCACCTCATCCATATCGAATCTGTCTGTCTGTCTGTCTGTCTCTCTCTCTCTCTCCTCACCCCTAAAATCTACAATCTCCTCTTTCTCTCTCTCCCACCCCACCATCCAAGATCTTGTGTGTGTGTGTCTCTCTCTACACCTGCCATAATCTCCTCTATATTTCTCTCCATCCAACTTTCTGCCCCCCCCCCCCCCCCACCATTGAGCCTCTAATATCTCTTTTCCCCTGCCCCATGCACCCAGGATCTCTTCTCTCCCACCCCACCCCACCTCACATACCATCCAGGATCTCTTCTCTGTCTCTCTCCACCCCCCCATACAATAATGCACCTCTGTCTCTCCCCCCACCATCCAGGATTTCTCCTCCCTCTCTCTCTTCACTCTACCACTATTCACCTCAGCCCCTCTTCTTCCACCATTCAGCATTGCCTGTTTTTCTTTCTACTATTCAGCTTTGCTCCTCTGTCTCTCCCCCCCCCCCAATATCTAGCTTTGTCCATCTGCCCCCTAAAGTATCTAGCATTGCTTCTCTGTCTGTCTCCCCCATTGTGCCTCTGACTCTTCCCTCCCTCATTATCCACTGTCTTTCCTCCCATTTCCTACTTCTAGCATTACTTTCTATCTCTCTCTTTTTCTTTCCCCCAGCCGCAAAAAGAAAAAGAAACTGGAACTTTCTCTCAATGCTGCCTTTCTGCCAAACCTGCTGCCTCTCCGATTCAATGGCCATTGGTAAACAAACACTATGCACAGGGCCACAGAGCCCCACACATCGCTGACAGCTCTTCTGGTCCCACCCCCTATGATGCAACATCCTGTTTGGGCAGGAACCAGCAGAGCTGTCAAGCAATGTGCAGAGCTCTATGGCCCTGCACACAGTCTTTGTTTCTCCGAAGACAAGCAGGCTGATATTCTCACAAGTGGGTGACGTCACGTTGGCCCCGGAGGATTTTAAAGCAAAATCTAAAAATCTCTTTAACGGCGTTCCGTCGCGCGAGCGATCGCAACCGCGCATGTGTGCACACATCTTCCCGCTCACCGTGCGGACATGCCCCTCAGTTCTTCTTTTTCCGCGTCTGAGGAGACACGGAGTTCGTTAGTGCTTCGTGTTTTCTTCAGGTCCTCGGAGTTAAATCTCTTTTTTATTTTAACCTTTTATAGAAATGCTAAGTAGTAGTAGTAGTACCCTTTTGGGTGTTCTTTATTTTTTTGTTTGTACTTTACTCATGGCAGGCTCATTGTGGCTTACATATACAGGTACTTTTTGTACCTGGGGCAAGGAAAGTTTAAGTAATTGCCAGAGTCACAAGGGGCTGTGCCTGAAATGAGAATCAAAACTTATAGGTATTTCTTTATAAGTTTCTTTCTTCTTTTTTCTTATTAAAAAACAGTGTGCTGGGAAATTGTTATCTGTGGGCTCTCTCTCGCCAGCAAAGTAAAAGAATCCATTTGTTAAAGTCCCCAAATTTTTTTAAACTTAACAAATGGCTCTCGAGAGCTGTGAGAGCCTGCTCCAGCACACCACTGACTCTAAGCCTTGTACCCGCTGCAACCGGATGCATCGAGTGAGTCTCCACCCGCCTCGGCGCCTCCTGCTTTGCAGGTCATTCGGGCGCATCGGCGGACGTGTCTTGGGCCGGATCATCTCCCTGAGAAGTGCAAGTAGTGTCTCAAAATGACGAGACGTATGCTACTTGCCAGGGATGCCCAAAGGAGATCAATTTTTGAGTCCGATACAGACCGATGCACGCTGGGTACAGTGATGCATCGAGTGGGTCTCCACCTGCCTCGGCGCCTCCTGCTTTGCAGGTCATTCGGGCGCATCGGCGGACGTCGGTACCATCGGTGCCCAGAGCTTTGCTCCCTCTGTTATGGAGGTATCCTGGCATCGGACGTCGGTACCATCGGTACCAGGTATCATGGATACCATCGGTACCAGATGTCATGGGTACCATCGGTACCAGGTATCGGTACCATGGGTACCATCGGTACCAGGTATCGGTACCATGGGTACCATCGGTACCAGGTATCATGAGTACCATCGGTACCAGGTATAATCGGTACCATGGGTACCATCGATACCAGATATCATGACTATCATCGGTACCAGGTACCATCAGTACCATGGGTACCATCGGTACCAGGTATCATGGGAACCATCGGTACCGGGTATCATGGGTACCATCGGTACCATGTGTACCATTGGTACCGTCGGTGCCATCGGTACCAGATGTCATGGGTACCATTGGTACCAGGTATAATCGGTACCATGGGTACCATCGATACCAGATATCATGACTATCATCGGTACCAGGTACCATCAGTACCATGGGTACCATCGGTACCAGGTATCATGGGTACCATCGGTACCGGGTATCATGGGTACCATCGGTACCATGTGTACCATCGGTACTGTCGGTGCCATGGGTACTATCGGTACCATCGGTCCCATCTCTGTTATGGACACGGTACCATGGGTACCATCTAGTGCCATTGGTGCTAGCGCCTCCTGCGGCATCTAGCTTTTCACCTGGGATTAGATCTCCTTCACCGATGCTGCCTCCGGTATTGGTGTTCGCAGCCTACTGGGTCGATTCTCCTTCACTGGAGTAGTCTGGAGAGTCAACTTCTCGACCCCGTCGTAGAGGTTACCGGGCCTCCATGTTGGACGGGTTTGGATCTGAGCTGCTCTGTCTGAGTTGTTAGCTCAATTCAATGATGGCTCATCTGATGAACATGAAGGTCATGGGGTTTTCTCTGCTGAGAATTCTCTAGATCTTCTATCTGTCTCGACACATTACAGTGGAGATTGTGAATCAGCCCAAGGCCCCAGATGCTCGAGGTCCTGGACTATCCATCTTAACATAAGTCTTCTACCACATGATATAAGAAGACTGAATCCCAGTATCGGATCCACGGGGAACCCAGTTTCATTAGGCCTCAGTTACCTCATGATTCTGCGGTGGTGGATTCTGCTCTCAGAACAGATAGGAGTTCTAAAAACTTGCTTCGGCGCCCCCGGGGCCAGAGCATACATCCTTAGCCCCTTTTGGGAGAACGGTTCCCACCGGAGCAGGCTAAACCTTTTCAGCGGTGTGTCGCAGGTTCCTGTCCAGGGGCATTTTCGACACTTGTAATGTAACATCTAGATTTCTGCTCTGGGTATAGTGATGCGCAGACTCTCATGACTGCGTGCCTCTCACCTGGAGGAGGGGACTCAGCAGAAAATTGTAGATATTCTGTGCATACACTTCCTCATCTCGGAAGTTCTTTAAAGAGAAGAGAAGCTTTCCTTGTGCCTTAAGGGATCATACGTATACTCCTGCTTCTCGACAGCCGGTTCAGGCTATGCCACAGCACGCTCGTTCTAGTCAACGGCGTGCACCTAATCAGGCCCCTGCAGCTACTCCGCAAAAAACAGGGACGGGTTTTTGACTGGCTCCAGTTCAGCATAGCCACCATTAAAAAAAAAAAAAATGTCCGTACCGGCTAATCTGCCTGCCGGGGGGAGGTCTAACTTTTCTCCACCAAAGGTGGCTTCTTGTAACCTCCAACCGGTGGGTTCTTCAAATAGTCCGATTAGGATACTTTCTCAATCTGGAATCAAACCCCCCACATTGCTCATTGGGAGCTTAATCCTTTAGCTTCCATCATAAGTGGGTACTTGCAGAGGAACTCTCCGCTTTGCTCAGCGCCAATGCAGTCGAGCCCGTTCCACCAGGGCAAGAAGGGTTGAGATTCTATTCCAGGTGCTTCCTTGTGGGTTGCGTCCCATCATAGACATAAGGGGCCTGCACAGATATTTGGTTCAGGATGCTTTCCCTGGGCATCCTTCTTCCCATACTTCAGGAAAACGATTGGCTATGCTCTCTGGACTTACAGGATACTTATACCCAGTTTGCGTCCAAAGAATGTTTCCCTAGTGCCTGGCTGTTGTTGCAGCGTCTCTTCATGGACCGGGAGTGCATGTGTTCCCTTAACACGATGATTGCCCGTCTCAACAGATTACAGCACAGTAAATATTGAGACTTCTAGGCACATGGCTTCCACAGTTCATGTAACTCCCATGGCACATTTACACATGACATCCGCTCAGTGCATCCTAGCTTCCCAGTGGTATCAAGTTCAGGGTATCTGGAGGATGTGACCCAACTGTTCACCAGTTTTCGGAATTCCCTTCAGAGGTGGTCAATTCTCTCCAATTTGATTCTGGGGCGTCCCTTCCAACTTCCTCAGCCACAAAAGCTGCTGATGAAGGTTGCATCCCCCCTGGGGTTGGCTATCCAACCAAATTATTCTAATTCAACCAATCGGGTTGCGATGTACTCGATAACAAAGGGGTACTGGATCTTGCCCTCTGAGTCAGGATGCCATGCAGATGTAGCGGTGGGCCCGCCAACGCAGCATGTTTTCTCCAAGCCACTTATCTAGTTGGCATAAACAGCAGTCTGGCCGACAGGCTGAGCAGGATAATGCTACAGTCATGGTTGTTGAGCGTGGCTGTAGCTCGAAAGATCTTCCGGGAGTGAGACACCCCCTCAGTGGATCTTTTTGCCACTTAGTCCAATCACAAAGTCCCTCAGTTCTGTTCCAGGCTGCAGGTTCACGGTAGGCTTGTATCGGATGCCTTTCTCCTTCATTGGGGGACAGGCTTTCTGTATGCGTATCCTCCCATACCTCTGGTGGAAAAGACTTTGCTGATTCTCAAGCAAGATTGTGGAGCCATGATTCTGTTCGCTCCCTTCTAGCCGCGTCAGATATGGTTCCCTCTTCTTCTGGAGTTGGAATGTTTTCCAGCTCTCATTACGCAGAACGAGGGGGCACTTCTACATCCCATCCTCCAATCTCTGGCTCACACGGTCTGGATGTTGAGAGTATGGATTTCGTTGAGTCTTCCAGAGAGTGTCTCCCGAGTCTTGCTTGCTTCCAGAAAAGATTCCACGAAGAGGTGTTATTCTTTTCATGGAAGGGGTTTGCCGTCTGGTGTGACAGCAAGGCCCTAGATCCTGCCTCTTGTCTTATACAGACCTTGCTTGAGTTCTTTCTACACCTGTCTGAGTCTGGTCTCAAGACCAACTCTGTCAGTGTTCACCTTCATGCAATAAGTGCTTATCATCAACGTGTAAAAGGTCAGCCTTTAGTTGTCCACTTCATGAGAGGTTTACTTCTCCCCCAATATTGAGAGAATTCCTTGTATGTGTCTAGGGGGGGTTATTTCTGTTGGGCTTAGCACCCACAATAATTTTGAAAATTGGCTCTTATGCTTCGGTCAAAGCCCTTATCAATCCTTCTCCAATATCTTGGGGTCTCAATGTCGTTTTCATCCAGCTGCTGAAAGCTCAATTTGAGCCACTGGATTCCTGCCATCTGAAGTATTGGACCTGGAAGGTCATTTTCCTTGATAGCTGTTCCTTCAACTCGTAAGGTCGGTGAGCTTCAGACTCTAGTAGCTCAAGCGCCTTACCTTACTTTCCATCTTAACAGAGTAGTTCTCCACATGCAGCCAAAGTTCTTACTGGCGGTGGTATTGGAGTACCATCTGATCCAGTCAATTGTCTTGCCAACATTCTTTCTCCCTCATCTTACAAGCCCTGGCAAAAGCAAGCTGCGCCCTTTTTACGTGGAACGGACGAGCCCCCTCAGACAGTCCGCCCAGTTGTTTATTTCTTTTAATGCCAATAGAGAGGAGTTGCTGTCGGAAACCGCACCATTTCTTCTTGGCTAGCAGATTGCATTTCCTTCGTTTTTGTCCAAGCTGGACTGACTCTAGAGGGCCATGTCACGGCTCACAAAATTAGAGCCATGGCTGAGTCGGTGGCTCATCTAAGATCAGTCACTATTGAAGAGATCTGCAAAGCTGCGGCGTGGTCATCAGTCCACACATTCACATCTCACTACTGCCTTCAGCAGAATAGCCGACGCGACAGTCGGTTTGGGCAGTCGGGGCTGCAGAACTTATTTGGGGTTTAGAATCCAACTCCAACCCTCCTAGGCCCATTTTTGTTCTGTTCCAGGCTACACTCATTTAGATGTTTCTTCTTTTCAGGTCAATTTTTATTCTGGCCTCGCCGTTGCGAGACTCAATTGACCACTGTTTGTTGTGTTGTGTAAGCCTGGAAGCTAGGGATACCCCACTTGTGAGAATATCAGCCTGCTTGTCTTCGGAGAAAGAGTAGTTACTTACCTGTAACAGGTGTTCTCCGAAGACAGCAGGCTGCATATTCTCACAAACCCTCCCACCTCCCCTTTTGGAGTTGTCTCCTTCATCTTTTGGATTTAACTGAGGGGCGTGTCCGCACGGCGAGCGGGAAGATGTGTGCGCACATGCGCGGTGCGATCGCTCGCGCGATGGAATGCTGTTAAAGAGATTTTTAGATTTTGCTTTAAAATCCTCCGGGGCCGACGTGACGTCACCCACTTGTGAGAATATGCAGCCTGCTGTCTTCGGAGAACACCTGTTACAGGTAAGTAACTACTCTTTATTGACGGCCACTGAATCGGGGAGCAGAGAGGCAGAAAGGCAATGAGGAGAGGAAGCTCCAGTTTGTATCTCATTCTGCCGCCAGATTGGGAAGCAGCGCTCCAAAAGAGGAGAGAAAGGTAGTAGTTGATGAGCGTGACCATATGCTGTCATTCCTGGGAGCGTGTTTATAAACTCCGTCCTGGAGGAAGTCTATTTGCTGGGTATTTGTCCTGCTGTTTTGCTTTAAATTGCAACGTATTCAAGCCCCTGACGCAGCCCTTGTGGGAGAAACACAGCCTGTGTCAGGCGATCATTTTATAATAACATTTTGAACTGTGTTATTGACTGATCTGCTTTGTTTAATCCCATGTGTATGCATTTCTTTTAGGTTTAGTGTTGCCATTTTTTGTCTTCACAAAATGATAATAGTCACTATGAGAAAGTGAACATTAAAAAAAGTATACAGACTAAATTGCTTAGTTGAGCAGGCAGACAGGTGTCTGGTCATCTTATGTCAGGAAGTCTGGAATTTTGTATTGCATGCTCCCCTTTTTGGGCCCCCTCACTCAGTTAATGAACATTACCCGTTATATTATTAAAAAGGCTTTGACATATAAGGTTCTTTGCTGCAGTTTAGGTGACTAATGGAGATATTAGTGCAATGTAAAAAGCAGCCAGTTTTTCTGTAATGAGAAAACCCGTGATTGGTCTTGGATTCACTTTTGAAATCTGAGATCTGCAGTGATTGCAATTTCACAAAAGGAAGTTTTTTTTTAAAGAAGTTCTTTGTTAACATTTCACTTATTTCTAATTTGCTATGTTATGTCAAGACAGCTAAATCAAAAATCTGTCTGCAGATTGTAAAGAAATTATTAGTATGTCTGATAGGCTGAGTGAGAACAAGTGCTCATAACAAAATGGTGGTAGCAGGGGGCAGCCCTATAATTAGTCAAACTAAGCAGGTGGCCTCAGGCGGCATTTTTCAAGGAACAGCATCACAATCAGCCAATCAAATTGAAATATGGTGAAATTCCCACATCCAACAAACAACCCTACAAATGAGCGGCAAGCAAAGAGCAGGATCCAGACGCTGTACTTGCAGCCTTTGGTTGCCGTTGCTGCTTCTTAGCTCTCTGGTATCTTCTTGCTGTTACCACTCGCCTTCCAGATGCCTGCCTTATGCCACTGCTGCCCCACACAGCTGACTGCCTTCTGCAGCCACCACTTGACAGATTACCTTGTGTTACTGCTGCTGCTACTGCCACCCACCTCCCCCCAGGCAGCCTGCCTTCTGCTACCACTGCTGCCATCTGGCCAACTACCTGCTGCTACCCTATTCCAGCTGCCATATGAGTATATCCTGTTGTCTATGGAGGTTCATGGAAGATGTGCCTCCCCTATTCAGCAGCTCTCATATTCAAAGCCCTCCCACCCCCCCCCCCCCCATCCAGCCCGGCTTCTCTTCTTCCCTCAACCCTTGACAGCTCTCCTTCCATTTCTCCCCCAAAGACAGCTCTCCTTCCATTCCACCCATCCCCCTTGTCTGGTCTGGTAGATCTCCTTCCCTCCTCCCTGGTCTACATTCAATTGTCCTCTAGAGGACGCTGGTAGCAGCAATTACCATACACTGCCTGGCTGCTAGCTCTGGACTCTTCTCTCTATGGGGTCCCACCCCTGAGGAAACAGAAAATGAAGTCAAAGAGAGCAGGACACTGTACAGAAATAAGGCCAGAGCTGGCAGCAAGGCAGCATATGAGAATTGCTGCTGCCAGTGACCTAGATAATAAGTGAAGTTAGACAGAGGAGGGAAGGAGAGATGAAATCATGGGCGGGAGGATAAGAGAGAAATTGGGACTGTAGGAGATTCCTGATTGCAGGTGGGGAGGAGGGACAGGAAGGAATGGAGAGAGAGAGAGACAGAGAAACTGATGTGGCTGCAGGGATAATGGAAGTGAGAATAGGAGATGGCTCTGTAGGTGCTTTAGCACCCTCAATATTGAGAGAATGCCTTGTATGTTCCCAGGGAGGGGTTTGTCACTGGGCTTAGCACCCCCAATAATTCTGAAAAGTTGGCTCTTATGGTGAGAAATACAGTACTGGGAGAGAGGGGGCAAAGGGTGAGTGAGAGATGCAGTACTAGGAGGAAGGGGACAAAGGGTGAGCATGAAATGCAGTACTGGGAGGGAGGAGGCAAAGGTTGAACAAGAGATGCAATACTGGGAGGGAGGGGCAAAGGAATGGCAAGTGATGCAGTTCTGGGAGAGATTAGGGCAAAGGGATGGAGGGGATGAGGCAGGGAGATGACAGGCTTCAAGGGTGGAGCAAGGGGTAGAGAGGGGGGATGCCAAGAATAGTGAAACCATGTGGGAGAGGCCATGGAAAGGTTGTCAAAGAGATGAGTGAGAGGATGAGTGTAGTGAGTACAGATGGTAAAACTGTGGTAATTGAAAGTAGATAAAAGGGAAGATGACACTGGTGAAGGAGTGACATGGGAAATGGAAGAGTTAGGGAGTAAGAACAGATTGAAAGTTGAAAGATAGATGAAAATTGAAAAGTAATAGAGTGAGAGGAAGAAATTTGAGTGTACAGAGAGACTGAAAGGAAGGGAGATGAGAGCTCTAAGGGAAAGCTCAGTATATCAGAGACAGGTATAGTGAGGAAATGGAAAAATACAAGGAGGATTGAAGCCACTGGAAACAGAATTTGCAGAAGACAGGAATGCAGAAAAGAGAAAATGTGACCACCATGATGGAAAATTAAAACATCCAGACAATAAAGTAGAAAAAGGTGTTTATGTTAAATTTATAAATGTTTTGTTATTCCTTAAGTAGGTGTGTTGGTGTTTTAGGGTCTAGTGTACTATTTGTAGTGCTGTCTATTCGTAAGTTACTTCTGGAGGAATTCTTCTCATCTGTGTAATTCAGAATGCTGCATGTGCCTTGCAGAATTGTGCACATGGAACAGAAAGCAGAAACTTAGTCCCCTCCTCTCACAGCACACATCTATAGAGTGCTCATACAGCCCCAGACTGTCCTCTCGGATCATTTGGCATAAAGAAGAAGCAAGTGTCTGCGCATTGGACTACTTCCTTCTCCTCTGCTGATCTGGGCCCACTGATTATTTGACTCTCACAGGACTCTGTTCAGCTACACAGTTCAGATAAGCAATTGGGCCCATGCCAGAAGAGAAATGATATAATATGCAGCTGCTTTCTCCTTCCTTAATGCTACATGGTCTCTAGGAGGTGTAATAGAAGTAAATTTTAAAGATTGTTTTTCAACTCTGCCTTCACCGACAAGTGCACTCAGGGTCTGTATTTTTTATTAGAAGTAATTCTGTTTAAAAATGATTAACTTTGATTGTGTGAAAATAAGTTGGAATGTAGAAGATAAGACACAACTCTAATTAATTTGGTATGTGAAGGGAGAGGTGGAGCCTGTTTTGAGTTCAGACTGGCCACCTAGACTGAGAAACATGTGACCACATTCCCACAGTATGGCTTGTTTACCTAAACATAGAAATTCTCAAGCATTCTGTAATTTTCCTTAGCTCTGAACATGAGTTCTAAGCCTAATAAAAAAGGGGGGCCTCTTACAGTGAAGCTGGAAGCTCATCTATGAATGAGATACACCTCCAAAAAGTTCCTCCTGTTGGATTTGTTTAAAAAAATACCTAAAGTTTATATGGTTGCGAGGAGCTATTTTGCTCTGACTGCAGGTGCTCTTATGCAAACCTCTCCCCCATGAAGCTGCTGTCCTAGGCAACTGCCGAGTCCTGCCTGATGGATGGGGGAGCAATGTGCATTCTTTTTCTTCATATAGAATGGGCAATTTTAAAGTAGATTAGGGTATACTAAATATAAATTTGTGCAGTAAAAACAGCTTCTGAGGCTTTATTCTTCCACAGACTATTTTTTCAATATATTGAAAGTTGCAACTGTAAAAACTGGAGGTGATTATATTTATGTTTGACAGTTTCCAAATAACCCATTTCCACAAGGAAAACAGTGCCTAGAAAATTGACTGCCCCCCTTCCCATGACCAGTTGTGAGTGCCTTCTGTTCTGTCTTTGTGACCTTACTCCTTAACCTGCAGCATGCCTCACAGCTTACCAACTTTTGAGAGCTCTGATGAAAGACATTTTAATGTAATATGAAAGAAAGTTTTTTATTTTCCATTGACATGCATTATATTAGAAGATTCTGCTTGTTGGAGAATGCTAGAAAATGGTAATATTTTTAAACCAAAATGACAAATGGTTCTCCTAATGAGACCTGGTTAGCAGCTCTGTGTGGATAGCTATTGTAAACATAATTACATTTGTTAGTAGTCAATCCCAGGACTAACGGACATCACACACAAAAATGCAATAACATCCGAAAATCTATCAGCCCCCCTGTGACTTTTTCCTTTGAGGGAGTCAAAATATCCTAAAACATATGTTGCAATGGCTTAGCTGTCCACTGAGCTTGGCCACCTGTCTCTAGTCTCTTTAACCCTTTTAGTCACTTAAGGGTTTAGCTGATTTGCTTATCCTTTTGTGAAGTACTCACTTATAGATCAATAATAGGGAATATGTTAGTTAGATATTTCCAGTATTAATAAATATTCTTCATCTCCAGCTGACTTTCATTGTACTGTGGTGTAATGTCAGTGTTTATCACAATGAGAGAGAATAGTATAGAGGTCTGTAATATCATCAGTGGGATGGAACAGGTAAATTGTGAATGGATATTTATCCTTTCAAATAGTGCTAGCACCAAGCAGTAGTAGATTTTATATGAATAGGAGAAAGCATTTTTTCACTGAACACACAATCAAGCTGAGAAACGTATTGCCAGAGGATGTGGTCAAGGCATCTGACAAAGCCAGGTTTAAAATGGATTTGAACAAATTCCTATGTAAGGATTCTTTCGGGACCTTCACTAGCTCAATATGCTTCTTATTTCTGGACCATCCTATCTTAATATAGAGAGGAAGTATATACCATTCTGCGTAGCAAAACAGTGAGGACAGCCAAAAAAGAGGTACATAAGTACATAAGTAATGCCATACTGGGAAAAGACCAAGGGTCCGTCGAGCCCAGCATCCTGTCCACGACAGCGGTCAATCCAGGCCAAGGGCACCTGGCAAGCTTCCCAAACGTACAAACATTCTATACATGTTATTCCTGGAATTGTGGATTTTTCCCAAGTCCATTTAGTAGCGGTTTATGGACTTGTCCTTTAGGAAACCATCCAACCCCTTTTTAAACTCTGCTAAGCTAACCACATTCAGCACTTTCTCCGGCAACGAATTCCAGAGTTTAATTATACGTTGGGTGAAGAAAACTTTTCTCCAATTTGTTTTAAATTTACTACACTGTAGTTTCATCGTATGCCCCCTAGTCCTAGTATTTTTGGAAAGCGTGAACAGATGCTTCACATCCACCTATTCCACTCCACTCATTATTTTATATACCTCTATCATGTCTCCCCTCAGCCGTCTCTTCTCCAAGCTGAATAGCCCTAGCCTCCTTAATCTTTCTTCATAGGGAAGTCGTCCCATCCCCGCTATCATTTTAGTCGCCCTTCGCTGCACCTTTTCCAATTCTACTATATTTTTCTTGAGATGCGGCGACCAGAATTGAACACAATACTCAAGGTGCGATCGCACCATAGAGCGATACAACGGCATTATAACATCCTCACACCTGTTTTCCATACCTTTCCTAATAATACCCAACATTCTATTCGCTTTCCTAGCCGCAGCAGCACACTGAGCAGAAGGTTTCAGTGTATTATCGACGATGACACCCACATCCCTTTCTTGGTCCATAACTCCTAACGTGGAACTTTGCATGACGTAGCTATAATTCAGGTTCTTTTTTCCCACATGCATCACCTTGCACTTGCTCACGTTAAACGTCATCTGCCATTTAGCCGCCCAGTCTCCCAGTCTCATAAGGTCCTCTTGTAATTTTTCACAATCCTGTCGCGATTTAACAACTTTGAATAACTTTGTGTCATCAGCAAATTTAATTACCTCGCTAGTTACTCCCATCTCTAAATCATTTATAAATATATTAAAAAGCAGCGGTCCTAGCACAGACCCCTGAGGAACCCCACTAACTGCCCTTCTCCATTATGAATACTGCCCATTTAACCCCACTCTCTGTTTCCTATCCTTCAACCAGTTTTTAATGCACAATAGGACATTTCCTCCTATCCCATGACCCTCCAATTTCCTCTGTAACCTTTCATGAGGTACCTTGTCAAACGCCTTTTTAAAATCCAGATACACAATATCAACCGGTTCCCCTTTGTCCACATGTTTGTTTACTCCTTCAAAGAATTGAAGTAAATTGGTCAGGCAAGATTTCCCCACACAAGAATGAATTCATAACCACTTCTAGTGAAGTTATCTGCTTTATTGAATGTTCACCACAAAGTCATATAATCCTAGTTATGCATCCATAAATTCCAATGCCTGCATCAGGAATCAAATAATCCAACTAAACGCATCAATGTCATAAACTCACAAGGTTCAATGGAATAAATGAAGATATACACACTCCAGAGTGTATATCGTAGTAGTGGATGCAGTAGTTCTGCCTTTCTTTATGTAAACCAGATTCTGTAGAATTAGTTTGGATTTCTAATGGTGGATTTGGGTCATGGTTGAGAGAAGTGTTTATGTTGAAGAATCAGCCTTTCTTGAGTTTAATTTAATGTCCTCTGTGAACAGAATGTGAAAGTCAGAGATTTTAGCCAACTCTCTGTTTCAGTAGTGAGTGAACTCAAAAGCTTGAATTACAAGCCAAAGTGTGGGGGAGGGGGGGGGAGGAACTGGAGAGAGAGAGAGAGAGAGAGAGAGAGAGAGAGAGAGAGAGAGAGAGAGAGAGAGAGAGAGAGAAATTGTTAGTTCTAACCAACCAGGAGTTTACCTACAGGAAAAGGTTTTGGTACAGATAGAGGGGCATTTTCAATATATCTAAATCCGATTTTGGACATCTTGCAAAAAACATCCAAAAATCTAGTAGCAAACACGGCCATTTTCAAACCAGAAAAATGTCCAACTTTTTATTTCAAAAATGGCCATTTGCTAAATGTTTTTGTGCTCAGTACATCTATCTTTTTGGACCACTTTCGAAAAAAAAAAAAAAAAAAAGAAAAGGAAAAATGCACAAAAGCAAGCCATTGGGTTGTATGGGAGGGCCAGTATTGTTAGTAGACTGGGCACACAGACATACCAAAGAACACTATCAGTAATAAAAATCCTAAAGGGAGAGACACTCCAACAGCTGCCTAATGTATATAGTCAATCCCTATATAGAAAAGAATGCCACACTCAAAATTAAATAATTTATCAAAAAAGAAGGGAAACAAAAGGAGAATTCCGTATAGGCTGTTTCTTCAGCCAAGCCACATTTTAGTGAGACTAGCCGTAACAACGGCTCACTATACTTCTCTATACATCATCAATACTCCTTACACTGAAACCCTTCAAATTTTTGTTTTAATGCATTCATATACAAAATTACAAAAAACAAGTGTGAAAAACTTTAATGAGAAACCCCCTAGCCCTCTATCAAGGAGTCCTTTAAAAATATTTGAATCAAAAACATTTAAGTCAAAAGGTCACAGTATGTGATAAAACAATAACAGAGAGCAAAGTACCAGAAATAGTAGAGACAGTAAGTACATAAGTACATAAGTACATAAGTAGTGCCATACTGGGAAAGACCAAAGGTCCATCTAGCCCAGCATCCTGTCACCGACAGTGGCCAATCCAGGTCAAGGGCACCTGGCACGCTCCCCAAACGTAAAAACATTCCAGACAAGTTGTACCTAAAAATGAGGAATTTTTCCAGTCCATTTAATAGCGGTCTATGGACTTGTCCTTTAGGAATCTATCTAACCCCTTTTAAACTCCGTCAAGCTAACCGCCCGTACCACGTTCTCCGGCAATGAATTCCAGAGTCTAATTACACGTTGGGTGAAGAAAAATTTTCTCCGATTCGTTTTAAATTTACCACACTGTAGCTTCAACTCATGCCCTCTAGTCCTAGTATTTTTGGATAGCGTGAACAGTCGCTTCACATCCACCCGATCCATTCCACTCATTATTTTATACACTTCTATCATATCTCCCCTCAGCCGTCTCTTCTCCAAGCTGAAAAGCCCTAGCCTTCTCAGCCTCTCTTCATAGGAAAGTCGTCCCATCCCCACTATCATTTTCGTCGCCCTTCGCTGTACCTTTTCCAATTCTACTATATCTTTTTTGAGATACGGAGACCAGTACTGAACACAATACTCCAGGTGCGGTCGCACCATGGAGCGATACAACGGCATTATAACATCCGCACACCTGGACTCCATACCCTTCTTAATAACACCCAACATTCTATTCGCTTTCCTAGCCGCAGCAGCACACTGAGCAGAAGGTTTCAGCGTATCATCGACGACGACACCCAGATCCCTTTCTTGATCCGTAACTCCTAACGCGGAACCTTGCAAGACGTAGCTATAATTCGGGTTCCTCTTACCCACATGCATCACTTTGCACTTGTCAACATTGAACTTCATCTGCCACTTGCACGCCCATTCTCCCAGTCTCGCAAGGTCCTCCTGTAATCGTTCACATTCCTCCTGCGACTTGACGACCCTGAATAATTTTGTGTCATCGGCGAATTTAATTACCTCACTAGTTATTCCCATCTCTAGGTCATTTATAAATACATTAAAAAGCAACGGACCCAGCACAAACCCCTGCGGGACCCCACTAACTACCCTCCTCCACTGAGAATACTGGCCACGCAATCCTACTCTCTGCTTCCTATCTTTCAACCAGTTCTTAATCCATAATAATACCCTACCTCCGATTCCATGACTCTGCAATTTCTTCAGGAGTCTTTCGTGCGGCACTTTGTCAAACGCCTTCTGAAAATCCAGATATACAATATCAACCGGCTCCCCATTGTCCACATGTTTGCTTACCCCCTCAAAAAAATGCATTAGATTGGTGAGGCAAGACTTCCCTTCACTAAATCCGTGCTGACTTTGTCTCATCAGTCCATGTTTTTGTATATGCTCTGCAATTTTATTCTTAATAATAGCCTCCACCATCTTGCCCGGCACCGACGTCAGACTCACCGGTCTATAATTTCCCGGATCTCCTCTGGAACCCTTCTTAAAAATCGGAGTAACATTGGCTACCCTCCAGTCTTCCGGTATTACACTCGATTTTAGGGACAGATTGCATATTTCTAACAGTAGCTCCGCAAGTTCATTTTTTAGTTCTATTAATACTCTGGGATGAATACCATCAGGTCCCGGTGATTTACTACTCTTCAGCTTGCTGAACTGACCCATTACATCCTCCAAGGTTACAGAGAATTTGTTTAGTTTCTCCGATTCCCCCGCTTCAAATATTCTTTCCGGCACCGGTGTCCCCCCCAAATCCTCCTCGGTGAAGACCGAAGCAAAGAATTCGTTTAATTTCTCCGCTACGGCTTTGTCCTCCTTGATCGCCCCTTTAACACCATTTTCGTCCAGCGGCCCAACCGACTCTTTGGCCGGTTTCCTGCTTTTAATGTATCTAAAAAAGTTTTTACTATGTATTTTTGCTTCCAACGCTAATTTCTTCTCAAAGTCCTTTTTTGCCCTCCTTATCTTAACTTAAGCTTCTCTTTGCTCACTCCAAAGCCACTTGCTCCTTAAACGTCCAACAAGAATCCCTGTTTCAAAACCTTTTCTTCAGGAACGCCAGTGCTGCATTCTCAACAATTCAGCTCCTTGCTGATGTTTTGTTCTCCAGGACCAGGTTTGAGAATCACTGCATTAGACCAATAGTACCATTAGACCAGTTATCTTGTAGACTAACTGATCCATTAACCATTGTGTGTTTTAGACCAATAGTCCTTAGAACACTAGATGAACTGTCATTAGACTAATTGTCAGGGACCCAGGGAAAAATTTCCATGTATAGAGCCTGTGTGGAAGAAGATCCAATAAAAGAGGGAAAAGATGGATCCTTGACACAGATGAAGGAGATGTATAATGTGTAACTATAGGGTAGATTATCAGCCATTGGCAGTGAGGAGTATTTTGCCATTGGCGATGTTATTCCCAGATATTCAATGCTGGGTCACGTCAGGGCACTGGCACCAAATATCCGGGCGACTATCTCTCATGTGGTCATGATGTGGAATGCATTGCCTAAATCTGTAAAAATGGTTCAAGATCATCTGACTTTCAGGAAGTCTCTCAAGACCTACTTATTTGGGCAAGCTTACCCTACAGATGCCGTCCTGCCTCCATGAACTCCTATAAAGACCTTGTGAACTTAACTACTTTCTCGTAACCCTGTACCTTTACGCCACCCATATCACTTTCAATTTATTGTACTTTACTGTTTGTTTATTAAATGTTGTAAGCCACATTAAGCCTGCCAGCGGTGAGAAACTGTGGGGCATAAATGATATAAATAAATAAAACACCACATAAAGATAGAATTGTGTTTTATGAGGTCTGATATGGCCGCATAGGTGGTTAAGTACTGAATATCGACACTTAACTGTATAAGTACGTACTCCAACCCCAGACCGCCCACAAAATAGCCAGCTTTCACTGTAGCAATCTGTGGTGGTATTCAGCAGCACTAACCAGTTAAGTGTCGCTGAATATCAATGGATAGCCCTGCACAAGGAATTTAACTGGCCAAGAGCCGTTTCTGTGTGGTGAAATCATTTTGAATATTGACCCCACAGCTTTTTCCAAATGCCGGACAACCTTAGGAGAGAAAGACTATCTCAAAGCAGTGTGAGGGCAATCCTACTACTGAGTGCCTCCATTTAGGTGCCTCGAGATATGTGGTAGGACCTATTCTACAGTGCCATCTGGGCACCCAGGTTCTTTTATAGAACCCTAACTCAGTATCAGCATGTCTAGCATTTACATGCATGTAGTTACAGACTTGGAATTATTGTGGGTCCTTAAACCCTAAATGCAGCAGGGATGTGCATATTTACAGAATACACCGATGTCCTGCCCATGTTCTTTCCATGTATACACCTCCTTTTCAAATGTGTACTATGTAAGTTAAGTGAGTATTTGCATAATAGCACTTAGATACCCTGCTGGCACTTTCATGAGTAAGTGTACAGTTACCTGATAAGTGCTGGTATTCTATACATTTATGTGTGCAAGAGGTACATAAGTTCAAGCACTTGCTATAAAAGCCCCCCCAAATTGCATGCGCAAATTTGGGTGCATGCCTAATTTGCAATTTAATTTAATTGATTAATAAGCTAATTAGCACCAATAATTAGCCTGTTAACAAGCAATTATTGGCACTAATTAGATTTAATTAGCATTTACGCAAGTTAAAGGGGGCACAGAAATGAGAGGGTCATGGGCTTAATGGGGGCATTCCTAAAATTAACGTAAATTGTTATAGAATAACGGGGATATGCATCTAATGTGGGTGTGTACATTTGCACCATGTTTCATTTGGTGCAAATGGCTGCACCGAAAGTTAGGTGTGATTCCCAGTCAAAAGCACTATTATATAAACCATGCCTAAAGTATGGCTTATAGACTAGCACTATTTTCTGCACAGAATCTAGTCCTTAGAGCATAGAATTGCCCTTCACATATAAAGTTAGTTGTAGTAAAGTTAGTTGTAGTACCCCATATCTGTCTCAGAGTATTTGTGGTAAATGAGGAATCTAGGCCTGGGCCTTGAAAGAAAGCTCAAAACAAAACAAAAAATCTCTACCATAAATTAACTCAAAACTGAGCAAAAATTAGATATCTTCAATTAACTAGAGAGCAGGACCTCAGTACTGAATATCCACAGCAGAAACAAATGCCAACCTGGGAGCTAGACCAATTGAATTATTGGTCTCTTAGCTCTCAACAGTATATTTAAATAATATGGAGACAAAGACCCCAGCAGCCAAAAACCTCCACTATCAAATCCAAGTGAAATAGAATGTGTTTTTAAAACTTAAATTACAGAGGGTTGGTTTTAAATATTTGATAATCTATTCCACTTTTCCTTTTTGCTTAGGAGCTGTTTCGTCCATTGTGCAGTCAACATTTTGGACATAAGGGGTGCCATTTTAAGAATCAACTGGTTCCAATAGAGAGAATGACAAACCCCTGACACATCGATGGGTGAAACAAGGGTTCTTTTTTTTGGATTTTCCTGTTCATTTTGAAGCATCATCTGTTCAAAATAAGTAGCATGTTTAACTGGTGGAACTTCACTGACTTTTTAAATTGAAAGATTATTGGATACCATCTGGGTTTCTCTCTTGATGATTAGTGAACATTACATATTGAGACATGATGCATTTTTTAAACTCACAGCTGAGTGTAGATATAAGGTTTTGGATTTGTTAGTGGAATTTTTTTTTTAATATAAGTATTAACAATATGTCAAGAAAACTCTTGATATGCAAAAATGGTAAGAAATAAGCAATTCAATGTCACAATAAACAAAATAAAACAATTATGCATATGTATATATTATTTCTTTTCTCCATTTCAAATCCACAAGGTTAAGGGAGAACAAGGTAAAATTCCATGAAATATATTTTCAACTAACTAAAGTAAGAAATTTGAAGAGAAGCATACGGTGCCAAATCATTAATAATTACGGAGTAGATGTAGATAATGTTGCAAGTTGTTGCTTGGCGTTGATAGCAACCTTAGAATCTAGGAAAGAACTCAAATGAGTTGGATCATAAACAATATATCTAACTGAGTTAACTTTCAATACACATTTACACGGAAAATTTAACCAAAACAAACCACCCAACTGTAAAACCCTGGGACGTAATTTTAGAAATAATTGACGTCTCTTTTGGGTTGCTCTCGCAATATCAGGAAATATTCTTATCTTGTTATTCATAAAGAGTTCATCTCTATGATGAAAAAATTGTTTCAGAATCCAATCTCGATCAGGTTCTAATACAAATGTCATTATTAATGTTGTTGATGTCTCCATCTGATCTTCTTGAATTATTACTACTACTACTATTACTATTTAGCATTTCTATAGCGCTACAAGGCGTATGCAGCGCTGCACAAACATAGAAGAAAGACAGTCCCTGCTCAAAGAGCTTACAATCTAATAGACAAAAAATAAATAAAGTAAGTAAATCAAATCAATTAATGTGAACGGGAAGGAAGAGAGAAGGGTAGGTGGAGGCGAGTGGTTACAAGTGGTTACGAGTCAAAAGCAATGTTAAAGAGGTGGGCTTTCAGTCTAGATTTAAAGGTGGCCAAGGATGGGGCAAGACGTAGGGGCTCAGGAAGTTTATTCCAGGCGTAGGGTGCAGCGAGACAGAAGGCGCGAAGTCTGGAGTTGGCAGTAGTGGAGAAGGGAACAGATAAGAAGGATTTATCCATGGAGCGGAGTGCACGGGAAGGGGTGTAGGGAAGGACAAGTGTGGAGAGATACTGGGGAGCAGCAGAGTGAGTACATTTATAGGTTAGTAGAAGAAGTTTGAACAGGAACAGCTAGTTCAGGAGCCGACAAGAGAAGGAAAAATACTAGACTTAGTCCTTAGTGGTGCTCATGATCTAGTGCAGGGGGTAACGATACGAGGGCCGCTTGATAACAGTGATCATAATATGATCGGTTTTGATATTGGCATTGAAGGCATTGAAGGAAGTGAAACTAGGAAATCAAGTACGCTAGCTTTTAACTATAGAAAAGGTGATTACGACAAAATGAGAAAAATGGTGAAAAAAAGACTGAAAGGAGCAGCTCGCAGAGTAAAAAACTTGCATCAGGTGTGGATGCTGTTTAAAAACACCATCCTGGAGGTTCAGGACAAATATATTCCACGTATTAGAAAAAAGGGAAAAAAGACTAAACGTCAGCCGGCGTGGCTAAACAGTAAGATAAAGGAAATCATTAGAGCCAAAAAACAATCCTTCAGAAAGTGGAGAAGAGAACCAACTGAAAGTAACAGGATAGATCATAAGGAATGCCAAGCCAAATGCAAAGCGGAGATAAGGAGGGCAAAAAAGGACTTTGAGAAGAAATTAGCGTTGGAAGCAAAAATACATAGTAAAAACTTTTTTAGATACATTAAAAGCAGGAAACCGGCCAAAGAGTCGGTTGGGCCGCTGGACGAAAATGGTGTTAAAGGGGCGATCAAGGAGGACAAAGCCGTAGCGGAGAAATTAAATGAATTCTTTGCTTCGGTCTTCACCGAGGAGGATTTGGGGGGGACACCGGTGCCGGAAAGAATATTTGAAGCGGGGGAGTCGGAGAAACTAAACAAATTCTCTGTAACCTTGGAGGATGTAATGGGTCAGTTCAGCAAGCTGAAGAGTAGTAAATCACCGGGACCTGATGGTATTCATCCCAGAGTATTAATAGAACTAAAAAATGAACTTGCGGAGCTACTGTTAGAAATATGCAATCTGTCCCTAAAATCGAGTGTAATACCGGAAGACTGGAGGGTAGCCAATGTTACTCCGATTTTTAAGAAAGGTTCCAGAGGAGATCCGGGAAATTATAGACCGGTGAGTCTGACGTCGGTGCCGGGCAAGATGGTGGAGGCTATTATTAAGAATAAAATTGCAGAGCATATACAAAAACATGGACTGATGAGACAAAGTCAGCACGGATTTAGTGAAGGGAAGTCTTGCCTCACCAATCTAATGCATTTTTTTGAGGGGGTAAGCAAACATGTGGACAATGGGGAGCCGGTTGATATTGTATATCTGGATTTTCAGAAGGCGTTTGACAAAGTGCCGCACGAAAGACTCCTGAAGAAATTGCAGAGTCATGGAATCGGAGGTAGGGTATTATTATGGATTAAGAACTGGTTGAAAGATAGGAAGCAGAGAGTAGGATTGCGTGGCCAGTATTCTCAGTGGAGGAGGGTAGTTAGTGGGGTCCCGCAGGGGTCTGTGCTGGGTCCGTTGCTTTTTAATGTATTTATAAATGACCTAGAGATGGGAATAACTAGTGAGGTAATTAAATTCGCCGATGACACAAAATTATTCAGGGTCGTCAAGTCGCAGGAGGAATGTGAACGATTACAGGAGGACCTTGCGAGACTGGGAGAATGGGCGTGCAAGTGGCAGATGAAGTTCAATGTTGACAAGTGCAAAGTGATGCATGTGGGTAAGAGGAACCCGAATTATAGCTACGTCTTGCAAGGTTCCGCGTTAGGAGTTACGGATCAAGAAAGGGATCTGGGTGTCGTCGTCGATGATACGCTGAAACCTTCTGCTCAGTGTGCTGCTGCGGCTAGGAAAGCGAATAGAATGTTGGGTGTTATTAGGAAGGGTATGGAGTCCAGGTGTGCGGATGTTATAATGCCGTTGTATCGCTCCATGGTGCGACCGCACCTGGAGTATTGTGTTCAGTACTGGTCTCCGTATCTCAAAAAGATATAGTAGAATTGGAAAAGGTACAGCGAAGGGCGACGAAAATGATAGTGGGGATGGGACGACTTTCCTATGAAGAGAGGCTGAGAAGGCTAGGGCTTTTCAGCTTGGAGAAGAGACGGCTGAGGGGAGATATGATAGAAGTGTATAAAATAATGAGTGGAATGGATCGGGTGGATGTGAAGCGACTGTTCACGCTATCCAAAAATACTAGGACTAGAGGGCATGAGTTGAAGATACAGTGTGGTAAATTTAAAACGAATCGGAGAAAATTTTTCTTCACCCAACGTGTAATTAGACTCTGGAATTCATTACCGGAGAACGTGGTACGGGCGGTTAGCTTGACGGAGTTTAAAAAGGGGTTAGATAGATTCCTAAAGGACAAGTCCATAGACCGCTATTAAATGGACTTGGAAAAATTCCGCATTTTTAGGTATAACTTGTCTGGAATGTTTTTACGTTTGGGGAGCGTGCCAGGTGCCCTTGACCTGGATTGGCCACTGTCGGTGACAGGATGCTGGGCTAGATGGACCTTTGGTCTTTCCCAGTATGGCACTACTTATGTACTTATGTACTTATGTAGGATACGAAAACGGATAGGGAGCCAGTGAAGGGTCTTGAGGAGAGGGGTAGTATGAGTAAAGCGACCCTGGCGGAAGACGAGACGGGCAGCAGAGTTTTGAACCGACTGGAGAGGGGAGAGGTGACTAAGTAGGAGGCCAGCAAGAAGCAGATTGCAGTAGTCTAAACGAGAGGTGACAAGGGTGTGGATGAGGGTTTTGGTAGAGTGCTCGGAAAGAAAGGGGTGGATTTTACGGATGTTGTAAAGAAAGAAACGACAGGTCTTGGCAATCTGCTGGATATGAGCAGAGAAGGAGTGAGAAGAGTCAAAGATGACCCCAAGGTTTCGAGCTGAGGAGACAGGGAGAATGACAGAGCCATCAACAGAAATAGAAAACGGAGGGAGCGGGGAGGTGGGTTTGGGGGGGAAAATGAGAAGCTCGGTTTTGGTCATATTTAATTTCAGGTGGCGTTGAGACATCCAGACAGCAATGTCAGACAAGCACGCTGAAACTTTGGTTTGGATGCAAGGTGAGATATCAGGGGTAGAAAGGTAGATTTGGGAGTCATCAGCATAGAGATGGTAGGAAAAGCCATGGGATGAGATTAATGAACCAAGGGAAGAAGTGTTGATAGAAAAGAGGAGGGGACCAAGAACAGAACCCTGAGGTACGCCGACAGGCAGAGGGATAGAAGTAGAAGAGGATCCACCAGAGTGAACACTAAAGGTGCGGAGGGAGAGGTAGGAAGAGAATCAGGAAAGGACAGAGCCCTGGAATCCAAGTGAGGACAGGGTATCGAGAAGTATGCTGTGATCGACAGTGTCAAAAGCAGCGGAAAGATCAAGAAGAATGAGGATGGAATATTGACCTCTGGATTTAGCCAATAATAGGTCATTGGAGACTTTAGTAAGCGCAGTTTCGGTTGAGTGGAGAGGGCGAAAACCAGATTGTAGTGGGTCAAGAATAGCATGTGAGGAGAGAAATTCAAGGCAGCGGCGGTGAACAGCACGCTCAAGTAATTTGGAGAGAAAAGGAAGGAGGGAGATGGGTCGGTAATTAGAGGGACAAGTAGGGTCGAGTGTAGGCTTCTTAAGGAGAGGTGTGACCACAGCATGTTTAAAGGCAGCAGGGACAGTCGCAGTGGAAAGTGAGAGGTTGAGAATGTGACAGATAAAAGGAATAAGAGCAGGAGAGATGGCATTAAGAAGGTGGGTGGGAATGGGATCAGAGGAACAGGTGGTACATTTTGAGGAAGAAAGGAGAAGTGTAGTTTCCTCAATAGTAACTTCCTGAATTATCTGAGTTAAATTGAGTATATCAAATGAAACTTCTGCTCCTTCAGTTTGATTATTAAGTTCTTTTTTGCACTTCTTGTATGGTGGTAAGTAATATATTTTTGAAACAGGCGGGTAAGCTTGTTCTGGAATCTTCAGAATTTCAGATAAATATTTCTTAAACATTATTAAAGGAGCCACTGATGTTACTTTTGGAAAATTAATCAGCCTAAGAATTTTAGCTCTTAGCTGGTTTTCCAAATTTTCAATTTTAAAGTGTAATAATGTATTTTCTTTAATCAGGTTAAACTGTGTTTGCTGAAAAGATTTTATACTAGCTTTATTCAACTGTATTGTTTTCTCAATATTAAGTGTTCTTGTTTCCAAGTTTGCAATCTTCTCCACAGTAATTTTGAGGCTTGAGTCACCAGTAACAATTTCTGAGAAAAGGAAATTTCTAAACCCATAAGAGCCTCCCATATTGATTCTCGGGTTATTACTGCTGGTTTTGTAGGCAAAAAAGACTTACTGATCGAAGTTAAGTCAGCAATGGTTCCAAATGGTTGCCTTCCTCCTTTTGCACTAGAGTCTGCCAAAACGCTGGCTCTCTCCACTATCTTTTCTCTGGCAGCTATATCCAGTGGATCCAAGCTGCTAACCGTCCCCGCAACTGGAAACTGTACTCGGTCGATGACGCTAGGGGTTTCCTGCCCCTGCTGCAGCTGTAACGCCGGCATTGTCAGAGGCCTCTGCTCATTGGGGCTGAACGTGGTCTCAGCCTCAAACTGGAGGAGCGGGACACTTCCCACCGCTCCTTCCAGCAGCAAGGTACTTGGCCCCGAGGAACTTTCTGGCCCCGTAAAGTGGTCCATCGGACCCGACGATCTAACAAGTATAGCGGGGCTCACACGCTGCTTGCCCCTCCATTTTGGCATGGGAGCAGGTAAGAAATTTTAGGAATGGAGGAAATCAGGTGAGGAGCTGCCTTTTAGCGTTCTCTTCACAATGCCATCTTGGACCCCTACCGTTAGTGGAGGTTTTTTTGGCTGTAGGGTTGTTTTCTCCACAATATAAAAATGCATTGAACTATTTAAATACAGGCTAATAGACCAGTGATTAAATTGCTGTACTGCCTAGGCTGGAATTTATTCCTGTTGGGGGTGTTTAGCACTGAGGATCTGCTCTCTGTTTAATTTGATAGCTAGCCTTTGCTCAGCTTTGAGTTAATTTATGGCAAAAGTTTTTGTTTTTGTTTTGAGCTTGATTTTACTATTCTGCCACCTTCTTGCTTGTTTGACCTTGAAAAGAAACCCCATCCCTCCAGGGAGAACCTAATCCCTTAGAGGACAGTGTGTGTGCACTGAGTGCCTTAGTGAAGAGGGACCACATCAGCCTTTCTCCAATCCCGTGTCACTTCTCTGGTCTTCAAGATCTATTACGCACATCCTTTAGAGGGACCACCAAAACCTCTCTAAGCTTACTTAGTATCATGGGATGTATCTGGACCAGTCTCATGGTTTTGTCCACATTCAGTTTTGCAAGTTATTCATAAACACTTCTTGGTGTGGTATATATTCCATCCCCATATGTATCTTTGTCAGTAATCTGCTGACCTTCACTACATTTTTCTTCTGTGAATATCAAACAGAAGCAATTGTTGAGCAGTTCAGCTTTTCCCTCATCTCTGTCTGCACACTGACCCTCAGTATCCGTGAGTCTTTCAATTCCATCTTTGACCTTTCTCCTTTCACTAATATACCTGAAATAAATTTAGATGTGGCTTAATGAGAATGAGTCAGCAACGGCTGTTTGGTAAGGGATAGTTATGGGGGGGTTAGTTTTGGGGATGGGAGGGACTTTTGTAAAGTAGTTGGAGATGAGGCTAGTTTTGAGGATAGGGAAGATGGGGCTGCTGGAGGTAGTCTTCAGTATGTGGGGTAATTATTGAGGGTAACTGGGTGTAGTTTTATGGGTTGGGATAGGTGGGAGTAATTGGAGATGGAGTAGGTGTGGGGAGGTAGGGGTATTTGTAGTGGTCACCATTAGGGAATGGATGTGCATAGGATATTTGGACCTTATTTTGACTATAGTGTTGTCAAATATGATAATACTGATTGACCGTTTTGCATCACTATCATGTACACAAGTATCTTTCTAGCAGAGAAAGATTAACCTTACATTGTCAGCAGTTTCCTTGTGTCTCAGAGTGATGGGGGGAATACTGTTGACGGAACCCTCAAGGGAGTTGTGGCATAAGGTGACTCCATGGTGTGATGTGTTGAGGTTGCTTCATGTGTGTGTGCATTCAGATGGCATACACTGGACGTGGGAGGTGGGGTTAAGCATATGTCTGCAGTGGTGCAGCAGTCATGTGTAGATGTACTAAATGTAAGGGCTGTGGTAGTGGTGTACAGTTGTGGGTAGTGGGTTTTGGGGGGGGGGTTGGGGGGTTCAGCACACAAGGTAAGGGAGCTATGTACCTGGGAGCAATTTATGAAATCCACTGCAGTGCCCCCTAGGGTGACCAGTTGGTGTCCTGGCATGTCAGGGGGCCAGTGCACTACAAATACTGACTCCTCCCATGACCAAATGGCTTGCATTTGGTCATTTCTGACATGGACATCTTTGGTTTTGAAAATAGCTGAAAATCAAAAACGACCATGTCTAGGAACGTCCAAATCTAGGGACGGCAAAATTTAAGGATTTGGACGTCCCTGACGGTATTTTTGAAACTACAGATGGACGTCCATCTTGTTTCGAAAATATGAGTTTTGCCACCCCTAGATTTTGCCATTTTGCAAGGACGTCCAAATCACAACTTGGACGTCCCTTTCGGAAATGCCCCTGTATGTCAATGCAATACGCAATAAAACATTTTAATAGGTAGCATAGGGTGTAAGCAAAGATGGAACAAATAGTAAGATAAGATAGAGTAACAGGAGTAAGAAAATAAGGTACTAATTTAAAGAAAGTTGCAAATGAATATTGTCTTAGCTAGGGTAGGAGTGGATAAACATGTCCTGCTATAGTATGTGCAGCCAGTGTCATTCCTTATGTGTGTGTGCGTGTGACTACCAAGTCACTTCTTTCATTAAAGGCCTTGTTGAAGAGCCAAGCTTGCACCTGCTTCCTGAGGCAGAGATAATATTGTGTTAAGCAAAGATTTTCAGGGATTGCATTCCATATTATGGGGGCTTCTCCAGACTACTCTGTTTGCAGGCATCACATCATGTGATGTCCTTTGGAAAGGGTATGGTTAGGGATACTCCTTAGGAGGACCTTAGTGACCTTGGAGGTTTGTAGAGGGAGATCCTGTTCTTCAAGTATTCTGGATCATTTCCTTTAAGGGCCTTGAAGATCAAACATAGAGTTTTAAATGTGGCCCTGTTGTACTGATAGACAGGGAAGTTTTTGCAAAAATGGTGTGATGTGGTCACATTGCTTACAACCTTCTTTTAATCTTTCTGCAGCATTCTGAATCAATTGGAGCTGGTGGAGACCCTTTGTAGTCAGACCAGTGTAGAATGCATTACAGTAATTCAGTCTTGATGTTATTATGGCACGCACAACTGAGACAAGACTTGCCTTCTCAATGTAAGGTGATAGGCAGCGCAGTTGTTGAAAGTGATAGAAGCTGCTCTTGAAGGTTGCTTGGATTTGGGGGATCAGAGTAAGTGTTAAATCTAGCTGCATTCCAAGGTTCCTGACTTGTGATTTGAGGGAGAGTTCATATTTCCTAAAAGAGATTTTGATATCAGGTAATGTTCCCACATGTGTTAGGGACCAATAGAAGCTCAGTTTTACATGGATTCAGGCAAAGTTTGTTGTTTTTAGCACATTCTTGAACTGATGTTAGACAGGTAGTTTATTCAGGGCTGTGGGTAAGTCAGGTTCAATAGGCATGAGTAATTGCACGTCATCTGCATAGATGTAGAACTGAATGTCCATTGACCGAATCAGCTTGGCTATTGAACAGTATCGATACTTGTTGTACCCTACAGGTCAGTGCCCATGGTGATGATGAGGTGCTGCTGAACATTATGAATTGTTGCCTGTCTGATAAATAGGATCTGAACCAGACAAGTACTGTTCCACTGATACCTGTTTCTGCCAGTTGTGCTAGCATGATATCATGATCCACAGTGTCAAAAGCTGCTGAGAAATCTAGTAGTACTAACACTGAGACAAATCCCCTGTCTCAGTTTCTGTGAAGATCATCTAGTAGGGATGCAAGGACTGTTTCTGTTCCATAACCAGATCTGAATCCAGATTGACATGGATCTAGCCAGTTTTTCTCTTCTAGCCAATCACTGAGTTGATCACAAACTGTTCTATAAGCTTTCCTAGAAATGGGATGTTGGATACTGACTGATAACTTTCATGTTTGTCCTGGTCAAAGTTGTTCTTCTATAGCAAAGGACGCACCACTGCCCTTTTTAATGCTTTTGGTAGTTGCCCATTAGAAAGAGAGGAGTTCATGAGGCCCCTACTTGCCTGCTGCACCTTCTTTGATGGGCTGAGGTCGAGAGCAGGTAGTAGGTTGCAGGTCTCTCAGGATTTCGTCAAGGCCCGCCTCTATTATTGGATTAAAAGAGTTCCATATGTCTATGTCAGGAGGGGAGGAGTTTGTGCGCTCCTGGTTAGCTGATTGGAGACTGTGTGAGACTGTCTGCAAATCCTGATGAGGCTTTTAATTTTGTTGGCAAAGTATGCAACAAAATCACTGTAATTAAATTTCAACTGGGCATGCTGGTTCTGTTGTGGAGGTTGCAATAGGCTGTTTACTATGCTGAACGGGTGCTTGGTTGAATTGGCAGCCTGTTCAATGCATTGAAAGAAATATTGTTGTTTGGCTGCTGTTAAAGCTTGGTGGTACTTTGTCATTTGATTCCTATAGTTTAGTCTGTCATCATCCAGGTGAGATTTACACTATCTCCTTTTCAGTTTCTGTTCTTCGCGTTTAAGGGTCCGAAGTTCTGGAGAAAAACAAGGTGAGCATTTGTCAGTGGGCCATAAGACCTTTTTTAGTGGTGCCATTTTCTCTAAGGTCTTAGCTAAGTGTGTATTCCAAATATCAACCTGTTCTGACCCTGTAGTTGTTTTTCCATCCACATGTGGATAGTCCAAGGCCTCTAAGAAATTCTCAGCAGTCAGCTTTTTCTTGTCTCTGATCTCCTTCAAAACTCTGGGAGGTGCCATTTGTTTCAGGTGGTCACTTAGGAAAAACGTAATTAGAAAATGGGCTGGCCATGATGAGAGTGCTAATTCAGTACTGCTATCCCAGTATTCTGGGATGTCAATCCCTTTGTAGAATACCATTTCTAATGTGTGACTCTTTTCATGGGTTGGAGAATTGATCACCTGTGTGAATCCTAGTACTGTCATCGTAACCAGGAAGACAACTGTGGTGGTATCTGGGGTTTCAATGTGTAGATTGAAATCTCCCATGATCACCATCCTAGGGTAATTCAGGGTCACTTGTATAATCAAATCAAGGAGTTCTTGCACAGATAATGTGTTGTTACGAGGTGCTCAGGTGAGCAACCAGATTGGTTTTTCCTCTTCTAGATTGATTAAAAGAGATTCTGATTCATTTAACTGGTGAATGACGATCCTGCACAGTTTGATTGTACCCTGAATCAGTACTGCTATCTCTCCACCTCATCTTCCTAGTCTTGGTTGATGTTGGATGTTGAAACCTGTTGGGCATAGTTCAGTCAGTAGTAAACCCCTGCTTTCATCTAGCCAGGTTTCACTTATTCCTAAAATGTCAAGATGCTGTTCATGGATGACACCATGGATCACTGAGGATTTCTTTGCAGGGTGGTCTGGGGGTAGCTTCGGTATGACAATGAGGTGATCTTTTAAGTACTGTTATGTAGGTGTTTGAGCTTTTGCACTTTTGTTGTCTCTTTTGTTGGTGGAGATTATAGTTTCCTCTCCCATACACCAAGGTCTCTTGGTCTGCTCAGCCAAGGTGCATTCTTTGTGTCAGAAGCTCCTTAGGCAAATTTCATTGGGTGTCACTGAAGTTCTAAAAATGTCCGTGGATCAGCAGTCTTACCAGTAGGATGAAAGGCTTTAAGTAATCTCTCCCAGTCCCTCCTCATCTTCACAAAGTCATTTCTGTGGCCAGGCTCTGGGAACAGCTTTTTGATCCGGGGGAGGAAGGGCCTGACCATCAGGGCCAAAATTGGACATTCTTACAATATATGGCATTTTGATACTGTCGCTATGGTTACAATGTCAATGTGTACGTCTCATACTTGTGAGCACAAATTACTACAACATGTCCAGAACACTGGGCACCACATTGCATATAGGTGTGTACATTTGTCACAGTTGGAGCCTCAGTTCTATGGAAGGCACATACATTGGTGCACCCATTGTGGAATGCATGTTATGTTTGGGCTCACCCATTTCTGTATGTGCACATGCATTGGCATGGCCTATATAAAATTGTGCTTCATCGGTATATATATATATATATATATATATATATATATATATATATATATATATATATATATATATATATATATATAAGTTTATTTCTGAGAGAGGATAATCCTAGAGCCCCCTTGCTAGAGGGATTGATTAGCCAGATAAACTGCTGCCTGTATTTCTCAGAAAGTATAAATCTTAATGCAGAACTGTCTGCATATTATATGTCTTAATATACACTGGCTTTCCAACAGCTGCTATCTTCCTGCTCCCCTTCTTTGCCACCTGTTCTTTAAGTCACACACACACAATCACAAACCCTGCAAGATCATATGTACTCATATTTTAAATGACTGAGGAATCAAAACTGTGTTATAAGGGTTATACCCTAGAATTTGCTGAACCCCCAGATCCAGTGAGCAGCTGCAGGCTAACTGCTCTCTCTCCTATGTCAGCTGTCTGATGTTACACATCAGTCTTCCACCTTTCCTCCAAATCTCCGCTGATCAGATTTCACATTTTGAGAACTCTCGCCTTTAACTCCTTTCACTGATATAATTAGTAATTTGGGAAATAATGTCAGAGAGTCTCCTCTTAGCATAAACAGACATTCAATACCCATCCATCAAACAAGGAAATTCACATTCAGGCAAAGACCTGTGGCATATTTTTCTATCAAGGAGTTTACTGGCTGTGCATGATCTTCTACATTAATTAATGAAATTGATTTGCTTAAAATGATAGCCTTCCAGTTTCCAACAAACTGTTATGTCTTTAAAAATGCAGAGAAATTCTTTAGGAGGCAATAGTCTCCAAATGGGATAGTTTCACACATACAATGACAATAATGAACCTCATGTCATGGTATGTGAACTCAATCTTTGAAATTTACTGCTAACGCTAGCTGTAGTACTTACATCCTTCTGGAGTTCGTAAGATGTAATATGTACAGCTATTCAGGTTTGCTTAGAAATTCTTTTTATCAAACTTGGCTATGGCACTCAAAATGATGGGGAACTTTTCAGTATCCTTTTGCCACATTTTCCTAGTCTTGGACTAGATTTCTTGGCACTTAAGGATTTTCTCTCTTTCCACATGATTCAAAGAGTAGTCACTTGGTACTTACAGCTCTATGATCAATGCTGTTCTCGTGTTTTTCTCTTTTACATTTTTTATGTCTGGCTTTCTTGCATCCAGCTTTTTATCAGTCAGGATGAAGATGTCCAAGGTGATCTTAACCTCTTCATTCTCCATAATTCTCTTTAAGCTCACAACAGGGGATCCCATACCTGGTTCTGGAGGCGCCCTAGCCAATCAGATTTTCAGGATACCCACAATGAATATTCATTTGATAGATTTGAATACAGTGGAGGCAGTGCATGCAAATCTATCTCATGAATATTCATTTTGGGTTTCTGAAAACCTGACTGGCTGGGGTGCCTTCAGGACCAGGTTTGAGAACCAATGGCTCAGGATCTTTTCCAGTGTAATCAGTCGCAATGGTGCTAGGTCTAGCTGCTTGACCAGCTGATTTTTGCAGTCTGCCAGGTCTTGGTGGAGTGATGTTAACTAAGCCAAAAGTTGGTCACTCCGTCTGGGCCAGGACCTTTCCAGTTTAGGGCTCTTTTTAACCTGTTTTCTAATTCTTTTGTTGTTAATTTTGGCCATTCCCTTTACCAAAGTCTACCATATACAATATCTTACATGTCTATTTAACATGTGTTTTCCAACCACTGTTATCTCCTCATCTCACAGGGTGCTTGAAATTAATGGTTGGAAGGCAATTCTGTTTTAAGGTACCTTTAAATGTTGGTAAACAGCTGGATGCTTCCCTTCTCAACTGCATGAGGGGTGGGGAGGGGAGGGGAGGGGGGAGGAGCACAGCTGGAGAATTCAAAAGCTAGAGAATACTATATCTGGGGGGAGGGAAATTTTTCATTTGCCCACATAGCTGCAAAATATTCAGGCTCATTTGACCCACTGACCATGCTGCTAATTTTCAAAAGGAAACTACGTGGGTAGTTTCCCTTTCAAAGCTGCCTCCAATGGCAGTGGGTTAGGAAGATCTGATGACATTGCAACTGAAATTTCATATGTAACATTTAGTTGCAACAATCTCTTTCCAACCCTGTTTAGTGTGGCTACAGTTATATGTGCTGTGGAAACCAGCATGTACTTTTAGCTAGACAGAAGAGAACAGTTTTGAACCAAACCAACTTACCTCAGTAAATAAGTTTGAAAATTGTCCTCTTCAACATACCCACACCCTGCTGGACCTATTGTACAAGCTAAGGAACCAATGTTTGGGTCATTTAGACTTGGGCACAGACATTTTAATAATATTTATGGCCAGTGGTGGATCTATCCCTCCAGATGCCCCTAGGCAATGGGACAGTTGACTGTGCTCAAGATGCCAGAGGAAGAAGGATCCCCTGCAAAAATCACAAGTTACAGCAGGCCCAAAGGGATTCCATACTGTCAAATGACTGACCTAAAATAAGGACAGGCCATGCAGGAATCTTCCAGTGAAAGGTAAACTTCTGGTGATGGGGGCAGCTGCTCCTAAGCAGTTGCCTGAGACTCTACCTATCAAGAAGTCTACCCTAAGAACATAAGGACATAAGATTGAGCCAGTCTGGGTTTTACTTCCATTGCTTTCAATGGAAGCAAAACCCGGACTGAATCAATGTGTCCTCCTTTTTCTGGAGCCATATGGTAACCCTAAGCCATACTGGGTCAGACCAATGGTCCATCTAGCCCAGTATCCTGTTTTCCAAACAGTGGCCAAGCCGGGTCACAAATACCTGGCAGAAACCCAAATCATGGCAACACTTCATACTACAAGTCCCAGGGCAAGCAGTTGCTTCCCATGTCTGTCTCATTAGCAGACTATGGACATTTCCTCCAGGTATTTGTCCAAACCCTTTTTAAACCCAGATACGCTAACCGCTGTTGCCACATCCTCCGGCAAAGAGTTCGAGAGCTTAATTATTCGTTGAGTAAAAAAATATTTCCTCCTATTTGTTTTAAAATTATTTCCATGTATCTTCCTCGAGAGTCCCCTAGTCTTTGTACTTTTGGAACTAGTAAAAAATCAATTTGCTTCTACTCGTTCTACACCACTCAGGATTTTGTAGACCTCAATAATATCTCCCCTCATCTGTCTCTTTTCCAATCTGAAGAGCCCTAACCTCGTTAGCCTTGCCTCATATGAAGGAGTTCCATCCCCTTTATCATTTTGGTCACTCTTCTTTGAACCTTTTCTAATTCCGCTATATATTTTTTGAGATATGGCGACCAGAACTGAACACAATACTCAAGGTGCGGACGCACCATGGAGCGATACAAAGGCATTATAGTATTTTTGGTTTTATTCACCATCCCTTTCATAATAATTCCTAGCATCCTGTTTGCTTTTTTGGCTGCCGCCGCACACTGAGCAGGAGCTTTCAGTATATTATCTACAACATCCAGATCTTTTTCTTGAGTACTGACCCCCCCCCCCCCCCACAAGGTGGACCCTAGCATCAGGTAACTATGATTCGTATTATTCTTTCCAATGTGCATCACCTTGTATTTTCCACATTAAATTTCATCTGCCATTTGGATGCCCAGTCTTCCAGTTTCCTATGGTCTTCCTGCAATATTTCACAGTCCGCATGTGTTTTAAGAACCTTGAAAAGTTTTGTATCATCTGCAAATTTGATCACCTCACTCGTCGTTCTGATTTCCATATCATTTATAAATATGTTAAATAGTACCAGTCCCAATACAGATCCCAGTGGCACTTCACTGTTCACCCTCCTCCATAGAGAGAAATGACCATTTAATCCTACCCTCTGTTTTCTGTCCAATAACCAATTCCTAATCCACACCAGAACCATGCCTCCTAACCCATGACTCTTTAATTTTCTCAGGAGTCTTTCATGAGGAACTTTATCAAAAGCTTTCTGAAAATCTAGATACACTACATCAACTGGCTCACCTTTATCCACATGTTTATTCATGCCTTCAAAGAAATGAAGCAAATTGGTGAGGCAAGACTTCCCTCAGCTGAACCCATGTTGACTCTGTCCCATTAAACCATGCTTGTCTACATCTTTTGTAATTTTATTCTTTATAATAGCTTACACTATTTTGCCCGGTACCGATGTCAGGCTTATCGGTCTATAATTTCCCGGATCACCCCTGGAACCCTTTTTAAAAATCAGCGTCACACTGGCCACCCTAAAATCTTCAGGTACTACAGATGATTTTAATGACAGGTTACATATTACTAACAACAGATCAGCAATTTCATGCTTAAGTTCTTTGAGCACACTTGGATGTATGCCATCCGGTCCTGGTGATTTACTATTCTTTAATTTGTCAATTTGGCTAAGTACATCTTCCAGGTTCACTGAGATTTCTTTCAGTTTCTCCGCATCATCACCCTTGAAAACTATTTCCGGTACAGGCAGATCTCTTACATATTCTTCTGTAAAGACAAAAGCAAAGAATTCATTCAGTTTCTCCGCTATGGCCTTGTCATCCTTGAGCACCCCTTTTGCTCCTTCATGATCTAACAGTCCCATGGATTCCGTTGCAAGCTTTCTGCTTCTACTGTACCTGAAAAAGTTATTACTGTGAGTTTTAGCCTCTGCAGCAAGTTTCTCTTCATATTCTCTTTTAGCCTTCTTTATTAATGCTTTGCATTTGACTTGGCAGTGCTTGTCTTGCTTCTTATTTTCTTCGTTTGGATCCTTTTTCCATTCTTTGAAGGACAATCTTTTGGCTGTAATGGCCTCTTTTACTTCACCTTTTAACCATGCTGGCTGATGTTTTCTCTTCTTTCCACCTTTGTAAATATGTGGAATGCATCTTGACTGGGCTTCCAAGATGGTATTTTTGAATAATGTCCACACCTGATTAGTGTCCTAACCTTTGCAGCTGATCCTTTTAGTTTTTTAAAAACCTTTTCCTCATTTTATTATAGTCGCCCTTTTGAAAATTAAATGCAGTTACAGTAGATTTCCTGTGTGGGTTCATCCCAGATAGTAGCTCAAATTTGATCATGTTATGATCACTGTTTCCCAAAGGACCCAACACCACAACCTCTCGCACTATACCCTGCACACCACCAAGGACCAGACCCAAAATGGCTCCCCCTCTTCTCAGTTCCTGGATCAGCTGCTCCAAGAAGCAGTCGTTTATTACATCTAGAAATTTTATCTCCCTGGCGCTCCCTGATGTAACATTTATCCAGTCAATATCGGGGTAATTGAAATCACCCATTATTATAGTGTTGCCCAGTTTGCCAGCTTTCCTAATCTCTGTAAACATTTCTTCATCCGTCTGTTCCTTCTGTCCCGGCGGGCGGTAGTACAGTCCTACAAGAATACTCCTTCCCTTCACACATGGAATTTATATCCGTAACGATTCCACGTTGCTATCTGTGTCATGTGGATTGTTTATTTTATTTGACTCAATTCCCTCTTTAACATATAGCGTATCCCCCCCTCCAATTTGATCTTCTCTATCATTGTGATACAATTTGTACCCTGTTAACACAGTGTCCCATTGATTGTTCTCTTCCCACCAAGTCTCCGACATGCCTATTATATCTACCTCATCATTTGGTGCTATATATTCTAACTTTCCCATGTTATTTTTTAGGCTTCTAGAATTTGTATACAGGCACTTCAAATTGTGTTTTTTCCTTGGATCTACATGCTGCTTATAAGTTGAAGTGGATAATGTGCATCCTTTATCCCGCACTCTCATTAAGCACACCTGGCTTACTTTCAGCATTGTTGAAACCTCTCTACTGGGCTTCCCTAAATGTCCTGTTTCAATAGTATCCTTCAAGGATACTCCACACCGAACCATGCGCTCCTGTGTGACTGTCGGCTCCCCCCCCCCCCCATTCTGGTTTAAAAGCTGCTCTATCTCCTTTTTAAAAGTTACCGCCAGCAGCCTGGTTCCATCCAGTGGCGTAGCCAGACCTGACATTTTGGGTGGGTACTATATATATATATATATAAATATATATATATATATAGATAGATAGATAGATAGATAGATATAGATAGATATAGATAGATATAAATAGATAGATAGAGAGAGACATGAGTAGTGTTTCTTGGGATACTACAAAATAATGCCTTAGAATGCACTTGATGATGGATTTCTAAGTATTCTGCCCAACAGCTGCCCTGCATCAACATAAACCACTTAATGTGAAAAAAACCAATAGTTTTAAATATAGTTACATTATGCCATATCAAACTTGATCAGATGTGTCTACTATAATGGCAAATATGTCAACACACATAACAGTATAATCACAGCAATGGCAACTTTGCTTAACAAATGTAAATGCCTGATTAAGCAAAACAGGAAGAAAACCTTTGAAGACTTTTTCCCTTCCTTTGGCTCTACTGCTTTCTCTCTCTATTCTGATGCTGACAAAATAAAATTGCTACAGTTTGGCACATATCCTCCTTCAATTTTGCTTTATAAGAAATGTATATCAAAGGACAGAACGAATCACAGACGAAGAACAAACCAAAAATACTTTATTGAAAATGATCCAACATGACCATGTTTCACCTGAAGGCTAGGGGCATTTGTGAAAACAGTTTAAAATAAAAACCAAGAACAAAGTACAGGTGTGGTTACATTCACTCAAGAAGTGTAACTATTTAAATAGAACAGGGCAGTGTACTTTAATACAAAAACAGTAAGTGCATAAACATACCAAGCTGTATAATAGCATGTAGCAAATTAAAGCTAAGAAACTATGCTCACTAAAAAATGAGGCGCCGTCTTTTGGTGTTGAATATATTAATAATTCTGTCATAGTCCAATGAATCACACAGTTCTCTTTCAAATGATAACAGTGACAGATTATGGAGGCGACTGGTGAGCATTGAGGCTCTTGATGCCGTTTTGATCCTGTTTACAGTTGAAAACAGCCGTTCCACAGTGCAAGTTGACATCGGCAGAGTGATAAGTACTCTTAAAAGGGCACCGACATTTGGGAAAATGTCCACATTGCAGCTGTCTAGTACTTCAATTAAAGATGGAACATTTATACCTTCTGCTACTTTGCATTTCAGATGCTGAACAAACACTGTTAATTCAGCCTCCTCTATGGTAATGCCATATAAAGTACATGGGGGCAGTAGACTCTCTCTTTGGCCAAAGGCCTCAGCTGTTGGCATACAGGCAGCAGAAGCAGTCATCATTCCATAAGCATCATCTTGATAACGATTATTCAGTTCACTTAGCTGGCAGTCAATAATCTCATTCCACAGATGGCTCAAATCTTCATTGCTTTGCACAGAAGAAGATTTACCCAAAGTGGAAAAAACCAGTGAATCACCAAACTTTATAGGTAGCTTTGTCTTTCGAGAGGAAGAAACATCCCACTTTTCAATATCATATTTCTCCATGAGATCCTGTTAAATTAAGAACTTTATCAAAGTCATTTGATGTGTTCTCCCTAAACTGAACAAAAGTTTCTTTTAGACACTCTATAAGATTAATGCAATCTGTAACAGACAACGTGGCACTCTATAGTCCTTTTGTGGCAAAATCACTGCTTTCAAATAATTTCCCAAATGTAACTGCCAGAAATAAGAATTTCTTTGTCTCTATCTGATGTAGAAGTGATAGGGAATCTAGTTTTGTCTGTCCAGCAGCATTTGAAAATTCAGCAAGTACTTCAAGAATAACATCAAAAAGCATCAATAATTTTTTCACAGAGCCATATTTTGAGCTCCACCTTGTGTCTGTTGATCATTCAAGTTCAAGACATTGTCTATCAGGATGTAGTTGTTTCTGTACTTCCAAAAAACGAGCATGCCTATATGTACCTGTCATAAAACTATGCAAGGAGTTCAGAATTTCAAAAAATGTGCTATCAGAGGGACATGCTTTAGATGCTGTGCAGAGAACCAGATTGAGGCGATGAGAATTACAGTGCACATAAACAGCCTGCCGAAACGTGCGTTTCAAAATGACATGAACACCTCCTTTATTTCCAGACATCACAGATGCTCCATCAAAGCTGAAGCCAACACATAACTCTGGATCTAATTCAAGCACTTCAATCACTTTTATGATTTTATCAGAAATCCCATTTGCTGTCATGTCTGCAGTATCAATAAATCCAACTGCCCTTTCCTTTATTACCCCTTTGTGTAGGTACCTGACACATACTGCAACAAGCTCATGCTTAGAGAGATCTTTGCATTCATCACCCAGAATTGCATAGTATGTATTATCGATGTATTTTGGATTTGATTTTGCATAACAATAGTAAAGTGGCAGATTCTAACAGTTCATTCTGAATATCTGGGCTCATTAGAGTTGCATTCTTTGGAAGTTTTTCAAGGCGACTTTGTATACTATTGTCAAATTTGCTAAGGAGTTTGAACATTTCCAAAAAGTTTCCTTTATTTAAGGCTTCTTCTGTCTCTCTGTGTCCATGTAATGGAATTTCTTGCTTGGCACAGAATATCACAATATCAAGTACTACTTTGATGTGTTCACGATTCCTTTCAGCTAAAGAAAAGTTCATGGCATCTTGGTTTAGTTGATTGAAAATGTTTCCCCGACCTCCTGCTAAGTGACTTTGTCTGTAGTCTTCAGATTTTCCTAGTGCAAGACAGTGTGCCTTGCTGGATTCATGTTTTGAGCAGCTCTGATTCATGTGCTTCCAATCTCTAAAGCCAGTTCTTGTGAAAGTTTCTTCAGCCCGGGTATCAGAAAAATGTCTGCACGCTTTGCACAACACTGCATCCTGGCTTGCACTGTATTCCAGCCAGCAAAATTTGTCATACCAGTGAGATGAAAAACTTCGGGACTTGCCACTAATTGTACAAACTGGGAAAGCCTGTAACTTTGGCTGTTTTGGTGGTTCATCAATGTCGGATAAATCTGAAAGTAATTCCATCGGTTGCTCACCAGGTTTACTGATCTGTGAGCATAAAGTACATAAGTACATAAGTAGTGCCGTACTGGGAAAGACCAAAGGTCCATCTAGCCCAGCATCCTATCACCGACAGTGGCCAATCCAGGTCAAGGGCACCTGGCACGCTCCCCAAACGTAAAAACATTCCAGACAAGTTATACCTAAAAATGCGGAATTTTTCCAAGTCCATTTAATAGCGGTCTATGGACTTGTCCTTTAGGAATCTATCTAACCCCTTTTTAAACTCCGTCAAGCTAACCGCCCGTACCACGTTCTCCGGCAACGAATTCCAGAGTCTAATTACACGTTGGGTGAAGAAAAATTTTCTCCGATTCGTTTTAAATTTACCACACTGTAGCTTCAACTCATGCCCTCTAGTCCTAGTATTTTTGGATAGCGTGAACAGTCGCTTCACATCCACCTGATCCATTCCACTCATTATTTTATACACTTCTATCATATCTCCCCTCAGCCGTCTCTTCTCCAAGCTGAAAAGCCCTAGCCTTCTCAGCCTCTCTTCATAGGAAAGTCGTCCCATCCCCACTATCATTTTCGTCGCCCTTCGCTGTACCTTTTCCAATTCTACTATATCTTTTTTGAGGGAACAGCATCCTCGCCATGCTCCTCTAGATGTGGTTTTTCAATTCTATCTGCATCCTCACCATGCTCCTCTATACGTCGTTTTTTTGAAGTAGTTTAGTAATGAACTCTGTTTTGCCATGGGGGCAGAATAAGGAACACTGTCAGGAAATATATTTATCTCTGGAACACTTCTGGAATTTTTCTCTCCTTGAAGCTAAAATCATAATAACTTCAGTAAGTTTTGTGATAAGGATCTTCTGAGTTTACATTTACATACAGGACTCAAATACAGATCCACTTATGCATCCAGCTTTTCCTACCTAAGCGCACAACTATGGAACGCATTGCCAAAAGCAGTAAAAAATACGCTCGACCACCTAAATTTTCGGAAAACACTAAAGACAGACCTGTTCAGAAGAGCATACCCCACCGACCCAACATAAAAATACCTGGACACTTGCAACACAATGCAACTAAAGACCGAAACAGACATTACCTGACTCTTCTTCCCCCCTTCCCTCTCTAAGTTCCCCCAATTGTACCTACCATACATGCACCTCATTCTACAACAGTATCACTTTATATTCATTCATACCATGTATTTGTTCAGACCGGAATCGGTTGGTTACATATAAGCCACACTGAGCCTGCAAAAAGGTGGGGAAATGTGGGATACAAATGTAACAAATAATAATAATACATCCAACAACATAGGTAGCAGAAGCATAATAAAGTTACCCTTTTACTAAAGCTTAGCACCCCCCACAATCCTGGAACAATATATTCAAATTGTAGTAGCACCTCAATAATAGCAACACAAAATCCCTTTGTTGTCAAGTACTTTGTGATCCTGCAAAGAGGCTTCTTAGAGCCTATATTGCAAACGATAGCACCAGTTCCAATAAAAGTACCTTTAAAAAGGCAGCAATGAATATATACAACAGCAATACACATCCCATTGGAAATGCCAGACAAGTCAGACTCATAGATCCCCATACAAACCACATGCCAGCAGAAACTCTCATCTGCTCGTGGTCACATGCAGACCACAGACCAACCCTCATCAATTACAGAATAAAGGACCAAAAATTATAAATTTATTGATTTATTTTCTAAATTTTTATGCTACATTATCTCTGAAATTCTAAACAGATCACAATTCAACACATATTAATTTAAAACATATTACAAAAACATAAAGACCTTCCTTACCCTACCTCATCCATCCCAGCAGCCTGGCATCAGCTTTTCCCTTCAATACTCTCTACCCATCCCCGTAGCTCAGCATCAGCCCTTTCCTTCTCTACCTTACCCCCCCCCCCCCCACCACCACTATCCGTAGCCCAGTATCAATCCTTCCCTTCCCCACCATCATAGCTAAACATCAGCTCTGTCCTTCACCCCACTCCTCCCTGTAGCCTAGCATGAGCCCTGTCCTACTCCCTACCCACCCCCTATGGAATTAAATAAAAAAAGACTTTTTTTCATGCCCACCTCTGCACGCACCGGTCCACCCAGAGAAAACCGCCGGCGCCTACACTTTTTTTTTTTATTTTAAACTAGGCACTACAGCGATCATCCCCACCCAAAAACCCACCAAAATGAGAAAAAGACAACTTTTTTAAAATTAAGCTATCTTGGCACTATTAAAATTTATTGTTGGGGAATTTTTAGGTGGGGATGGGCTCCTCATTGCCCTAGCGTGGCACTGGCAGTGAAACGTCTACCCCCCCATCCAGAAGCCCACCAGACCACAGCCATCATTTTGATTACAAAAGAGTAATCAAAATGCTGGCAGGTCATGGTGGTGGGCTTCTGGGTGGGGGTGGGCTCTTCACTGCAGGGCAAAAAAAAGGTATATTTTAATAATTAAATATATACATTTTTTTGCCCTAGGCAGTGAAGTGCTTACCCCACCCAGAAATTCTACAACAATAAATTTAATAGTGCCCAGGCCCCAGCTAGCTTAATTTAAAAAAATTACAAGATGATGTTAAAATTATATGATGTAAAAAAAAAAAAACATTTACAATTTATTACCTGCTGCTGGGCTGGGCTGGGCTGGGCTGGCAGCTGCTGCTGCTGCTAACTCCTGGAACTGTTACTGGAATGATCTTCTCGATTCCAATCCAACTAGAACCTTCTTCTTTCCCTTTCCCAAATTCCCACGTTTCAGGGCAGGCAGGGCCAGGCTGAGGAGGCTCGCACTAATAGTCAACCCCCTGCGTGCCGTGCGTGCACGTGCAGCTATGCCCGAGCGAACCAACCAATGACAGAGCTGAGCGAGGAGCGAGTCAAAAGCAAGGCTGAGGAGCACTCCCGCCACCACGCACAGCCACATCCTCTGTGTAGGACTAGGATGGATGGAAAACAGCTACGAGTCGATGCACGCGCCTGGCAGAGATCAGCTGAGCCTGCCCTGAGCGGGTGCCCGTGACCGCGACATGGTGGTCGTAGTAGTAGTAGTAGGCAGGGCTAGGCTGCTGCTCCGCTGCTGCAGTGAGTGAGTATATTGTGCGCTTGCTTGGGTGGCGTGGTGGGCGGGCCAATCGGGCTGGAAGCAGGAAGGAACCTCGGAGCTGAGCCACAGCGTGGTGCCGTCTCTGCAGTCTGCTGTACTGTAGGCTGCTGCTGCTGCTGCTGCAGTGTGCGTGCACTTGGGTGGGCGGGCCTGGGCCGACTACGACCCTGGTTCCATCCCAGTTAAGGTGGAGCCCATCCTTTCGGAACAGTCTCCCCCTTTCCCAGAATATCACGCAGTTCATAACAAATCTAAACCCCTCATCCCTGCACCATCATCTCAACCACCCATTGAGACTTCGGAGCTCTGTCTAACTTTTGGTTTGTTTTGGGGGACTAATAGGGAAGGAGGTATGAAAGAGAATATACTGTATGAAATGGTCCCATATGTGGTTTATTATTCTGCTCTCTTCTTTATATTTGTTTTATTTTTGTTATGGTCTGTAAATTTTGTTGGTAGGTTATTTTTGTATATTATGTATTCTGTGTTTATAGTGATTTATTATGTTTTGTGTACATTGCTCTCTGCATGATACTGTTATGACAAGGCTTCTCCTCCCGCTCTCCAGCAGGCCTCACTGGCCTGTGGCTCCTGAGCAGGACTCCAGCCGGTCTCTTCCTAGCACCCTGAACACACCAACCTTCAGGATTCTAGGTCCCTTGTTCACTCAGGGTGACCTTGTTCCTTCTGCCCTCCAACTGCTGCCAGTCCATCTGGGATGCACCCTCTGTTCCTGGGTCACTCCTCAGGCCTTGCTGTGCTGTCCCCTCCACTCCTCAGGAACTATAACCTGGTTTCTTTATCTTGTATTAATATGCAGATTAGATGTAAATTAGACAGTTCTCAACAACAGCATATTCATCAGGCAGCTCTTTATTCCAGCCCCCTGGGCCCACTTCTTCCAGTATAAACACCTTCTTAACACTTGTTCTTAATAAATAGCTCTATCTACACACAGTCCACCAAAAGGTCCACAGAGTTCAGCCAGTACCTTCAAGGAGATCTTCTTCCTTCAGCTGCCAGGTCTCCAGCTCCTCTCTCTTCTTTCCCCTTTCAAAACTCAGGTAGGTATAAGGTGGTTGATTAGCTTATTCACCCCTTTAGGCTCTTTCCCCTAATTCCCGGCAGGACCCAGCCCATAAGTACTTACACCTGTTTCCAGCTCAGGACTCTCCTTGGTCCTAGCAACCTCCACCTGGACATTCCCCTACTGGCTCCCTCTAGTGACTCATCCTGGGCATTTCCCCCCCATTTCTATGGGATCAGCACCACCTAGTGGCCTACCCAGGATAAGACAGCCCCTTATGCTTCACAATATTTAGGGTCTATACTCAAATTTACATAAATAAATAAGCAGGATTAATCCTTTGATGGGTTCTAACCAAACAACCATATTGGGCTCCCCAAGAATAAATGCAAATATTTGCACATTGGGATGTTATCCTAAGTTCTAGGAGATACAAAAATCAACCAGCAAGTGGATTGAGCAGGACCACCAGATGAATGAGGCATCAGTGTTTTAAAGTAATTTCTAACCAAATTTAAAATAAAATATTTGTAGCTGAAAAAGTCTCCTTGGCAAATCCCTTGAGATTCATAAAATCTCCCCTCCCAATGGAACTATTTTACTGCAATGTTTTAGGCTCCTCAGCTAACTGATGAATATTTATCACCCCACTCAACCTCTGCCAGTTTGTGGCATGTGCTCTGAGACCTACGGTACTTGCCCTTCCCATTTATTTAAATCCTGACTGACCTACAATAGCTGTACCTAGCCCCAGCATTACCACAGTAACCATGCCAGCTGCCCATCTCTTAAAACCCTCATTGCACATGCTCCAGTCCCATTACCATAGCCACAGCCAAGACAGTCACGGGTCAAAACAGTGCTCTGGGCAAGGGTTGCTTTTAGTGCCGCATCTCCTTTAATGTTCATATACTCATTCATAGACTCATAGATGAACAAAAGGGAGCAGGAACAGGAACATGCATCAATGGCTGTTTAGGCTGAGAACACTAGGTTGGCGACTAACACAGGAAGCTTTCTGCTTGCTGCTGCTAATTCCCTCTCTCTTGCCCCTGATGAGTTCTGGCCAACATAATCAGCTAATCAGCAAACACACTTTCTCCAACTTCTACAGTGGCAAAGATGGCGGGGGCACAGGGAAGAAAATGCAAGAGAGTGTTGTGTGGAAGGTGCAGAAAGAAGAAAGAGCAAATGAGTGAAGGTGAAGTCACAGAGAGAAGAAAGCAGGAAATTGTATGTACCTAAGAATTCCTTAAAGGGGCAGGGGTAAAAGAGAGAAAATCTGTGCGGCCCATGCTCATCAGCCCATTGTATTCCTTTACTGCCTCCTTAAACCAATGATTCACCATCATCTATGTTTATTCTTCAGTGTTCTAATCAGAATTCATTAGTGCCTATCCTCATGGTTAAGCAGTCAAAGTCGCCACACTTTATTTGCAAAGTGTTCTTTCTTTCCTTAAAGCAGAGATGAAGCTAGGGTTTTTGTCTTTAGTGTTGGATGAATGAATGGAACATTCAAACAATCACATCATCTATATAAATAAAATCCCCCCTCAGACGTTCTGAAGCTCACTCCATCTGTCCTGAACTCCTGTCCTTCTGGTAGGCTAGGCTATTCTGACTACTCACCCTCAGTCTCAGCCACACCCATCTGGCCCTTAGGCCACGCCCCATCTGCACATAAAAAGAACCCTCAACGTTCTAAAGCACACTCTTGAGGCTTCAACAGTTCGTATGTTCGAAGCTCTGTAACCATTTTTAAGCACACTACATCTCTGCCCCGCCCTGACCTATCAGAGAAGGGAGGAATGTCACAGCTGCACCGCTCTGACCTATCAAAGGGAACTGAAACAGGAAAAGGGAGGAGCGTCACACCGAATGACGGAGCTATCAGAGGGAAGTCAAATAGAAGAAGGGAGGAGCGTCAGAGGCCAAGGGGATGGCCGTATCTACATCTCATAGGTTTCCTTGCTTTCTTTTCAGTGTATTGCAGCTGCAGCCACTTAGGTAAGTCTAGCAAGCCTGTCAGCTACTGAATACAGAAAGCAAAAGATAGCACGTGGGAACTTGCTCCATTTTGTTCTCTGGAATGCAGTGATTATTATACAAATGGTCTTGCTTTCATTATTTTGGTAGGGGCTGCCTTCATGACTGTCCACAGTCCCCCCAGTCCTGACACCTGACAGGGGGGACAGGGAAGGACACTCACTGTCTCACATACGCACTCGCACACACTCATTCTCACATACACACACGCTCTCTCACAAACACACTCACACCCACTCTCTGTCACACACACACACTTGCACATTCTCACTCCCACACAGTCACTCTCTCAGACACTCTCTCAAACATACACACTCCGCGCAAAACCTTGCTAGCGCCTGTTTCATTTCAGCCAGAAACGGGCCTTTTTTACTAGTTAATTATAAAGGTAATCCTTTAACGTATTCTCATTTATTCTTCCCTGCCTCTGTTGGGGTAATTCTATAAAGTGGACCGGTTACTCACATAAATGTTTAGAATAATATGTGTGTAAAAGCCAAAATTCCACCTAAGCGCTATTGTGTAAATATGTACTTCTTACAAAGCCTGTAGATGATAGATGGCATACACATAGGTGGAGAGTGGATAAAAAGTGGGCGGAACTCATACTTAATGAGTAACATAGAATACTATCCGCCTCATAATCGAAAGTGAAAGACGTCCATATTTCGACCCAAATCGGGAGATGGGCGTCCGTTTCCTGTGGGCGCCCAAATCGGTATAATCGGTTGGCGTCCTCAACTGCAGTCCGTCACGGAGATGAACAAAGATCACGGGGGCGTGTCGGAGGCGTGGCGAAGGCGGGACTGGGGCGTGGTTATCAGCTGAGGAGAGATGGGCGTCTTTAGCTGATAATCGAAACAAGAAGGGTGTTTTTGACGAGAATTTGGTCCGCTTTATTTGGACCCTTTTTTTTCAGGTCCAAGTCCCAAAAAAGTGCCCTAACTGACCAGATGACCACCGGAGGGAATCGGGGATCACCTCCCCTGATTCCCCCAGTGGTCACTAACCCCCTCCCACCAAAAAAACACACTTTAAAAACTTTTTTCCCCAGCCTGTATGCCAGCCTCAAATGCCGTACCCACGTCCATGACAGCAGAATGTGTTCTATCCTCTGATAGCCTTTCCCTGGTTCTGATGTGGGTCTCGGGTGAGTGTGACTCCTTTTCTGTTAAGGGCACTGCAGAGTCACATCAGCAATGCATTGTGGTGGGGGTAGGGTATTGGGCTCCGTGATTCCACTAGCTTGTGTTAAATACTCACGATGTTGGTAGTTGGTAGGCTCTACTCCCATGGTGCTTTTCCCTCTGCTTACAGAGTTAGAGTGTGCCCTGTTTTGTTTCCGGTAGTCCATGAGGTAGTGGCCATTTGTGTAAGACAGTTTTAGATCCCTTTCATGTGTTAGCCACTTTACAGCACTTAGTTCTTACCTTGAATGTTGCTGAAAGAGGGCATTGTGCACCATTCTGCCAGCTCAGACCTACTGCTAATCTCAGTACCAGCGAGACTTATTGCCAGTGGGGCACAACCTCTGATCTGCAGTTAACTGTGAGTAAACGTGCTTATTCAAATAAAGGATTAGTCTTCAGGTGTGAACTGCTGTGCCAAGGTTATACAGCAGTAACAAGTCCTGTCCCTGGAGCACTTTTAGTGGGTACTGCAGTGCACTTCAGGCAGGCAGACCCAGGCCCATTCCCCCCCCCCCCCCACCTGTAACACTTGTGGTGGTAAATGGGAGGCCTCTAAAACCTACTGTACCCCCTTCACCCCTAAGAGCTATGGTAGTGTTGTACATTTGTCCCTCCCACGACCAAATGGCTTGGATTGGGACGTTTCTGAGCTGGGCGTTTTTAGTTTCCATTATCGCTAAAAAACAAAAAGGCCCATCTCAGAAAGGACCAAATCCAGGGCATATGGTCCGTCCAAACCGTATTTTCGAAACGAAAGATGGACGCCCATCTTTTTCAATAATACGGTCTGTCCCGCCTCTTCACATACCCGTTTTCGGACATAGACGCCCATGGAGATGGGCGTTCATGTTCGATTATGCCCCTCCATATGTTATGCACATATCTCTGGCATTTATGTATGAGCATACACCAGCTCTATGGTTGGCATATGTGCTCACAACTAACAGCACACATGAGTATATATACCTGGTTATGCTAGTATTCTGTTAAAGAAGGCAGGCACCTACTTCCTTTATAGAATAGACATCACATATGCCCTCTGAACAGCACATTTTGATAGTATTTCCTTCTATATATCTCATTTTCAACTCGGACACTCACTCCCCTCCTGAATTCTTCTCAGCCGTTTCCCCAAGACCCTTCTTTTTCCCACCCTAGATTTATTACTTTTTCTTCTTCCCTCATTGACATCACTCCCCTTTCCTTCTTTTCCTTCTTTTGTTTTTCCATGAATGTATTTCTATAGTATTTTTCTTTCTTTCTCCCTCTTCCTTCTCAGCCTCATTTCCCCTCCATCTCATCCTACCCTTGTCAGTCCCCTACTGTCTATCTCATTCAGGGCCGCAGAGAGACAGAGCTGGGCCTGGGGAAGGGCCGCTGCAGCTGCTGCTTCCCCCCCCACACACACACACTCAGGCCACCATTGCCACACCCCCCCCCCCTTTACCTTCTAGCATCTGCTTCTCCCTCGGTCTGTCACTCTCCTGCTCCTGTGTGCTGGGACCTGGGTTATCGCATTAACACATTTACCTGGGTCCTGACACGCAGGAGAGAGACAGACTGAAGGAGCAGAACCTTCTGGTGCCGGGCTGCCCTTGGAGGCCAGGCCCGGGGATAGTTACCTCCCAGTCCCCCCCTCAGTGGCCCTGATCTCATTTTCCTGTTAGAGGCTGATCCCGTGCCATGGGAACCTGGGGTAAGCTCTCTTGCTTCTTCTCACTTACAATCTAGCAAAATTGAGGTACCACTGGGGATGGGAGTGGGACCCAATATTTAAATAAAATGTTAAGCAGACCCAAAATGATTCATGAATAGCAGATCAAGGTCTGTCCCTGTGCCCTTAAATGCTATTTTCCATTACTATATAGATTCATACTTACGAAAACATATTGCTTACTGAGTAAATACACTGCTCCTAGGATTGTTTAATTCATGGTCTGAAGTAGTTAGAATTGTTTGTATCTTTTAATCTATTGTTTTGAAACTTTATGTTACACTAAACAGGATAAAAACAGTATTATTGATTATATTTAATTAATTTGTCTGCCAGAATACCTCCTGAAAGTAATTTAATTTATGTAAATGATAGCTTTTATCCCCTTACAGATTTTTTGGAATGTAAGCAAGACAATACAGTACAGAAATACAGAGCAGCTGACTTGCTTTTGAGTAGCGTGGGGTTAAATGACAGTCTTATTCAGTATGACACAGTGGTTTAATAGAAGGAAAATATTGTTGTTTGATTAAATTACTCGCACAGGTCTGATCATATGACATGTCTGAGATATAAACAATGATTATATATAACAGGAATGTAAAACTCTGATAAATGAGATAAACCCTTCACTGGATGATCTCTGGGAGCAGGGACTAAATTGCTTCCATGATTTAATTACAAATTAATTGAAAACACCCCAGATTCCGATGGGTTAATGCTCCAAATCTGACCAGCCAAAAACTGTCTAATCTCATTTGAGTAATTCCATCAACTAGTTCATCATTATGCCACAATTTTGCACTACTAGGCCTTTCATAATTGAGCTATCTGTGACTTGTTCTGGATAGAATAAGAATGGAATCTATATATGCAAACTTGGCATTTCTCTCTAGATTATGGGATTAAAATGTGTTTGTATGTAAAATAAGCACAGTAAATGCTGAAAGGTATAGCTGTGCCAGGCAAGTATTCCTTGTCAAGGCACAGTATACACACAGTGCAAGTGCACTATAGATTTTACAGTAACTGAAATATACGATGGTGTACATATCAAACCAACTGAAAGACCTAGACATTACTCAGATAATTCTGTCTTCTTTTTTAAAGGTGTCAGGATTGTTTGCCACTAACAGACTGAGGAATTTACCTTGTTGATTTCAAAATTTCCCAAATGTACATAAGCTCATTTATAAACTCAAATGGGACAGAGAGGGGACGTTTACTATGAGGGGCATAATCGAATGGGGCGCCCAAGTTTTCCTGATGGCGTCCTCGCAGGACATCATCACGAAGGGGTGGGGAAATCCGTATTATCGAAACAAGATGGGCGTCCATCTTTCGTTTCAATAATACGGTCGGGTTGCCCAAATCTCAACATTTAGGTCGACCTTAGAGATGGTTGTCCTTAGAGATGGTCGTCCCCAGTTTTCAGCGATAATGGAAAACGAGGACGCCCATCTCAGAAATGACCAAATCTAAGCCCTTTGGTCGTGGGAGGAGCCAGCATTCATAGTGCACTGGTCCCCCTGACATGCCAGGACACCAACCGGGCACCCTAGGGGGCACTGCAGTGGACTTCAGAAATTGCTCCCCGGTGCATAGCTCCCTTACCTTGGGTGCTGAGCCCCCCAAAACCCACTCCCCACAACTGTACAACACTACCATAGCCCTAAGGGGTGAAGGGGGGCACCTACATGTGGGTGCAGTGGGTTTCTGGTGGGTTTTGAAGGGCTCACATTTACCACCACAAGTGTAACAGATAGGGGAGGGATGGGCCTGGGTCTGCCTGCCTGAAGTGCACTGCACCCACTAAAACTGCTCCAGGGACCTACATACTGCTGTCAGGGAGCTGGGTATGACATTTGAGGCTGGCAAAAAAAATATTTTTAAAGTTTTTTTTGAGGGTGGGAGGGGGTTAGTGACCACTGGGGAAGTAAGGGGAGGTGATTCTTGATGCCCTCCGGTGGTCATCTGGTCAGTTTGGGCACCTTTTTGAGGTTTGGTCACAAGAAAAAAATGGACCAAGTAAAGTTGGCCAAGTGCTCGTCAGGGACGCCCTTCTTTTTTCCATTATCGGCCGAGGACGCCCGTGTGTTAAGCACGCCCCAGTCTCGCCTTCGCTATGCTTCCGACACGCCCCTGGGAACTTTGGTCGTCCCCGCAATGGAAAGCAGTTGAGGATGCCCAAAATCGGCTTTCGATTATGCCGATTTGGGCAACCCTGGGAGAAGGACGCCCATATTGCGATTTGTGTCGAAAGATGGGCGCCCTTCTCTTTCGAAAATAAGCCTGCACGTGTATATATCTGTATATAATATTCAGGCCAATTTTCAGTGTCAGTGGCAATCACATTTTTTTAAAACACTGGACACAGCATTTAAAAACAATATGTATATTTAGCACTGCTATATGGATAGGTGGCAGCAGAGAGAACATATAGAATATGGTTGCTTCCACCAGCTACCCATATAGCACCAGATCCTATATATGGTGCCGTAAAAATCGTCACCGAAAAAAATCCATCTAGGTGCATTTTACAAACTTCACCTAAAGTTAGATGCGGTTTATAGAATACGCCTCGCGGCTGTCCATATGACTAAATTTAGTTGCAGGTATTTATGCCAAGTAAAATGTGGCGTAAATACCGGCAGCTAAGATAGATGCGGAGTGAGTGTATTCTGTATCAGCTCGCATAGATTTTAGAAATGCCTATGACCTGACCATTCCACACCCTTGGCCACACCCCCTTTTCGGTTCTGTAGAATACGGTTAGCAAGTTCTGCATGTACATTCTAATTAATGCCAATTAGTGTTAATAATTACCTATGAAGTGGCAGTTATCGGTGCTGATTGGCTTGTTAAGATAATTAAGTTGTGCCCGCAACTCAGAATGTGACCTGATTTGCGTGCACAACTCTGGGCACACTATATAGAATCCGGGGGATAGTGGTGATATTTAGCTGCTATGGGGGCAATTCTATATAGGGTGCTATGATTCTGGCACCTACAAAGTGAGTGCTAAAGCCAGTATTCTATAATGGGCCAAATTACGAGCTAAAGCAATGACAGAATACTAGTTTGAGTCAGCAAAGATATACCTAAATGTAGGCGTGACCACTTACGGTCCCCTACTCTGGAACAGGAAGTTGACATCAGAAGGGGCTGCAACTCCTCAGTGCACCCCCTTGCTATCTGTACCCAGGGCAGACTGCCCCCCCCCCCCCCTCCCTTGTTGAATGACTGTTAAGTGGTTTAAATTAGGGCTACTTTTTTGCAGGTCTAAATTAAACTGCATAGCTACTGTATGTGGATAGCAGTTCAATATCACTCTTATTCATGTGTAGCTAATCATTCTGCCCTTGATCCACCCCAACTCTGCACCAGCACTATCCAGGTAGTGCTGAGGCAGTTAAAGGGATTTTTGTCAGCACTATCTGAACAGTAGCACTGCAAATTCATGGACAGCGGATTTATTTGTTTTATAATTATTGGATTGTACAGTTAGTTAAAATGCTTGATGTTAGATATTATATGCTATTTATTTTATAACTTGGAAGCCACCTATATATTTTATTACAGGTGGTATATGATGGTGGTTATTTTAGAAGCTCTATTCTTGTTTTGGATGTCTGCAAACTGGCATTTAGATGTCCATATTGCATGGACGTCCAAATCTCAATTTTACAGAGACAGGATATGGATGACTAACCAGGGGCATAGCCAGACTTCGGCGGGAGGGGGATCCAGAGCCCGAGGTGAGGGGGCACATTTTAGCCCCCCCCCGTGCCACCGACCCCCCCTGATGCCAACCCTTTTGACCCCCCCCTTTCCCGCCGCCACCAACCCTCCGCCACCGCCACTGTCGGGTACCTTTGCTGGCAGGGGTCCCCAGCCCCCGCCAGCTGAAGTCCTGTTCTCCGGTGCGGCCGCATTGCTGATCTGCAAGGCTTCTGTTTTTGTGAGTCTGATGTCCTGTTGGACATGATGGTGGAGGGGAGGAAAGGAGAGATGCCGTTTGAGATGTTGGCCTGGGGCACAAGGGAGGGAGAGAGAGAGATGGTGGTCAATGGGAGAATGAGGGTAGACGCTGGATGGGGGGGGGGGGGGGTGAAGGAGGGCAGACGCTAGATGGAGGGGGAGTGGAGGAAGGTACTACTACTACTACTACTATTTAGCATTTCTATAGCGCTACAAGGCATACGCAGCGCTGTACAAACATAGAAGAAAGACAGTCCCTGCTCAAAGAGCTTACAATCTAATAGACAAAAAATAAATAAAATAAGCAAATCAAATCAATTAATGTGAACGGGAAGGAAGAGAGGAGGGTAGGTGGAGGCGAGTGGTTACAAGTGGTTACGAGTCAAAAGCAATGTTAAAGAGGTGGGTTTTCAGTCTAGATTTAAAGGTGGCCAAGGATGGGGCAAGACGTAGGGGCTCAGGAAGTTTATTCCAGGCGTAGGGTGCAGCGAGACAGAAGGCGCGAAGTCTGGAGTTGGCAGTACTGGAGAAGGGAACAGATAAGAAGGATTTATCCATGGAGCGGAGTGCACGGGAAGGGGTGTAGGGAAGGACGAGTGTGGAGAGATACTGGGGAGCAGCAGAGTGAGTACATTTATAGGTTAGTAGAAGAAGTTTGAACAGGATGCGGAAAACGGATAGGGAGCCAGTGAAGGGTCTTGAGGAGAGGGGTAGTATGAGTAAAGCGACCCTGGCGGAAGATGAGACGGGCAGCAGAGTTTTGAACTGACTGGAGAGGGGAGAGGTGACTAAGTGGGAGGCCAGCAAGAAGCAGATTGCAGTAGTCTAAACCAGAGGTGACAAGGGTGTGGATGAGGGTTTTGGTAGAGTGCTCGGAAAGAAAGGGGCGGATTTTACGGATGTTGTAAAGAAAGAAACGACAGGTCTTGGCGGTCTGCTGGATATGAGCAGAGAAGGAGAGAGAAGAGTCAAAGATGACCCCAAGGTTTCGAGCTGAGGAGACAGGGAGAATGAGAGAGCCATCAACAGAAATAGAAAACGGGGGGAGCGGGGAGGTGGGTTTGGGGGGGAAAATGAGAAGCTCGGTTTTGGTCATATTTAATTTCAGGTGGCGTTGAGACATCCAGGCAGCAATGTCAGACAAGCATGCTGAAACTTTGGTTTGGATGCAAGGTGAGATATCAGGGGTAGAAAGGTAGATTTGGGAGTCATCAGCATAGAGGTGGTAGGAAAAGCCATGGGATGAGATTAATGAACCAAGGGAAGAAGTGTAGATAGAAAAGAGGAGGGGACCAAGAACAGAACCCTGGGGTACGCCGACAGGCAGAGGGATAGAAGTAGAAGAGGATCCACCAGAGTGAACACTAAAGGTGCGGCGGGAGAGGTAGGAAGAGAACCAGGAAAGGACAGAGCCCTGGAATCCAAGTGAGGACAGGGTATCGAGAAGTATACTGTGATCGACAGTGTCAAAAGCAGCGGAAAGATCAAGAAGAATGAGGATGGAATATTGACCTCTGGATTTAGCCAGTAATAGGTCATTGGAGACTTTAGTAAGCGCAGTTTCGGTTGAGTGGAGAGGGCGAAAACCAGATTGTAATGGGTCAAGAATAGCATGTGAGGAGAGAAAATCAAGGCAGCGGCGGTGAACAGCACGCTCAAGTAATTTGGAGAGAAAAGGAAGGAGGGAGATGGGTCGGTAATTAGAGGGACAAGTAGGGTCAAGTGAAGGCTTCTTAAGGAGAGGTGTGACCACAGCATGTTTAAAGGCAGCAGGGACAGTCGCAGTGGAAAGTGAGAGGTTGAGAATGTGACAGATAAAAGGAATAAGAGTAGGAGAGATGGCATTAAGAAGGTGGGTGGGAATGGGATCAGAGGAACAGGTGGTACATTTTGAGGAAGAAAGGAGAAGTGTAGTTTCCTCAATAGTAACTTCAGGAAAGGAGGAAAGGGAATGAGGGGAAGGAGAGAGAGGGGAACGGACTAGTGGAGGGAGAGCTGGTGAGGTAGAGAAAGCAAGGTTTATCTTTTGAACCTTGTTGTGAAAGAATTCAGCAAGGGTCTGAGGAGATAGTGAAGGGGGAGTTGGGGGAGGGGGCACCTTGAGGAGAGAGTTCAATGTGGTGAAGAGAAGTCGAGGATTAGAGCCAAGAGAGTTGGTCAGTTGGATATAATAATCCTGTTTGGCACGTAAAAGAGCAGATTGGAAGGAGGTCAGCATGAACTTAAAGTGTAAGAAATCAGCAAGGGCCCGAGATTTCCACCAGAGGCGTTCGGCGGAGCGGGTACAGGAACGTAGGTAGCGGATATTAGAAGTCAGCCAAGGTTGGGGTTTAGTACGCCTTACAGGGCGGGTCATCAAAGGTGCAAGAGTGTCTAAGGCAGAGGATAGAGTATTGTTGTAAGAAGAAACAGCCTCGTTGACAGACGTGGATGGTGCCACAGTAGAGAGGAGGTTTGAAACATGGGAGGATAGAGATGAAGGGTCAATGTCGTGAAGATTCCTAGATAAATTAGATAGGATAGGACGGGACTGGGAGGGAGGAGATTTAAGTGTGAAAGTTATAAGATGGTGATCAGAGAGGGGAAGATCGGAGGCAAGGAAACTAGAGGGTGAACAGTTGGAGGAGAAGATGAGATCTAGACAGTGACCATTTGATGAGTGGGGGAGGTGGAGCATAGTTGGAGATTAAAGGACGACGTTAAAGCGAGTAACTTGGAAATATAAGAGTTGGAAGGATCATTAGCAGGAATATTAAAGTCACCAAGGATGAGAGAGGGGGAGGAAGGATCATGGAAGAAGGCAAGCCAGGCATCAAAGTCACTGAGAAAGGATGAAAGGGACTTATCAGGGGGACGATAAATGACCGCTATTCGAAGAGGCAGAGGAGAGAAAAGGCGGATAGAGTGGACTTCAAAGGAGGAAAAACAGTGAGATTGAGGTGGAAGAAGGGGTTGAAATCTGGAGGAGGGAGAGAGAAGTAGTCCAACACCGCCCCCACGGCCAGCAGGGGGCGGTGTTGGATATATATTGGATAGAAAGGGGGACGAGAAAGAGGGCATGTGTGGGAATGCTGGCGTCAGAGGCTGAAGCATGCCATCGATTTGATCTGGAGCTCAGGCCTTGGGCAGGGGACCTCTTCAGCAGGTGGGCAAAGGTAGGACTCAATACCATCGGCAGTGGCGGTGATTGTGGAGGCAGGGGGAGGGGAGAAGACCTGAGAGGAAATGTGTAGCCTAGGGACACCATGACCTGAGAAAGTTTGGGAACCTCTGGCCTATACCATGTCCAAATGTATGAAGAACAAACAAGCATTCAAAGAAACAAACTCTCTCTCTCTCTCTCTCTACTGTATATTTAAGAAAGGAAGTGTTTGTTCAGTATTTCAAGAAAATATTGAAAGTATTTCCGAACCACTTCCTCCAATTACTCAAGTGTAGCATCGTTCTTTAGCTAAGAACCCCCCCCCCCCCCCCCCCCCAATGCTGGACATTCTGATCCTCCATACTGAAATATTTCTGATAGAAGTTTCTAGACTAATTCAGACTTGATGGCAGCGGCGTAGCCAGACCTCGCGGTGGGAGGGGGCCAGAGCCTGAGGTGTGGGGAAGCACATTTTAGTCTGCCACCCCACCGCCTCGCCCTCCAACCGCCTCATCTCCCCCCAATGCCTCGCCGCACCCCACAACACTAAATACTGGGTCTCCTCAACTCCACCCACCGCCTCGCTGCTCACCTGCTCACCCCCACTGCCTCACCACTCCCCCCACCGCACCAAATACCTTTGCTGGCGGGGGTCCCCAACACCCACCAGCCGAAGCCTTCTTCAGCGCCGGTCTTCGGCACGCCGTGTTCGCTGCCCTATGCTTTCTTCCTTCTGATGTCCTGCATGTTCCTTTAAGTAAAACTGAGTATGCTGCATGAACAAGGTTTCGGAGCAAAAGCGATAGTAGCTTCATATAATCTCAAGAACTGGAAGCTCAGCACTGTGAAGAAAATTTGTCAGCGTGACTGCAGAACTGACACATTGTTAAATGTATCATTTGAATGATGCTATTTTACTGTGTTTTAACTCGAACATTTTTAACACACAAAAACCGCTAGGAAGTAATGCTAATATGTCAGTAACATCAACATAGCGTAAAATAATGGTCTTTTTACTAAGGTGCACTAACGCATTTAGCTAATGCTAAATGATAAGATGTCCATAGCAATATAACGGGCGTCTTAATATTTAGCGTGCGCTAAATCCATTAGTGCGCTTTAGTAAAAGGACTCCTAAATGTTGGTTAATGGTAATATGTAAGTATGATGACTAACCCCTACTTTGAGTGGGCTGTGTCTTCATTACCGTGTTGCAGCCACTAGCATGGCTTTGTGAAAGGGGGGCGTAAATAAGTATATAAAATTTCTTGTTGAAATTCAAAGCAGTTGCTGAGAAAACTGCAAAAAACTATAGGCCGTTACTTTTTTTTTCCTCACCCTGTAGTAACATAAGGATTTTTCCTGATGAAGTTTCTTTTATTGAGGCCTGGTTTATTAATTACAATTGGGAGCTCATTTCTTTCTTAAATTTCCATATAAATGCATTGTTAAATATAGGTTTACGAAGTGTATGTACTTTCAGCCTGCACAATTAATGGCTTTTTCAGTCACAGGTCTTTCAATCACTTCACTACCGCTGTGCCTTCTGAGGTCACTGAGGAGTTGGTTCACATGATATAATATCTGAGTCTTGGTAATTAGTCTGATTTTGCCTTTACCTTTTATTAATTATAATTGAGAAGTTTCTTCTGATTTTCTGTGACCTCGCACCCATTATGTCTTTTTTTCCTTTATTATTTTTTCTTTTCTTGATTGCCATATTATTTTTTTCTGTACAAGTGTTGTAAACTCGGTTATTGCTTTGTTATCTTGCAAATTTCAAAATAATAATAATTCTAGTTATAAAAATGCACACACACACACACACACACACACACACACACACACACACACAAAACAAATGTTAATATTTTAAATTAAGTTGTCCAAATGTATATTTTTTACAGACTTGCTCTGGATGGAGTAGGGTTTGATTAATCGTGATTGTTGAGTAATTATCAAAATCTGAGGGTGGTGGGGGGCCTAGGGGGCTGAAGGTTATCCCGTACTTCTTACTCCAATCCATAGGGCACACCCAGCCTGTCAGGTTTTTAGGATATCCACAATGAATATGCATGAGACAGATCTGCATTCTCTGCCACCTAGGTATACAAATCTATCTCATGCACATTCATTGTGGATATTCTGAGTGTGCTCCGAGGACCGGGATGAGAAACACTGGGTTAACCTAAGGTACCTAATATTTTTGCACAGGACTCGGGCTTGGATTGTCATTAGTTACCACTAGAGGCAGTTTACCATAGCATTTCCACATCAGCACTAGCTTGTGCTTTGATTTTCCAACCTTTTGTCAGATTCTATCATTACAGTGGTCTATGTTATTCTTAGAGACTTGCTGGATTATTACCACATCTCAGAATTTGGTAAAGGAATGTTATTATCTTCATTTGGAATAAATAAAGACCTAATTGTAATTGCTCCCATCTTTTCAGAGTGGAGTCAGGCCATCTGAATATACAAAGTTTTATCCATTTTCCATTGCTGCACGGAGTTGCTTTGCCTGTTAAAAAGTGTCCATGATTCAGTAAAAGTGCCGAGAGTTAGGAAATGTAAAGAGAGACAGTTTATGATTCTGTGGAACTAAAATTAACAGTTCTAAGAAAACCTTCATATTACTGCTTACCTTGGCTGCCACCATTGAAGAAAATATGATGAATCAAAAATTGTGTTCAAGAAACCTAGGGGCACTTTGACCAAGTTGTTTGATTACTGCTAGGTAACCACTGCACAAAAAAATTGAGTCCTATTTTCTCCAGAGTGAGAAATGGCACATGCTGGGCTGGAACTACCGCGAGCACCCACATTGGCACATGGTAAGCCCACGTCAAATTGGCACATGGTAAGCCCATGTAAAAGTGCCCCCTAGTGAGGATATGAGACACTATGGGCTGGATTCAGTAAATAGTGCTCAAAATTCAGCGCTGGGTGCTGAACGGTATTCTATTATGGGCATTCTGGGATTGGCTCCCTTTATAGAATAGCGTGTAGCACCAGGATCCACACCCAACTTTGGGCGTGAGGATTTACAGCAACTGAAATCTGGTGTAAATCTTGGCGTGTAAATTAGGCGCAGATCCCTGGTATTCAGTAACGATGGATGTGCAAATTAAAAATGTTGCTAATTAATGCCAATAATTGGCTGTTCTAATAACTTAACATGCAGGGATTAATGGTTCATAACAACAAAAAAAATTCCAGCAAACAAATACATTTGGGGCACTTTTACTAAGGCGCATAGGCACCTACACGTGTCCAATGCACGTCAATTTGGAACTACTGCCTGGCTACCACGAGCCCCAGGCGGTAATTCCATTTTTTATGTGCATCCGATATGTGTGTCCGAAAATATTTATTTTCTACTGTGTGGTGTTAACTGGGCGGTAATTGGCAGTGTATGCGCACTGACGATTACCGCCCGGTTAACGCGTGAGACCTTACTGCTAAGTCAATGGGTAATGATAAGGTCTCAGGCCAAAAATGGATGCATGCCCATTTTTATTTTGCCGCACATCCATTTTTGGCCAAAAAAAGGCCTCTTTTGCAGGCGCACTGAAAAATGAACCTGCGCGCGTCCAATACATGCGCCTACAACAGCGCAGGCCATTTTTCGGTGCACATTAGTAAAAGGACCCCTTTGTCTTGTTACCGCTAACAAAACATACTCTACTGGACCTTAATACAGTGGTGGAAATAAGTATTTGATCCCTTGCTGATTTTGTAAGTTTGCCCACTGACAAAGACATGAGCAGCCCATAATTGAAGGGTAGGTTATTGGTAACAGTGAGAGATAGCACATCACAAATTAAATCCGGAAAATCACATTGTGGAAAGTATATGAATTTATTTGCATTCTGCAGAGGGAAATAAGTATTTAATCCCTCTGGCAAACAAGACCTAATACTTGGTGGCAAAACCCTTGTTGGCAAGCACAGCGGTCAGACGTCTTCTGTAGTTGATGATGAGGTTTGCACACATGTCAGGAGGAATTTTGGTCCACTCCTCTTTGCAGATCATCTCTAAATCATTAAGAGTTCTGGGCTGTCGCTTGGCAACTCGCAGCTTCAGCTCCCTCCATAAGTTTTCAATGGGATTAAGGTCTGGTGACTGGCTAGGCCACTCCATGACCCTAATGTGCTTCTTCCTGAGCCACTCCTTTGTTGCCTTGGCTGTATGTTTTGGGTCATTGTCGTGCTGGAAGACCCAGCCACGACCCATTTTTAAGGCCCTGGCGGAGGGAAGGAGGTTGTCACTCAGAATTGTACGGTACATGGCCCCATCCATTCTCCCATTGATGCGGTGAAGTAGTCCTGTGCCCTTAGCAGAGAAACACCCCCAAAACATAACATTTCCACCTCCATGCTTGACAGTGGGGACGGTGTTCTTTGGGTCATAGGCAGCATTTCTCTTCCTCCAAACACGGCGATTTGAGTTCATGCCAAAGAGCTCAATTTTTGTCTCATCTGACCACAGCACCTTCTCCCAATCACTCTCGGCATCATCCAGGTGTTCACTGGCAAACTTCAGACGGGCCGTCACATGTGCCTTCCGGAGCAGGGGGACCTTGCGGGCACTGCAGGATTGCAATCCGTTATGTCGTAATGTGTTACCAATGGTTTTCGTGGTGACAGTGGTCCCAGCTGCCTTGAGATCATTGACAAGTTCCCCCCTTGTAGTTGTAGGCTGATTTCTAACCTTCCTCATGATCAAGGATACCCCACGAGGTGAGATTTTGCGTGGAGCCCCAGATCTTTGTCGATTGACAGTCATTTTGTACTTCTTCCATTTTCTTACTATGGCACCAACAGTTGTCTCCTTCTCGCCCAGCGTCTTACTGATGGTTTTGTAGCCCATTCCAGCCTTGTGCAGGTGTATGATCTTGTCCCTGACATCCTTAGACAGCTCCTTGCTCTTGGCCATTTTGTAGAGGTTAGAGTCTGACTGATTCACTGAGTCTGTAGACAGGTGTCTTTCATACAGGTGACCATTGCCGACAGCTGTCTGTCATGCAGGTAACGAGTTGATTTGGAGCATCTACCTGGTCTGTAGGGGCCAGATCTCTTACTGGTTGGTGGGGGATCAAATACTTATTTCCCTCTGCAGAATGCAAATAAATTCATATACTTTCCACAATGTGATTTTCCGGATTTAATTTGTGATGTGCTATCTCTCACTGTTACCAATAACCTACCCTTCAATTATGGGCTGCTCATGTCTTTGTCAGTGGGCAAACTTACAAAATCAGCAAGGGATCAAATACTTATTTCCACCACTGTATATTTATACTTAAAACGGATCTTCAGATTTCTTGGCAAACGTACTACATTAAACATTTCTTATGCAGTGCTGCCCATTATTCATTGATCCATTTTAAGCACTTTTTTTTAAAGCACTCCACAGTGTAAAACTGAAAGCATAATTTAGCTACTTAGGGGCCCTTTAACAAAGGCACGGGAAGGCCTATGCATGTACAGTGCAATTGAAATCGGCACTTCCGCCCGGAACGTGAGCCAGGCGGTAATTCTGAATTTGGTGCGCTCCAAATGCTGCAGTAGAAAATAATTTTCTATTTTCTACCACAGGCTGCTTACCCTGTGGTAAACAGCAGTTGGTGGATGCAGCATGCTTACCATGCAGGTAGCGCATGAGACCATCAGGCTTATTTTTGAAAGGGATCGCCGGCGATCTTCTGACACAAATCGGGAGATCGCCGGTGATCTCCTGATCCCGGCCAAATCGGTATTATCGAAAGCCGATTTTGGCCGGCCCCAACTGCTTTTTCGTTGCGGCACCGGTCAACCATCAACGGGGCTTGTTGGTAGGGTAGCGAAGGCGGGACGGGGGTGTGGGTATGGGATGGCCGGCTTCACCTTAAAATGAAAAAAAAAAATGGCCGGCTCAAACGAGCATTTCGCCGGCCGGACTTGGTCCATTTATTTTTAGGACCAAGTCTGAAAAAAGTGCCCCAACTGACCAGATGACCACCGGAGGGAAGCGGGAATCACCTCCCCTTACTGACCCAGTGGTCACCAACCCCCTCTCACCCCCCCCCCCCCAAAAAAAAAAAACTAAAACTTTTTTGGCCAGCCTGTATGCCAGCCTGAAATGTCACACCCAGCTCCATGACAGCAGTATGCAGTTCCCTGGAGCAGTTTTTAGTGGGTGCAGTGCACTTCATGCAGGTGGACCCAGGCCCATCCCCCCCTACCTATTCCACTTGTGGTGGTTAATGTTGAGACCTCCAAAAAAAACCCAAAACCACTGTATCCACATGTAGATGCCCCCCTTCACCCCTTTGGGCTATGGTAATGGTGTAGAGTTGTGGCAAGTGGGTTTTGGGGGGATTTGGGGGGCTCAGCACCCAAGGTAAGGGTGCTATGCACCTGGAAGCTATTTTTTTTTTAATTTTTAAGTGCCCCCTAGGGTGTCCGGTTGGTGTCCTGGCATGTGAGGGGGGCCAGTGCACTACAAATGCAGGCTCCTCCCATGCCCTAATGCCTTGCATTTCACTGGGTTTGAGATGGCCGGGCCCGCTTTCCATTATGGCTGAAAAACGAAGTCGCCTATCTCATATAAACCGGCGATCCTGTTCTAAACCCGGCGAGCGATTTGGCTGGCACCAAACGTATTTCGAAAATACGCTTGGCTCCGTCCCATTGCGGAGCCGGCCCCGAAGATGGCTGGCCATCGATTTGGCCAGCGTCGTTCGATTATGTCCCTCCATACCGCTATGCCAATGGGTGGTCGTAAAGTCTCAGGCCGAAAGTAGACGCACACTAATTTCAATTTTAGCGCATGTCTATCTTTCGGCCCCTTAAAAAAGGCCCTTTTACCTAGACGTGGTAAAAAAATGGCCCAGCACGCACCCAAAAGAGGCTCTCGCACTACCACAGGCCACTTTTTACTGTGGCTTAGCAAAAGGACCCCTTTGTCTTGTTACTGCTAACAAAACATACTCCACTGAACCTTAATATATTTATCTTTAAAACAGATCTTCAGATATCTTGGCAAATGTACTGCATTAAACATTTCTTATGTACTATTGCCCATTCTTCATTGATCCATTTTTAAGCACTTTTTTTAAAGCAACCTACAGTGTAAAATTGAAATCATAATTTAACTACTTAGCTTTTTAAAAACGGAGCCTCTGCCAACATGCCCAGGTTTCGAGTACAGTGAATTTGCATGGAATGTCTCAGACCTCTACCCTGAGGTATTAATCAAAACCTGGCCATGTTGGCAGAGGCTCCATTTTTGAAAAGCTAAGTAGGTAAGTTATGCTTTCAGTTTTGCACTGCAGGTTGCTTTAAAAAAAGTGCTTAAAAATAGATCAATGAAGAATGGGCAGTACTGCATAAGAAATTTTAATGCAGTACGTTTGCCATGAAACCTGAAGATCCATTTTAAAGATAAATATATTAAGGTTCAGTGGAATATGTTTTGTTAGCAGTGATAAGATAAAGTTATTAGTTTGCTGGTTTTTTTGTTGTTGTTATGAATAATTGATTGTTAGTACCCAATTATTAGTGCTAATTGGCTCATTAGCCAGTTTAGTTGCACGTGCATTTTAGGATTGTATGCAAGCTTGTGTGCAGAAATTTGAACGTCATTTATAAATTCTGGCCTTAAATATTTTTTAATAGGGACAGGCTGTCATTTGCAACAACATTGGAAATGTCAATGATATCCTTGTCATTGCATGCTATACCAAACAAAAATGAGCAGAAAAAAACATGGAAATGGATGTTTTATCGTTTGCTGATGATAGGGTGCGCTCTTTTAAGAAAAAAGGGTCCTGTGGTAGCGGTGAGGGCCAGTTTTGCTGCATGCCAGGGCCCTTTTTACTGCAGCGAGTAAGAAGCCCCTAAAAAAACACATGGCCATGCGGAAAGATTATTCTTACTGTGTGGCCATGCGGGGGGGGGGGGGGGGGGGGAGGGAAGCACTTACCATCACCCAGTGATGTGGCGGTAAGGTTTCCTGTGGTAAACTGGTGGTAATGCTCTGCACGATTATCGCTGGGTTAGCACCGTGCTATAAATTATGGAATTATTTTCCATTGCGCTGGAAATGGCATGCACTCAAGGTGAAACTACCGCCGCTGGCCGATTTGGGCTGGCAGTAGTTTCAGGTTACCACGCAGCAATCCTTTAGTAAAAGGGCCCTTCAATGACATTGCTCCCATGACAAAAAAAAAATAGCCAAATGAAAATGAATAACAAACATTCCTGAAAAGCATGCAGGAGATGATATCAAATGAAAAATTTCTGACTGCCCATCCCTATTAGATGTGACCGAGCAAAAAGGTTCCAAAAGTGGGGTTACAGTAACAGAGATAAAGACTATAAACGTTTGGAGAGGAAAATTTGGGCAGTTTTCATTTTTGAAATTCGATCACAGTGTATAGAAAACGTGATCAAAATTCCTATGGATTTCAGATATAGAGGTTTTAAGTTTGCTATTTTTCAGGTGTTTTTCCAAAAAATGTACTTTTTAAAAATTGATAAACATTTATCATTGTTTAAAGACATAATTAGTCCATACCTGAGGCTGAAATTTTGCAGGAGTATGCAGTTGATATCCCTCTATTATGTGGTATAAATAAGTCACATACCCCACTTTTAGTATTTTTTCGCTCAGTGGGTCTCATTTAATGAAAACAGTGTTAAAGCTGAGAAGTGCGGTGAGGTTTTATACACTTCATGATGTGGAGAGAGCAGATAAACTAACATGCCTGGATCAGTTAATTATAGCAGCCAGTGTATCAAAATCCAATCTCCCAATATTCAATACTATGTAACCGGCCAGGAACGGCTCCTGGCCGATTAAATAACATTTAAGGGGTCCTTTTACAAAGGCGCACTAATGATTAGAGTGCGCTAAACGCTAGAGATGCCAATAGAGAGTGCACACAATTTCAAAGAGGGTGCCCATTGTGCATGTGTGAATTATTATGCATGCATGAGCCACTGTGCACATAAACATTCTTCTTTAGCTAAATACGTCGTACAAATTATTATGTTTGATTGGCATATTCTTCAGATGGATGCAGTGGCCATGGAAAAGCCACTTATAGCCTTTACCTGTACTAAAAATATAGGAGATATATTATCTTGGAAAAAACAATATTGTACTATGAAAACAGATTTGTCATCGCATAACACCTGTGGACACTGCCAATGGTGTCAGAACTCAATGGTTGGATCAACATGGGAAGACCCACAGTTATATCATAAAATTAAACCATTTGCTAACTCTGACTGTACAACCAAAATGGTAGTGTACAATATCCAACGCCTCTGCAATAAGATTTATGTAGGGAGAAGTAGAAGAGCGATAAAAACGCACCTGATAGAACATAAATCTAGGACCGCCACTAGCAAAATGGAGGCTCCGCTAGTGCAGCACTGTACCCAATGTCAACATCGGATAACAGACCTTCGATGGTGTATTATAGACCAAGTGATAGAAGGGTGGGAGGGTGGTGATCTTGAAAAAATACTCAATTTTAGAGAACAATTTTGGATATTTACTTTAAACACTATAGAACCCTATGGACTAAACTGCGAAATCGAGTGGATGACACTAATCTGACAAACTGTTTACTAGCTATCAGCTGATCTGCCCTTGTAGTTCGGATTGGTGCTCTGTATATCACGTGAAGAATTGAAATGGTTATAAAGCTCGGTTTAAAAAAACACAGCAGCCATCTTAGAAGCTGTCATAGTGGAAAACATTTTTTGGTCAGTGACAGTTAAGTTTAACTATAAGCATGATAGCTCTGCCAGAAATTATGGATTTATTCTTTTGGTTATTTTTTTGTAGGAGACTACCTTGAGACAGCTAAAAGCGAAACATGGATCTGTGTCGGTGACAACTGGTCTCTACTGTTCATTTCTTGATTCGAATATGGAGAAATTAAGCTAAAAGCTAAGAAAGAGTACCGTATTTTTCGGACTATAAGACGCACTTTTTTCCCCCAAAATTTGGGAGGAAAATGGGGGGTGCGTCTTATAGTCCGAAGGTAGCGATTTCCCTCCCTCCCGCCCTCCCCCCGAGTTCGGGATCGCCCTCCCCCCGGCCCTGTCACCACTTCTCCCTACTCATGTCACGCGATCTTCCCTGGTGGTTTAGTGACGTTGGGGCAGGAAAGAGCTCCCTCTTTCCTGCCCAGCGCGCTGCTCTCCGTCCTTCTGTATGCAGCCTGACGGTCTCGGCGAGATTCAAAATGGCCGCTGAGACTTCAATTCTCGGCGGCCATTTTGAATCTCGCCGGGACCGTCAGGCAGCATACAGGAGGACGGAGAGCAGCGCGCTGGGCAGGAAAGAGGGGGCTCTTTCCTGCCCCGATGTCACTAGACCACCAGGGAAGATCGCGTGATGTGAGTAGGGAGAAATGGTGACAGGGCCGGGGGGAGGGCGATCCCGAACTCGGACAAGACGCACTGGAGCACCTAGGTTTTAGAGGAGGGAAAAAGGAAATACCATCCCAATGTTATCATGGCGCTGTTCACATCATCATTGATCTACCCGTATATCTCATGTATTGTAACATTTTTTCAATTTTTTTTCCTTTTTTTCAAACTTTTCTATGTTCCCCTTACTAATCGTCTGTCAAATGCATTTCAAAATTTAGCATTCAAGAATGACATTTAACTTAACTTAAGCGGCTTCAAGGAGCGATTTTTTTACCCGACTCAAACCTCTGCAGATAATGGAAACCGAGACCGGCCATCTCAAACCCAGCTAAATCCAAGGCATTTGGTTGTGGGAGGAGCCAGCATTTGTAGTGCACTGGTCCCCCTGACATGCCAGGACACCAACCGGGCACCCTAGGGAGCACTTCTAAAAATTAAAAAAAAAATTAAAATAGCTCCCAGGTGCATAGCACCCTTACTTTGGGTGCTGAGCCCCCCAGATCTCCCCCAAAACCCACTCCCCACAACACTACACCATTACCATAGCCTTTATGGGTGAAAGGGGGCACCTACATGTGGGTACAGTGGGTTTTGGGGGGGGGGGTTGGAGGGCTCCCATTTACCACCACAAGTGTAGCAGGTAGGGGGGGATGGGCCTGGGTCCGCCTGCCTGAAGTCCACTGCACCCACTAAAACTGCTCCAGGGACCTGTATACTGCTGCGATAGACCTGATTATGACATTTGAGGCTGGCAAAAAAAGTTTTTAAAGTTGTTTTTTTGAGGGTGGGAGGGGGTTAGTGACCACTGGGGGAGTCAGGGGAGGTGATCCCCGATTCCCTCCGGTGGTCATCTGGTCAGTTCGGGCACTTTTTTGGGACTTGGACCTGAAAAAAAGGGACCAAATAAAGTGGACCAAATTCTCGCCTTTTTTTTTCCATTATCGGGCGAAGCCGGCCATCTCAAAGAACGCCTCCGTCCCGCCCCATCCCACCTTTGCTACCCTACCAAAACACCCCCTTGAAGTTTGGCTGACTCCGCGACAGAAAGCAGTTGGCGCCGGCCAAAATCGGCTTTCGATTATACCGATTTGGCCAGCTTTAGGAGATCGCCGGCCATCTCCCAATTTGTGTCGGAAGATGGCCAGCGATCTCCTTCGAAAATAAGCTGGATAGAATCTTCAATGTGAGAAATTTAACTGATTTTCCTTTTGAAGGCAAAGTTGAATATCAGTTCCATGGGTCAGGGTGTTGATTATCCCACAAAATCCTGAGAAAATTGTTATTGTTTTCTTTGCAGTGGGGATGGAAGAAAATCCAAAATCCAATACATTACACAAAACGGAGAGGGAAAATAAAGAGTCACAACTATGCTGACAAGATTAACATGCAGTTGATGGGAAGTTTTTCACACCAGGGTGCTAACAAATAAACACAATTCAAACATATCGCCCTTGAAGCCCCAGTGGAGGGCAGAGTCTCAAGCTGGAAATGGAAAGGAGAGAGAATGAGAGAGTGAGAACTGTGTGCCACAGCAAAGCTCTCATGCTTAGAATTCCTCAAGAAGGATCAAATAGCAGGATGGCTACCCAGGCAGCCAAACTAATGTTAATGTTAGAGTGTAGCTAGTACACCAAAGAGGGGGGAAAAGCAGACAAGTAGATAGTGAGAAAAGCTTGAAAGTCAAGGTATTCCTCATTAGTTATGAGGGTTTAGCAGTATGAGTTGCAGAAATTCTACAACCTAAAAAGAACGAGGACTGGTTTGTGTGTCTAAGAGAGAAAAAGTGAACTAAGAAGGAAAAATATGGGAGAGGCCCTGGAATACCAAAAACAGAAAGTCCTATACATGAGAGAAAAGATGGTGGATAGAGGGATTCTGAGAGTAGGGCTAGAGGTACAGAGAGAGATGCAAAAGTTTTTTTTGTTTTTTTTTTACATTAGATCCCAACAGTGCTGAACACACTTAGGGGGTCTTTTACTAAAGCTTAGCTCAAGTTATCTGCAGCAGGGTCCATAAGACCAAAATGGGCCCTGCTGTAGATAACCCGAGCTAAGCTTTAGTAAAAGACCCCCTGAGGTAGTTGAATGGATGAAAGGAACAGGATTTGGGCCATTCTGTGGATATTGCCACTTAGTCATAAAATGTATACATTAAAGGGTGAATTCTATAAATCATGCCTCAAAATTTGGCACAGAAAAAAAATGCTTAAGTTCTGTTCTATAAGCTGTGCCTAAAGTTGGATTGGATTGGATTTATTAGTTTTATATATAGTACCACTCGATACTAACGTGTCTGAGTGGTTTACAACCAAAAATATATACATCAATAAACTCCACAAGAGCTTTAGCACTGAAAAATTAAAAATACATCATATAATTATTGAATCAACTAAAATGTTGCTGAACTAGAAGAGTCTTCAGTACTTTATGAAAGCTATGATATGAAGAACATTCAGAAAAGCAATGTAACCATGAGTTTCATAAAGCTGGTTTATAGAATTGTGCTTAAGCACAGGGGGGTCATGCATAAATTTAGGCACGTCCATTTTCACCAACAAAAACGTGATGCAAACGCCCCACCTTAATTTACATGTGGAACTCCCTTATTCTATAATTACATGCATAACTCAAATCCATGCCCAAGTTATACCCCAAAACGCCCACGACCCTTCTATTTCTGCACCCGTTTTCTGGGATACATGTAAAATTTAGGCGTGGATCATGCACATCAAAAAACTACCATGGGATGCCTCAACACACCCCACGGTAAACCCTTTTTTGCTGCAGTAAGCATGCGTTAGTGCTTGCTGCAGCTTAGTAAAAGGACCCCCTATAAATTTTGTGAGTATTTGCAATATGTAGGCATGCTCATTTATATCAGCTCTATAGCTCATATAGTGAGCATCCTTTAAAGTGTGCTTTCACCATTTACACTTGTATTTATAAAGAAAATTAGGCACCTACTTTTCTCTATAAAATAAGCTTGAAATAGGCTGGTTGTCTTTGCTTTTACCCTTTCTCTCTTACACTTCAAAGTAATTGATTGTTTATTTGCTGAATTGATGTATGTTTTTACAGACTGTTGTAAGCCACATTGAGCCTGCCCATGGTTGGGAAATTGTGGTATATAAATGCTATAAACAAACAAATAAATATTTTGGGTGCTTTAAACTAGGCACTTTGTAATAGAATTATTTTTCATATATATAGGTAGCCTGCAAAATTGCACATATCAGGCTAGAAGCTATATGTCATGCCAAAAAAAATCGGTGCTGATAAAAAAAGACGTCTAGGTGTAGTTTATAGAATATGCCCAACTCCCATTTTCTGTGACTATATTTAGTCGCAGCCATTTGCAACAATGAAAACCTGGTGTAAATGTAGAGACCTAAATTACTCATAGAATGGGCATATTCTATAACACTGCGTAAATTCTAGGAATGCCCACGACCCGTCCATGGCCATGCCCCTTTTTCAGATCCACAACTTACAATTTACGCTTTACAGAATATGCTTTATAGAATTTACGTTTTATAGAATACGCTTAGATATTTGTGCGCATAAATTCTAATTAATGCTATTTAGCATCAATAATTGCTTGTTAAGTTCAATTATTGGTGCTGATTGGCTTGTTAAGCTAATTAGGTTGCATGCACAAATCCAGAATACGACCAGATTTGCACGCATAACTCAAGTTGCACAATATAGAATCTGGAGGATCGCTTCAAATATCCACCTTAAAAGTTACATACAGATATTCAGCAGCAGCACCTAAGCATAAAAACATAAGAATAGCCATACTGGGCTAGACCAATAGTCTATCTAGCTCAGTATCCTGTTTCCAACAGTGGCCAATCCAGGTCACAAGTACCTGGCAGAAACCGAAATAGTAGCATTCCATGCTACCAATCCCAGGGCAAGCAGTGGCTCCCCCATATCTGTCTCAATAGCAGACTGTGGACATTTCTTCCAAGAGCTTGTCCAAACCTTTTTTAAACCCAGATGCACTATCTGCTGTTAATACATCTTCTGACAAAGAATTCACTATTTACTGAGTGAAAAGAATATTTCCTTCTATTTCTTTTAAAAGTATTTCCATGTAAGGTTGTCCCCTGGTCTTGGCACTTTTAGAAAGAGTAAGAAATTGATTCACTTCTACACCACTCAGATAGCACCATTGAATATGTATGTATATTTATTTATGTGGATTTTGCTCACACCTTTTTCAGTAGTACTGTAGCTCAAGGTGAGTTACATTCAGGTACACTGGATAATTCTCTGTCCCTGGAGGACTCACAATCTAAGAGGGTGACTTGCCCTAGATCAGGGGTAGGCAACTCTGGTCCTCGAGAGCCGCAGGCAGGTCAGGTTTTCAGGATATCCACAATGAATATGCAGGAGATAGATTTGCAAGCACTGCCTCCATGGTATGCAAATCTATCTCCTGCATATTCATTGTGGATATCCTGAAAACCTGACCAGCCTGCGGCTCTCGAGGACCGGAGTTGCCTACCCCTGCCCTAGATCACAAGGAACAGGAGTGGGATTTGAACAGGCTACCCCTGGTTGTCAAGGCTGGAGCTCTAACCTGCAAGCCTTGCAGCTGACCATTGACCTAAAAGTGCACTTTTTAGTTTATTTGCCCCCTCTTTAGACTTAATTTTGGGCTTACAACAAAACATCCAAGTACCTCAGATTTCAAAAAAGAAACGTGGAATCTACAGTCTAAGAAACAGTTGCTTTGCATCTCTCTCTGTGTCTCTAAACCTCCTCTCAGAATACCTCTATCCACCATCTTTTCTGTCTTCATTAAAGAGCATATTTGCAGAGTTTGTTGCCCTACTAAAAACATTGTTCCGAATTTATCAATGAAGATATCAGTGTTTCCAGTGAAAAAATTGCTGATATCTTTAGGCTGGAGCAAAATTTAGATAAATTATCCCCAAGACATAAGTATTGATTTTTCACACTTAAGGGTCCTTTTAATAAGGTATGCTAATGGATTTAGGGGGTCTTTTACTAAAGATTAGCTCAAGTTATCTGCAGCAGGGCGCATAGGAATAAAATGGGCCCTGCTGCAGATAACTCGAGCTAATCTTTAGTAAAAGACCCCAGTGGAGGGGCATAATCGAATGAAAACGTCTATCTCCATGGGCGTTTATCTCTGAGAACGGGTCTGTGAAGGGGCGGACCGAACCGTATTTTCGAAAAAAAATAGACGTCCATGTTTTAGTCGACAATTTGTGAGCTGGGCGTTTTTGTTTTTCAGTGATAATGGAAAATGAAAGCACCCAGCTCAAAAACGAATAAATCCAAGGCATTTGTTCGTGGGAGGGGCCAGGAGTCGTAGTGCACTGGTCCCCCTCACATGCCAGGACACCAACCGGGCACCCTAGGGGGCACTTTTACAAAAACAAAAAAAAGGTAAAAGAGCTCCCAGGTGCATAGCACCCTTCCCTTGTGTGTTGAGCCCCCCAAATCCCCCTCAAAACCCACTGCCCACAAGTCTACACCATTACTATAGCCCTAAGGGGTGAAGGGGGGCACCTACATGTGGGTACAGTGGGTTTGGGGGGTTGGACGACTAAGCATTAAGCAGCACAATTGTAACAGGTAGGGGAGGTGGGCCTGGGTCCACCTGCCTGAAGTCCACTGCACCCACTAACAACTGCTCCAGGGACCTGCATACTGCTACCAGGGAGGTGGGTATGACATTTGAGGGTGAAAATAAAAAGTTGTGAAACATCATTTTTTTGTGGTGGGAGGGGGTTAGTGACCACTGGGGGAGTCAGGGGAGATCATCCCCGATTCCCTCCGATGGTCATCTGGTCATTTAGAGCACTTTTTTGGGACCTGTTCGTATGAAAAAAGGGTCCAACAAAAGTGTCCTAAATGTTCGCTAAAAACGCCTTTATTTTTTCGATTATCGCCCTAACGCATACATCTCTCCTCGGCCGATAACCACGCCCCAGTTCCACCTTCACCACACCTCTGACACGCCCCCATCAACTTTGTCCGCATCTGCGACGGAGTGCAGTTGAAAACGTCCAAAATCGGCTTTCAATTATACCGATTTATTCGTTTTTGTGAGATAAACGTCTATCTCCCGATTTGGGTCAAAATCTAGGCATTTTTCTCTTTCGATTATAAGCTGGTTAGTGTGCACTGACAATAAGCACAAGCTAAATGCTAAGAAGCCAATAAGAAAAAAATTGGGCTTCTTCGCATTTAGTGTGCACTAAATCCATTAACACACCTTCGTAAAAGGAGCCATTAGGGATCAAGAAGAAATTATGTTGAGTAGTCTGTGGTGATTTTATTTTCCCCTAGATCAGTGTGCATTATGGCAGTACTTTTTGCTAAGTTATATAAAATATATTACATCAGAAGGAAATGTTAAATTAGTTAATGCTTTTAGAGTGGACATTTATGGGTCATTCATATAAAGGATTGTATTGTGTCCAAATATATAGTATGCATGGTTGCATGTTTTTATGTGGCATGAACTAGAAGATGCAGACTATGGTCAAATCATTCCTAATGAGTGCCAAAAAACCTGCATAGAATATCCTTTCTTTGTTATCAGGGACATGAAGAAAGCCACCTGACTGCACAATGATGCCCCGTGTCTGTGATTTAAGTTTTTTAAACCAAATAGCATGAATTTGACTACTTTGCTTTAATCCTTGCTGTCAAATGTCCGGAGAATGACACCTTAGTCCTTTTCCTGCCAAGGTTCTATTTCAGACCATCAGCATGATACGAATGCTACATTTGTGTAACAGGCAATGCTCTCTGCTGACCTTGGGGTCAAGGACATGGTACCAGACTAGGGACAACAGTAATAGTTCTGTTGACAGACGTATTTCACCAACTGTACTGGAGCTGTGCCGAGCTCAGAGTTAACTCATAGTAGACTGCACTGGTGGAATTTGTCTGAATGAATGCTGGCTCCTAGCACAGCTGAGCAGGATTGATGCAAGAACCAATACAAAGCTGAAACCCAATTGTGCTCCTGCATTGGCAAAAGATGATAATACATAATTCTTTCACTAGGACTTAAAATAATTTCACAACTCACCTGCAAAACACGTGCAGATATTGATATTTTGGAACTGGTGCTTTTTTGAAGGAAGTTTCCATTAAACATACTGTGATGTTCTTATTGATATAGGGTGGAGCAGCATTTGCATTGGAGCAGAACTTTGATAAAATCTCTTCCATTTGTTTAGGAGTATTTGACACAGCTCTTTTCTTTTAAAGGAAAGGGAAAATGGCATTATCTGAGTCAGGCATATCCCTAGAGAAACTCTGCCCCTTCATCCCACTCCCAGGCAACCTTGGTTGTTTCTCGCCCCCTTCCCACACCTAAAACACTGTACTTAATATTTAAAAATAGGTCTATAACTGGCATAGACAGACAATCAATTTTAGGTGGGCCTGAGCCCAAA